>NC_020495.1:16322650-16362092 GCF_000184155.1 Fragaria vesca subsp. vesca
AGTAGCCCTATATAGACCCATGAATTTATATAGGGAGTATGGACGAGTGTAAATACATACATATATTATAGAATCTGAGAGGCTCGATATTTTATGGGATAAAGGTCTTATCGCTTGCGGCATGCATTCGTATTTTTCCTTAGAAATTAATTTGGGGAAACATAAATATTTTAATTATTAATTTATTTTTGTCCACTCACTCTAACGTTATTAAATGTTTTCCCCTGGGCCCTTCCGTTTTTAAATTTAGTCCCAGTCTGCAGAGTTCGAGTTGGATCTAGTAGGAGACGAGGCATAGTCACCCGCTTTTCGGCCAGTTTTCATCAGTAGGTTACCTGTTCAACCTACTCGTATTTTCTTGCTTCCGCTTGTGTTTAGTAGCTCTGAATACTTTGAGATTATTGTATATTAAGTGAGGTTCGGAAGTGATGAATTAAGAGTGTAATATGAAATTTTCGAGTTAGGGTTGTCCATCTACAAGGAAGATTTTCTTAATCTTTTCAGTAAATTTTCCTTGGAGGTGGTCCCCGCACGACTTACTCTGGGTTTCAGGGTGAAATTCGGGGTGGGTCGTGTCAGTATAAATCATGTATTTAATCTTGTAAAATAGTATACACTCATACTCTTGCATGTTCATATAAAGCAGTATTGCATGTACATGTCCATGCTCTAGTAAAGCTGTAAAGATAAAAGTAGTCGTAGTCAACATTTCGTGTTCACATTAGTGGCAGAGACATAACTATATACTAGTTTTTGTGCTCGCGCTTTGTTGCGGGATTATAGTTGTATAGGTTGTTTCTTACTTCAAAAAAGGTTCATCAAGCAAATAAAAAGCTGAACTGAAGTTTGTAAATCAGATGTTTATACATACAGCAAATGTTTGCACATACACAAAGGTTAATGTACAACATAGTGCAATATTTTCCAAAAGTTGATGCTACTGTTCAGTAACGGTTGCAGCTGCAGTTAGAAGTGAAGCTGAGTATGGAGTTCATTCAAAAAAGCAGGTGACTCCATCTAGTTTTGTACAAAGTGCTTCACATAGTCAGGGGTACTATGGAGTATGTAAGGTAGCCGGAATCTTGCACAAAATGAAGCTTGCTTCCTTTGTTCACTGCTAAATTTCAAAAGTATAGTTACAGTTATATATGTAGCATCAGTCTAACAAAAGATATATACACAAACCAATCAGTGAAATTCATTCCTCCTTCTACCTCTGGTTTTGGGCTTTTTTTATGAAGATAATATTGTTTCTTTGCCCTGGCTGTTACTTTAAAATGAAAGAATTATGTTATTTTGCAGTGAAAAATGGAGTGAAAAGTGAGATAAAACAAAGTGAATAATTAGATATAATTTAATTACCTTTTGGATTTTTTATCTTGTTCTGAGATGGACAGAGGTTTCTCTAGCTTATCTGCTCCTCTCTTTCTTTCTGAGATTTTTTTTTCAGGAGTTGATGAGATTAGGCATGCTTCTATTGCACTGGTTCCAGTTTATTGTTGTATTGCTTGAACAATCTTAGGGTTTGGAAGTATGTTATACACGACATTTCCGGTTGATTTGATTTTCAGTTGAAATAGATGAGTTTCACCGATTTTAGTGGTTATTTCCTCAGGCAGACTTTCTTCATCTTTGTACTCCCTTTTGTTTAGTAGATCTGAACATGTATATCCAAAGAAGTTTTCAACTTGTTTTCCCTTCAAAGTCACTGTTGTAAGATTTTAGCGGTTATTTCTTCAGGCAGACTTTCTTCATCTTTGTACTCCGTTTTGTTTAGCAGATCTGAACATGTATATCCAAAGAAGTTTTCAACTTGTTTTCCCTTCAAAGTCATTGTTGTAAGATTCTCATCATCTTTTATAGTCATGTACACCTTATAGCTGTTTGAAAAAGATGAGGGATAAGAACATATGTAATTTTATAAGATTTTTATTGGTATCGCAAGGGATGTAATAAAGTCTGGTTGTGTAAACCTTAAGATTCAAGAAAATAAAAACATACATTTTTTTCCCTAAAATCTGTATGTAGTAAATGAAGGCCAAAAGATTTTGTACAAATAAAGAGGGCTGGGGTAGTATGAATTAAGAGTATGACAATGAGTCTTGTATTTGTGTTAATATGCTCTAAATAACCAGACACAAATGATAATTGCTTTAAACTTGAGGATGCAAATTACCAGATGTATAAAGTTACTGTTAAAAAGTTAAAGAGCTATCATGTGATGCATATTTTACCATTAAAGTTTTAAATTGCAGGTATTTATATGATAATGTTTTGTATAAAGTTGTCTTACCATGGAAAATGTATATGTGGGTCATGGTGCGAGCAGATAAACTCATCGCTATTGTTTTTTTTTCTTCTTTCAATGTTTTGAAGCAATTCTGAGGTGGGCAGCTTCTACACCACCAATGATTGTTTGGTGGGAATCTCAGAATTGAGGCACATGTTTCATTCTGTGATAGTAATGTATCTTATCAATAGACAGAAATCATAAGAAGTTGTTTGATCTCTCTGTTTATGAAACAGTAAATATTATTTAACTGGAAGAAATTGTTCATGTATTTGTTGATAGCGTTTCTGATATTTGTACATTGCATGATTCTGGGTCCAATGTGTATAGATTAGAAATTGTTTTCCAGCTTTCTTCTGATGTTGCTCGCTTGAATGGTAGATTGACCCTAGCTTTGTCTCCAGGTTTAGAGAACCTATAGTTTTAACAGTGATTACCATGAGTTGCAGAATTAAGAATAAAAATAAATGGCATAATAAAACTGCATAACTTTGAGTTTGCAGAATAAAACTCACTCTGGTTGATACTGCAATGTTTGTGGGATTTCTGGATTGAAGATTACACATATGTGATCCGTGTCTGTTGGGGTTATCTTTCTTGTTTATGTAACATAGAATAAACTGTAGGTATTTATGATTTATAGTGCGGGCATAAAGTAATCTTCAGCAGCATGTACCTCTAAATGTAGCCATTTTTAAACTGGTGAACACTGCAAGTACTAGTGGTGGTAGGTTGTCAACATATTCAGCATCAAAAGTTCTTGCAAGGTGTCCCCAAAATGTGATGATCACAGATTCCTTTCTGCATTGTTGGTTTGAATTGTTAACTGTTAACATTGAGTGGAAATGGTAACCATATTTTGTTATATATAAGGACTTATAGATATGGTACTTATGATTTTCAAGAGTAATTTCACAAATTGATTCAAATCGGTTCTTTGATGGGACGAACTTCTCATATGTTGCCTCCACATTTTTGATGCATCCGTACATGTCTTATATAAGAAAGAAAGAAAAAATATTTTAAGTACTGTTATTATGAAATATAAATATATATATATATATTGTTTGAATGCAAAATGTCCAAGCTTCAAATTTTAATTTACCTGCCAAGAGAGTTTGATCTTTGTTGTCACTTTGTTCTTTCAAGCAGTTTTCTAATTCATGGAATTGCAGGAAATTGAATGCATATCTTGGAATTGAACATGCAGTTTCCTCCAGTTGTTCAAACTTGGTCATGTTATTGAAGCCCAGTTGGATATTACGATTTAAAACCCTGTATCCACTATCATGTTTTTGTACATGAAAGCGATAAATATCATAAATACACCCCTCTTTCATTTTTGCAGTGTGCTGATAGTCATTTTCATGTACTTTGGCATGAATAAAGTCTCCCTGTATTTGATATTTCCATTAGAAAACGAGGTAAAAGCCAGTTATATGAATGTTAAGATAGATGCAGTTGATTTGTTGTATTGAATAAGAAAAAAAAATGACAAATGAGAGAGACTGTAAGTGATTAATGCAGTTGTAATGAGCAGAGCATGTTATTTTTGTTTGTTTGTGGAAATATAGAACTGAAAAGCAGTAGACATTTAAATGAAAGAAAGTTATAAATATGATAATTAGGTAAGATATAGTTACCTTTTCATCTATCAATATGTAGTACAATCCATCATAAACTTCACTCTGAAATTTTTTAGGTCTCCATATCCTTGAGACGCGGGTCCTAATCCTATGCACATATTGATAAACGCTTATATGAGAGATGTGCATTATGTTTTTTTTTTTTTTTTTCTTGAACCTGAATGTTACAAAACAAATATATTTATTTGTCTGATCTATAGATACACAACAATAATATAACAATCAAAATGAAAAGCACACAGTGAAACATTATTTTTTTTTAAGTAAAAGTAATATCTATAGAAGACATGAAATCTTCGAAACTTCAAATCAATGTATGTAAACTAAGAGTCAAATCGATGCATGTAATTTTTGAAAATGCATCCATTTTCGAAAGTTTAAACTGTCATACTTATCGGAGTTCGAACCAAAATCAAGAGACTTAGTTCTGAATTAAGAACCTATACATGAAGGATTCTATATATGAATTCATATTTTGTCTAACTTTTCTTAGATTTGATTAACAGTGATCATGGTATAAAACAACATCACTAATTTGAGATCTGAACAAAGTAAACATTAACCAACACTACTAGAAAAAAACACTTAGGAGACGGAATTATTTCGTCTCCTAAGTGACAGATTTCGTCTCTTAAGTACTTAAGAGAGGGAACGTCCGTCCGTCGCCTAAGTGTGGTGAAGTAGACACTTAGGCGACGGAACCTAAAATTCCGTCGCCTAAGTGGTTCTTAAGCGACGAAATACTTTCGTCTCCGACGGATTTTATTTTATAATTAAAAAAAATTATCCACTTAGGAGACGGAATAGTTGAATTCCGTCGCTAAAGGCTGGAAAAAAATTTAAAAAAAAAAAAGCCACTACAGGTTTTTTATCCACTCACTTCGACCGCCCCAAATACCACCACCGCAGGTTTCAGAAGTCACAACTAAATGTCTTGAACTTCTTCTCATCCTTCATATAAGTAGTAAAAACTTGCATTTACAAACTGCATATGGAAAACATAAAATTTACTGCCCCCCAATAAACTTCTACTGGGGATCAATAAACTTGCAAAAAATAACTCTCTTTCAATTTCAGAGGCACAACACACAACATATATCAATTCTTACCCTAATAAACAACTTTATTAGCTCCTAGTGAACCCAATAGAAGTTTACTGCCCCCCAGTAAACTTCTACTGGGGGTCAGTAAAATTTAATACAATATCTCTCTTTTAATTTCATGCCAATTATACACAACATATACTCATTTGTACCCTAATAAACAAATTCATTGCCCCCTAGTAAACCCAGTGGAAGTTTACTGCCCCCCCCAGTAAACTTCTACTAGGGGCAGCAAACTTCTACCGGGGGTCAGTATCAGCGGTGAGAATGGAGAGAGAGGCTGGCATGAGAGTGATAGTCTAGAGAGAGAGAGAGAGAGCTCTGGGAAAAAATGGGTTTCTTTCTATTGATAAGGTTGGTGAGTGTGTGATTTAAAAGAATTGATATGTTTTGAAAAATTTTGGTTTGAATTTTCACGAAATTTTACGCGGGAAGATGAGCGCTGAAATTTTTAGAACTTAAGCGACGGAATGTTCTATTTCCGTCGTCTAAGTGATTCATAATTATTTTTTTTTTTAAAAAACATTCCGTCTCCTAAGTTCTACTTAGGCTACGGAATGTAGTTCCGTCTCCTAAGTGATTCATATAAATTTTTTAATTTTATTTTTTCAAAATGTCGTCGTCTAAGTAAAAATATTCCGTCTCCTAAGTAGTACTTAAGTGACGGAATGAAATTTCGTCTCCTAAGTCGTTCTTAGGAGATGAAATCGAAATATTTCGTCTCCTAAAAACAACTTAGGAGACGGAAACTGTTTCGTCGCCTAAGTAGAAAATTCCGTCGCTTAAGTACCACTTAGGAGACATAATTTTTTAATTCCGTCGCCTAAGTGATATTTTCCAGTAGTGCAAGATTGATATGATTCGATATTAGATTACAGTTTCCAAATGCAACTATGAATGATCCTTACAAAGTAGGTGAACTACAAAAAGCATAGGTGCATGAGTGATCTGGTGTTACTGATATATGGTAATCGAATGAACATGTGTCTGTGTATTTCAATTGATAAGAAAACAACATGGAAAAAAATAAGTTTATTCTAAAATTGCTATGAACAGAAACTGCATCATAAACAAAATTTGAATCAACTTAAGATCAATCAAGGGAAATAGAAAACACAATCAAACATTCATAAAGCAATACCAGAAAACAGAATTTTTCCCCTAAGGTTTGGAGTTAACATCATTTCACTCCCCATACTTTTAAGTTTGAAAATTTACCCCCTAAAGTCTTCAATTTTCATAAATCAGACACAATTGCATAAATTGGGCATGATTTATGAAAATTGAAAACTTTAGAGGGTAAATTTTCAAAATTAAAAGTATGGGGAGAGAAATGATGTTAACCTTAAACCTCAGGGGTGTAAACTGAAATTAATCCATTTTTATATCTCATAAAACAATACCATAAAGTAATACCAAAATATATCCACATTCTTCCAATTCATGTTCTCAATTACTGAAGTATAACATGCACCAAGTTCTTAGTCGTAACACATTATAAAGCAGAACTGTGTGGTTCTCTTTCTCTCTTACACATAGTGAACTTACCCGAGTCTACACATAAAATAAACAATGTATTACCTGATTGTTAGAGATGGGGACCTGCAAAATTAAGACAGTAGTGAGACATTAAGATCAGTAAGAAGATCAATTGATTAACGGGGATCAAAAGTACACTTTCAAAAAAATAAAAGAAACCCATATTATACCAAGGAAAGAAACCCAATTTACAGCTTATAAACAAAAACCAATCCATATACTTCACCTTAACATCACCATATTCTATCTCATGCTCCCTACCTCTAGTCCCCCAGCTCCTCCCCCTCTTGACATCCCACCGGAAACTCTCCCTCCCTCTCCCTCCACCGAAACTCAATCTCCCTCCTCTACTAGTCACACAAAGTGAAAATAAATAAAAAAAACAAAAAAAAAAAACAATTGTTTAACCCGATCAATAAAATCACAGTAACTTTGACTACAACCTACAAAACCAGAAAATTACCTATAGCATCAACCCAGCATTCAAATACTGTGATTTTGAAATACCCTAAACCCAACCTACAAAACCATTTAAATAACCAGAAACAAATAGAAGAAACAAAAAAAATGAATTTTGAGCAAAGAATTAGTTCTGAATAAAAGAATGGTGTGGACCGTAATTATACCCAACCAGTTCTTATGGCTGACTTAGAGTAAAGCTCTAATGCTGAGAAACTAGGTTTTCTCATTGATGACGGCAGCTCCACATTATATAGTCTCAAAGGCATGGTTACCCTAAGTGTGTACCAGGGTAAGGTTGGAATTTCGGTATTTTTACTATACCAGGGTAAACTTTAAAGTTTCATCTATTTTCCATGAAATCTGTTTCAAGCAAAAATCATATCAATTATTAAATTAAATATCATATATCAAATCAAGCGACTCAAATTCAATTTGAAACACTATATATGCATCTTTCATTATAAGTTTTGGAAGACATATTTGAAAACAATATTTTTGGTATACTTATTAGGTATTTCCTCACTGTTATTTATTAAAATTTTCAGATGATTTTTTTATGTAACTGTTGATAAAGCAACATAGAGTTGTCCATATGATTGAAAACTAGTTCAGGAAGATATATGCCAACTTGATTGAGTGATTGTACTTGACTTTTATTAATAGTCATTGTGTAACATGGTCTAACAAGAAATTGTCGTCGTCTAAATGTAAATGGCCATTTACTTTCAATGGCAGTCAAAATAATTCTCGGTATGAAAACTTTATGTCCAATATTGCTTCCCGTTAATATTTCCGCCTCTATTAGTCTTTCAACTAATTTTGTTATTATTAATCTAGTGTCATTGCATAAACCACATATTTGATCTATATTTCTTAACAACATTATTGGCATATTGACTTTTAAAATCAGTTGATGTGTCGGTAATCCACTAAATTCAAGTTGGTTTAGAAATTCTGTAAGATATAAAACATCTATATTTTCATTACTACCAGAATTATGAGAAATTGTGTCAGAACTAAGATAAGTAGCTTTTTCACCTAGCAATAAGTCTATCGCATAGTTATTTATATCGTACACAGTTGCATTTCGTGGACTTACTACAGCACGTTCCCTTAAATAGTTAGTATTATTGTAATTAGTATTAAAAGAAGGATAAGTAGACAAAAATATTGCTTCTACTAGATCTGTATAAGATTTATTTAGGGAAAATTTTAAGAACGGTACATGAGTTTTGGACGACTGAGAATTAAGGTGATTTATGTTACTGAACAATCACAACGGTGCCTGACATTCGGAACCCGACCCAATTGTATACAAACCGTCAACTACTCTGTTACCTTATGTGGTTTCCGTCAAACTTTTGAGGGCAATTTCGTCACCCTCTCTTTCCCGCCAATCCAGTACTAGACGGTGACAATGTCACAAATTTTCCCTTCAAATAGTGAAATCACTCAAAATTCCAACTCACTTTGCCTCTAAAAACATAAAATTGCCCCGTCAAAATACTATTCAACTACAGTAAGCAATAATAACTTAAAGTAACCATTTTGTGACCATATATATAGAAGGAAAAACCAACACAAAATATGTGAAACAAATCAAATTAGAAAGCTGAGAACCATTTCAAACTAAAAAAGCTGGGAACCCATTTCAAAATAAAAAAGCTGGAAACATCTTATCTCATTAATTGGCATTTGACATTGTTCAAAATCAAAAACAACTAGCTCTTACACAAAAGCTTCATCAAAAGCATGGCATTTGCAAGTTCAAAAGAAGCAAACAGATGCCATCATAACAGTTAGTTTACATGCCACTAAAAGACAAGTTCTAGACCTATGAATTTCTAATCAGTACTACAGGTCGTCATGGCTCCTTTAGCTGTCAAACATTCTGAGTGCTTGTGCCAGATTTTGCAGCAAGCCTAGGTGACTGTCTAGGCTTAAACCCCCTTGCAAGTCCTTCTGAGCCTCCCTATGACATTTCAATAATGCATAGACAAAATAATGAGACATTAGCATCCAAATATACAAAGTCACAAACAAAATATAACAAATGGGCTTTAACAAACTATAAGGTACCTGTGAATTTGGTTGCACCACATTGTGAGTTCCAGATTCTTGGGTGATATTAATATTGACATTGAGGTTCACATTCTCATTCTCATTAATGATGTGATTGTCCAAGTTTGGCATAGATGATGTCTGAGAGTACCTAGGATATGCATCTTGAAAGTTTGATTCTTCATAGGGCAATGGTGCTTCATATTCTTGGGGTCCTTCATTTGGTGCTTCGACTTGAACAGGGTTTTGTTGAGGCACTTGTTCTTGAACATTTTCTTGTTCCATCCTAACATTTTCATTAACAACCTGCAACTCCATAATTAGAAGAAGTTATCCCATAGCAGAATGAATAACCTTGTAAGAGAAATCAAATCATTATGCACAAATTGCATCAGTAAGTAATCTTATTACTTGGTTCCTTCTTGCACAACTCCTAGCATTGTGTCCTCTTTGGTTACAGGTTCCACATGAAACACGAGAATATAAACTCCTTGGCAACTTTTCAGTTCCAAGAGGTGGTGCTGTTTCACCTAGTGTAAGTGTAATGCATTAGTGAATAAATCATCTTGATTTAGAAAAAAAAAATGTCATCCAAGCTAATGTAAATTACCTAGTCCTTTGGTCCTGTTTTTCTTTGGCCTCCCAGGTTGCCTTCTATATAATGGAGGAGCAATCTTTCTCTTAATAGGCTCCCATTCAGAGACACCAGCAATTGGATGCAACATCACTTGATAAGCCTGCATGTATTTCTTCTTAGTATACCATTCAACCACATAATCATCTAGAGACCACCTTTTCGAGTAAATTGCAGCAATTGCATAGCTACAAGGCAATCCACATAGATCCCATCTTCTACACGTGCATGACATTGTGTCCAGATGTACCGAGTGTTGAGAGATCACTCCAGACTCGCATGCAACCCCTCTGCCTTGTATTTCAAATCTCCATTCACTAGATTCAAGTGCCCTGTACTGATTTGCCCAACTTGCATTCTTCTTCAAGAGTTTCTCAATGCGTGGACCTACCTTGCACCTCCATCTTGCAGCAGAGTTCCTTCTATTAGCTAGTCTTACCATGCATGCAATTCGGATATCTTCCAAACATGGTATGATTGGCTTCTTCCTTGCTTCCAATAAAGTCTTGTTGAAGGACTCACTATGATTGTTGAGAAGAATATCACATTTCAGCATCCATCCAAAGTGAGACCTTGACCAATGCTTTACCGGTCTGTCCATACACCAATTATAAGCACTCCCTGAGGCTGCAGCCATTTCTCCCATTGTTTTGGTGTATTCATTCATTGTTGTTGCTCTTGCCACTGCCCACAGCCTTTGCTTCAACTCCAGTCCAGTGTGGCCATCACCTTTGAAATTGTTATGCAAATGTCGAACACAGTGCCTATGCTCTGCATTAGGAAACAAATCTTTGATGACTTGTTCCATGCCTTTTTGTTTGTCACTAATGAAGACATAATGGTGTGAATTCCACAGTTGCAAGTCTTCTCTTAAAAAAGTCAAAAACCAATTCCATGTAGCTTTTGTTTCTCCTTCAACAATGGCCCATGCAATGGCGTACATGCCATTGTTACCATCAATCCCAACTGCTGAAAGCAACTGACCTTTATGGAAACTCTTCAAATGACATCCATCCAAGCCAATGATGCGTCTGCACCCTGCTATCCATCCCTCTCTCAGTGGTGCTAAACAAATGTAGATTCTCTTGAATCTAGTGATCTCCCCTTCAAGCTCAGTATGAATCCATACACTTGAACCTAGATTTCTCTTTTTCAATTCATGAGCATATGACTCTAGAAGGTTATACTAATCTTCAATGGTCCCTTGTGCCTTCTTAATCGCCTTATTCTTAGCTCTATAACAAAGCTGGTACCCAATCTCCATTCCAAAGTCCCTATTCACAGCATTCTGAGTTCCCTCTCTAGACCACTTAGCATCAGCCATAAAGCAATCCTTGTACTCTTCAGCTAAAAAGGGAGCATGGCAATGGTAAACCCTCTTTCTAATTAAGCTGCAAGTGTGATTAGGTCTGAATGTCCTAATTTGCAGTGTAGGGTTGTCATTAGATGGACTACTTGCATAAAGCCAAAAAGGGCAATCCGGAGAAGTTTTGCATTTCACTAACACCTTGTGCTTTGTGTTCCTAGGAAACCTCAGCTCTTTTTTAGTCAAAACAGCATGCTTCCTAACAGCATGCTTGAACACTTTGGAGTTTGGGAAGATCATCCCGAGAGCAAACTTAGGATTCTTCATATCAGTCTTCTCATTGAACTCTGACCAATCAGAGAACCTTTTCTTACCCTTTACCTTAAAAGGCCCAACATCTTCACCACCACTGTCAGACTCATGCGCACTTTGAAATCCATCCAAAGCTGCAGCCTCTTCATCACTGATGTGACCCTTATAACCCATTTCATCAAACTCTGGCACCCTATCAACATTACCATCAACATTCCTCTCAAACACTATTTCATCATCTTCCTCTTCCAACTCGTAGTCACTGTCTACGAATCCATCATAGTTAGAATCATCTGAGTCATCACTCTCAGAACTAAACTCTTCTTCCTGAACAGGCCCAGAAGACTCACCACCACTTCTAGTGTTATATGACCTCTTCTTGGGTCTCCTAACCTTTCTTTTCTCGGCTGCTTCAACAACTTTCTCTTTTCCTTTGCCTTTGTCTATTGTGACATTTGAAATAGGAACAGAAGCTCGTGGCCCATCAGATGGCTCTCTAATTTGAATTCCTGTTGTTCTTTTCCTCGGCCCATTCGCACCCCGACTACTCCCATCAGCTTTGATACTTCCACCAACCACATCAACAACCCTATTACCCATACCACAACTCCCCATAGTTGTCTTTGGAAATCCCCACTCTTTAAACAACTCATCCAAATTAGCGGCATCTTCTTGTTCACCCATATCTTCTTCATCTGTCAAGGTAAATCCTCAATCAAGTGTCCAAAGAATGACGAGTGATCTGGATCCTCATCCATACGCTCTAATTCAAACTCAGAAAACGTCCTCTTTGGAGTCAAACAAACGATATAGATGTCTAACACCCTGCTAGATCTTGGAATAAATTGGACAATGTCCATAGCATCAGCATCAGTAACAACTGACAAATACCCAGTCCCTTCCTCAGACCCTGGTATCCTAAACCAATAGCTAATTGGGCCATGACAATATCCCAGATCAAAGGCCCAATAATTGAACCCAGCTATATCCAGCCTAACGGGGTCGACACGATCCACATATAACATATCCCCACCTTTATACACCTTGTTCATCCCACCATTGCTATAAAACCTACCCCCATGGTATATAGCCACTGTGAACAACTCTGTGCCTGCCAATTTGAGATCACAAATAAATGTTAGTTTCCAACTAACAGACAAATAAATCCAAAGCTAGAAAAAGAAACAGAAACTCAAAAAGGGACCCAAACATAAAACAAAATTAACTTTTTGTTTCAAGTTTTTTTCCTTTTTCTCCCTTTTCGAAAAAAATCCTATATCAGTTTCTTCTCATGTGTTCATTCAATGTCTTTATTTTTTTTGTCTAAGTGGTCATTCATTGTTGCTGGGTGTACTTCACCTAACAATTTTGGGTGGAAACGTAACAACAACAGCTCATTTACTTCCCACCAAACTAGAAACCATATATAATCAAAATATTCCCAGATTGAAACCATAAAAAAAAAAACTTTAAGTTTACTTCCTAACCAGTCTCCCTATTATCAAATTGCTGTTTATCTAACTTTTCTTTAAGAAAATAAGATAGCGACAAGAAGAAATTAATTGAATATGAACAGTAGCCCCAAACCCTAGATCATTATCATTGACTCAATTAAACAAAGATAGAGTTTGTGGACAACAATGACTAAATGGAGAAAAAGAAAAGCAGATCTTTATGAACACGTTTTTCATACCTGCATAATCGGGTGGATCCCCATCAATCCTAAAATACCTCCAAAAAGTTACCATGCTTTCGAAAAACTTAGATTAGAGAATAAAATCTTTGGGGTATAGATCTCTTTCCCTATTTACCTTCTGAAAAGATTATATGTTATCCCTATCTTCGACTGGAGGAGAAAACAAAGAGATACTCGAAGACAAAGAGAGGAAAAGGGTTTTGACTGCATCTGACCACAAGTGGGCTTTAGTATGAGATAAGATTATGGTTGAGGATAATGTTATGATCTAGAAATACAGTTTTACCCTTCAAAATTTTCATAATGGCATATCTCATAACAGAGTAGTTGACGGTTTATATACAAATTGGGTCGGGTTCTAAAAGCCAGGCACCGTTGTGATTGTTCAGTAACATAAATCACCTTAATTCTCAGTGGTCCAAAGCTCATGTACCATTCTTAAAATTTTCCCATTTATTTAACAAATTTTCTGGTATTTCAATCCAAGATGTATCTCTGCCATTTGTTTCAAACACTGATTTTATACGACCTTCTCCGACTTGTAATATCAATTCTGCAAATTCTGAAATATCTTTTCTTTCATTATCAGTTAATTAAACCATTTTTCATCAATCTCATATTTTGATTATTTTCTATCAAATGATTGCCTCTTTGTCTTTTTCAAGAACAACAGGTAATATTTGTCTGAAGTCTCCGCCCAATAAAATTGGTTTTCTACCAAATGACACATTAATTTTTATATTATCAGAATCATAAAGTACATCACGAAGACAGTAATCTAATGATTCAAAACAATGTTTATTACACATGGGTACTTCATCCTAGATAATTAATTCTTGTTTTTTTTTTCTTTTTCAAAAGAGTGGCAAGATGGTTCCTTTGTCAATGGATAACGTTGGCCGTTTATCTACATCAAGTGGAATTTTGAATCTCGAATGTGCAGTTCTACCATTTGAAAGTAATAATGAAGCAATGCCAGATGAAGCTACAACCAACACAATTTTTCCTTCTGATCTTATTTTACTAATTATTGTAGCCCATAAAAATGTTTTTCCAATTCCTCCACTTCCATGAACAAAAAGAGTTGCAGAGTTTTTTTTTTAATTACTCTTATAACATGATCATATACTCTTCGTTGGCAGGTGTTCAACTGAGTGACAAAATTTGCATGTTAATCTTTTAATAGATTATGGTCATATATAAGTTCTTCTCTCAATAATTTGTTCTTGAAATGTGAAATTTCATTTGAATTTGGCATTGGTAATTGATAATCTTTCAGTGATTTAGATAACATGTTGAGTATTTTTTCCAGTTCAAATAACAATTTATTTTTTAACTCATGTTGTGGTACACTTAGATTTGGATTTCTTAATTCTAGCCGAGCCTTGTGCAAAATATCTTCACACATGCTTGCCCAATGCAAATCAAGCAATTTTTGAGGATCAGCAACATTACAAAATAAAATTATAGTAGCAAACAATTGCCGCATTTGAGATCCAATCGCAACATATGAGGCAGTCGTTAATGCATCGATCCATTCTTTATCATCGCCCAATAATCCTAAAGCTCGACATGCTTCTTGATAAGAAGAATATGTGATGTCATTAACGGTTTTTATTGACTTATAATCACGACAACCTTTTTGAACATTTAACAACATCCGTAAATAATATCTTTCAGTTTGCATAGGACTAACAAGGACTAAACAAATTTCAATTCTAAACCATTCTACCAATAGTTCCATAACATTTCTTCCTTGTCCATATTCTCTATTTTGTTGGTTCCAAACAAATTTTATAGGAAATTCAGGGTAAGTCAATTTTTTTGATTCGTTGAATTCTTTGTTTGCTATAAACCAACCAGTAAGTGTAGTGCGTTGATTTGCTCGATAGTTTATTAAAAATTCAATTGTATTTGTTTATTTAAAAGTAATATTTTGTTCTAAAGGTAAATGAACAACTAAATGTTGAACTGTAGGATATCTAGAATGAATTAAATATTCAAATAGTCTCCATACAAATTCATGGGGTGTTAGATATCGACAATTAAGGTAATTTTGAATTTCATCATGTTTCTCTTCATATATTAAAATTCGAGCTCTGTCTGGACCTTTATTGATACATTTAAATAGATATTTGATTAACATGGATTGTGAACATGATTCAACATTGATATGAGCATTGCATCTTAATAACAAATTGGGTTGCAAGTAAAAGTTATGAATAGATCTGGATTACCATATTGTCGACAAATTGTCATTGCATCATGAAAATTATTAAGTATGTCCCTCAGACTACTAGTATGAGAACTTGGAAGAATTATTCGTTGTCCCACATCGCAACTGCTCGTTACTCCCGTCGAGGCATTGGCATAAAGCTGATCACACCTTACTGTTTTGATTGTATCTTGATGTTGTCGAATATAATCCAAACTGTATTCATCAACAGTAGCATAAGCATCTACTAAATAATGTTGAAAAAGTTTTCCACCCTTTAGTAACGTATTCATATTTTCATTCCTATCATGAAGATAATAAGCCACAAAACTTCACATCGACATATTGTCTCTCTCGTCTTCCTCATTAGTAATGGTAGGTTCTAAAAATAAATTGATATGATATTCATCTTCATCATATGGAAATAATATAGGGTACTGCAATGACATGTTTACTTTGGATGCATTTTAGAAATCTGACGTAAAAATCCATCGTTAGATTGAACAATGACATCTCTATTTAAATTGAACTCTCCTATATCACCTACAATTAAACCACCTATTTCATCACTTGTTGGTTGTTCATATTGTCTACTATCAAATCATTGAGGATCAAGTATGGTCATGTTAAATGAAGGCAAAGAATCATTTTCGTATTTGTCTCTAACATCACGAAATGTTTTAGTCAAGTCATTTATTTCGTTAAACATTTTTCTAAGTCCACAAACAACATTGGATTTCACTTCTATATTAGTATGAGAAGGATCGATAGCTTTCATACGATTGGAAACTTCATTATGTGTATCATAAATATATAGTTGCGTATATCTAGGAGATTCACCATCTGGTGGCAATATCGAACTTATTCGATGATATACTTGTCCACGTATTTTGAAAACATAAGGGGCAGATCCATCAATGTTGACAATGTGATCAATTTTTGCACCCATTGATGTATATGCAAACATCGAGTTATAAACTTTAATATTTTTTCGAAACAAAACACTTTCTCGACCATTAACTGGATTCAACAATTCCTCAAAGAAGGCAGGTGTTGGTTTCAACTGTTCAAGTTTAACCCGTCCATTCTGACAACAACCTATGTAAATAATAGGTGCATTTCTTCTATCCCGTTTATTTGCTTCACCCAATAAAAAATTCGCATCACAATAAATACACTAGAATTCATTGTCACCAACATCATTATACTCTATAATAACACATGTAATAATAATATAAATAGAAATTAGATCCAGTACAAATAGATCTCTTCTTTAAAAACAAAAAATATAATGATACATCATATGAACTAACCTTGTCTACTTCTTTGATAAAGTGCTTGGCCACGTGAAGAGGACAGCACATTTCTCATGTTAGCTGTAAATTACACAGGAAAAAACTCATGTTAAACGTAATTTTAATAGTTCTGAAATTGAATAGACTCAAAAGCAAAATAACATAAGACAACACAACACAAAGAAAATATAGACTCAAAAGCAAAATAATAGAACAATGAAACACCTCAAAAGAACCTATTAATCAAACACACATTTGAATTTAGAGAAAAGTGACATAGTTTAGCCCAACATCAAATAAAAACCCAATGAATGACTAATTTTACAAAAACTTAACTGAAACAAATGCAACAGCCAAACACATGCCACAATTTTCATACATAATATATACACACACAAACATAATAGATATACCTGAATATGCGATAGTATTTAAGAGCTTATCAAAAAAAAAAACTGATAGGTTTTAAGAGCTGACCGCTATACAAATCAACTAAGCTAGAAACAGTAATACATGACAATTCATTGTTAGTTGAATATGCAAAAACCAAAAAGTAAAGCAATCAAACAATCAGACACAAATATAAGCATGCAAATTCAAAATATAATTTACTGAATATAACCAATGAGTTAGTAGGTTAACCTATTAGGATTTATCCAATAAGTTAAAAAATACATTGAATTTAAATCCATCATGTTATTGATGATTGAAATGTTAAAAGAATAGGAACAGTGATAATTTTATCTTATGTTTGACAAACCAATGGTAATTCTTCTTCCCCTCCACCTCTTGTCATATAAAACTTATTATTACAATTACTAACTGTTTAAGCTATTCCATGTGGGATTCAAAAAAAGAACAAGATAGGTAAAAAAAACTTCTCAAAACATGTAGGAAAAAACCCTTGGTAGAAAGGCTTTTTCTCCACCCTTCTAATTTTTTGAGCTTCTTCTCCACCACTAGATACCAAAAACACAAATAATATTCTCCTTGCTCTATTCAACATCAGACCAAAAACAATATAAAGAATTAAATATACACAACCTAAATAACAAATCACTTAATTCTTTACCATCCCTAATAAGAAAAAAATGTTGTATCATCCTCGAACTCTATTTTTTATTTTTTATTTTTTTTGGGTAAGCGGGTTAAGTTCATCGTTTTTACCCGAAAATTTATTAATATGAAAAAGAGAGATACAAAGCAAGGGGGACTACACCAAAACCTTGCTAACAGAGAGTACAAAACTGACAAGAATCTTAATTGAAATACAAAAATGGCCCCTAAAAAAGAGACTTTAGAACTATGAAGACCTGTAGGTAGGCTGACCTGAGAGGTCATGACCAAAAAACAAATGCAAAAAAGGAGGTAAAGAATCCCACCAAGAAGAACCCTATGAATTTGCACCATAATTAGCTAGCTTATCGGCAACCGAGTTATATTCTTTGTATATATGTGAGATGTGAACATTCATTTGACGAGCAGTATGCATGCAATTTCCCCAAGCTATACGCAATCGCCATGGAATTGACAAAGGCATATTGAAGTATGTTAACAATAACAACGAATCAACCTTTAACCAACGATTGTGCCACTGATTAGCCCAGGCAATGTCCACTGCCTCGATGACTGCTAACATCTCATCATCAATCGCACTAGACACATGAGAACGAGCTGCAAAAGCACCTAGAAAAGATTCTTTATGATTTCTGAAAATACCACCATAACCTGAGTGAGCCTGGTCACAAAATGATCCGTCTGTGTTCACCTTCACCCAGTGTATAGGAGGAGGCTGCCATAAAACATGAACAACTCTAGGGGCCGTAGGCCTTAAAGGTGAAACAAAAGCCAAGGACCCTGATTCTTTGAGTGCCAATATTAGTTTCTGTTTGAAGAGAACCTCATTAAACTCATCCCCATCATGCTTTAATCTATTTTGCTCCATCCATAAGCTCCAAAATAAATTACATATCAATATGTACCATAAGAGCTTAGAAGAAACTGAAAGGGTAGCAGTGTAATAATCACCAAAAAGATCAACTAGTGGCATACCTGGGTCAAAATGAAGCCTGAACATAGAAGCAGCCCAATTCCATGCAGATAAAGAGACTTCACATGTGACAAAGAGGTGATTTGTGCTTTCGAAACTCTTTTTGCACAGCTGACAACGCGAGCAGATAATTGAACCCCTACGCTGAAGGAACTCATCCTCGAACTCTATTGCATAAACTCATAACATTATGCATACTGTGAGATCAGTTGGTAGTGCAACAACCCCTGAAGTGTTCAAAGAAGAACTAGTTGAGGATATCTGAGTTCTGAAGAATCAGTTGAGGGTTGTTGGGTTCTATCAAATCAGTTTAGGATTGCTGAGTTAAGGGCAAACAGTTTTTCTCCCTGGGTGTAGAGTTTCTGTGTGTAACAAACATCCTTATGTTCATTGTTATTTTACTGCAACTTTTACTTGTTTACATCGTGAATTTGTTATTCAGGATAACTTAATGTTCTAACTTCGATTATTCATTGCTATCATTAATTGAGAACAAATTTATCCTTATGTTCATTGTTATTTTACTGCAACTTTTACTAGTTTACATTTTGAATTTGTTATTTAGGATAACTTAATGTTCTAACTTCGATTATTCATTGCTATCATTGAGAACAAATTTATACGAAAAAAGTTATTAAAGGCCTATTCACCCCTCCTCTAGAAACTTCACTCTTTCACGACATACCAAAGCATCAAAGTATTTAGTAACAAAGCACAAGACTTGATGATAATTGGGAGATGAAAATCTAAACATGTAAGCAAAACAAGGTTGAAGATAGGTAGAGATGATCTCGTCGGAGGTAGAGGAAGTTCTCAGTGGTTCTATTATATGGGTTTGGCTCGATGATTGTAAACTCCGTCGGAGGCGACGGTGGTAGAGTAAAAATGTGGTAGGATCAGAGATGATGAGACGGCGGTGTGCCTTTGATAAAGGTAAAAAGAAAAAAAAATGAAAATAAATACATTGAGAAAAATTAACTATAAAAAAAGGACAAAAAAGCAAGACATTTCAATGTGAAATCAATTTCAGTTGAAAATTGAGAATACAATGATTAAACAAGTGAAGTTAGAAGGTTAGGGACTAAAACGTTGAGAGTTAAGACACTAAAACTATAAGGATGTTGAGACTATAAAGAAGATTGTAGTTTATACTACTAGCACACACTAGTAGCCTCCTCGATCTTCTTTTCGGGTTCGTGTTTTTTTGTTTTGTTGGTTATTATGCCATTTTTACAAAACAATCTCACACGTGTAAGAAGGCTTGTGTGTGTATGTGTGTATATATATTATTTTGCATTTCTATTGAATGATCCCTATTTTTGGATGACTGAGATTCAAACAAAAAGTTACACACTTTATATCAAATTCCCAAATGTCTTCGTCTTTTTCAGATATGTTACTCTCTCTCTCTCTCTCTCTGTCTCTCTCTCTCTCTCTCTCAACCACATGATCAGAAAATTGAACGCCGTCGAGATCAACAAATTGAACAACCTTAGGAAAGGGAAGCTGGAGAAATTGATCGAGATCAAGATCAATCAAAACGAGCTCGCGATCCGAGGGATGAAGACGAACGATTAGGATCTCAGCCTACGATATGAATCGCTTCCCCCTAACGATCTGGAGAAGCAAATTGATTGTCATTATTAAGTCGCGTCAGAGGAGAAGGATTTGATGATGAGCTCGGCCTTGCTTCTTCCGACTTTAGCGGCGAAGTGGTGAAGTTATTCGGCTACTTATCTATGATTTTAGAAGTTGTGTGCAGCATCAACATGTTGCTTGGGTGAGCACCATGTGATTGTTGCTATTTTTATTTGTAATTGTGTTTGCTATTTAGATGATTGGTTTGGAATTGTGTTATGATTTGGGAGATTGTCATGGTTTAATGTCAGTAAGAAACAAGACTATTGCTAATGGAGGTGTTTTGTCAAATATTCATCGGAAATATGTTGTTGAAGAAGACTAGGGAGGGTAAGGAAGACTATTGAGTTTCAGTCGTAGTAGCAGGATCCTAGTAGGGAGTGGAAGTGTTGTATCAGCGACAGTAACAACATCTTAGTAGGTAGTAGCAGTAACAACGTCCTATTAGGAAGTCATCATCTAGTCGGCAGTAGGAGAGACGAGCATCCAAGTTGGCAGTAGCAATAATGAGCATCTAAGTCGGCAGTAGCAGCGACGAGCTCTAAGTCGGTAGCAGTAGTTTATGTAGTGAATGGTAGTTTGGTAAAATATGTAGTGACAGATGACATGTGAACATCAGTTTATTCTAATTTGTTAATTTTTGTCCTTAGATGTATAAAATAATGTGTAAATGATGTATTTGTAAACTGAAATTTGACCTGTAACTAATATGTAATTTGCTAATATATATATTGATTGAATTGTGGATTTATTTTGTTCTGGTCGTTGGCGGAATTTCAATCCCTTCTCGGTTTGGTGTTTGTAAAGCTCAAGTCTTCTGTTCATAAAAAAAAAAAAAATAAAAAAAATAAAAATAAAAAGCTCAAGTCTTGCGAATCGTGTCACTTGAAAACTCAAAACTCCGGGAGAAATCAAAACTCAAAGCTCATTCAATTGAACCACCACCGTCTTCCTCAACAGATCATCGCCATCGATCCCAACTCCTCCAGGTATTTATTTCCACTTATATATTTGACAATTACTTGCTGCTGCTGCTTGAAATTCTAGGTCTTACCGTAATCAAATTGATCACTGTTTCAAATTTGAAGAGCCCATGGAAATTAGTCTGCAATTTCAATATATGTGTAACCTAATTGTCTTACTATTATCAGCGAAAATGAGGAAGAGAACGATGTACGGCTGGGGAGTGGCCATCCTCTGCTTTGTGGTGTTGATGATCGTCACTCCTGCCATCCCTCAGTCTCAAGCTTACCATGATTTCGCTGACCAGCGCCACTTTTTCGGTTAGAACCTATCTGATTGAATATTGGTTTCCCCGGAGATGACACAGAATTGGGCTACTTGTGTAACTTCACTGTCTCCGTATCGGATTAATTGACCGTTTTTTATTTGAGATTTTTCATAGAGTTTTGTCAAGTATAAGGCTGTTGAGGTTCTCCTATATTATAGTTAAACGGTGGGAATTTGAGGTTTTAGTATAACTGATTATTCATCGTTGATTAGGGCTATAGGGTATGACTCTATGGTTGTCCTTACGATTTATTAGGTTTTTACCTCATAAGGTTTTTAATCTTTTGAAGCGTTCCTGTGCTTCTGTTCTTTTCTCTTGATTTCTATTAGATGCATTGTAATCTTTTTCTCTGAAAATTGAAATTGACAGGCTTAGTTTTATTCTCAGGTATTCCCAATACCCTTAATGTGATTTCAAATTTCCCTTTCCTGGTCATTGGTCTCATCGGTCTCATCCTTTGCTATTACGGGAACTATATGAAGCTCAGGTACTGTAGTCCTGTACTTTTTGAAAGAAAAATACCAATGCCTGGAATTGATAAACTATATGAGAAAAATTAATGTTTTCTGATTCAATTTTTTTATTATAGCTTGCAAGGTGAGCTTTGGGGTTGGACATGCTTCTACATTGGTGTGGCTGCTGTTGGGATTGGATCCTCATATTACCATCTTAATCCAAATGACGCTACTCTAGTGTGGGATCGCTTGCCTGTGAGTTTAATTAGCAAGTAAAATGGTTTTGTTTTATGGAATATCAGCAGCTATCAAGATATCATATATTCCCACTAACTGACATTTTTTTTTACATGTCCTCGTGACATTTGTAGATGACAATTGCATTCACATCAATCATTGCAATTTTTATCATTGAAAGGATTGATGAGCAGAAGGGAACCATTTCAATTATTCCTCTGCTTTTGGCGGGTGTAATAAGCATATTGTATTGGAGGCAAGAACTGTATCTCATTCCTTTTCATTATGATAGCCACTATGCTGTATGTACACTGTATAGGAACTAGTTGTAGTAAAGAAGTACATCTAGAGCAGCTCTGATTTTCAGGATGAATATGAGTTTGATTTTGCATTCCCTCTGGTTGGCATGCACTGATACCAGGGTTGTGTAGTTTTGGGAAACATAGACTATTATTGAAACTTTTATGGGGTTTGGAAGAGTCTTAAATATCAATTCATATTGCCTTTCAACCCCTTGCTAAAATTGGCCAAGAACTGTATGCATCTGCCTAGTTATAGATGACGGTGCCCTCAACATCAAAGTTGGTTATATAACTGATGTGATATCCTTCTGCAGATTTTTTGATGACCTCCGCCCATATGCTCTGGTCCAGTTTCTTCCTTGCATTGCCATTCCTTTGATGGCTATCTTGTTGCCCCCTATGTACACACATTCCACATATTGGCTTTGGGCTGCAGGTTTGTGGTTTCAGTAACAAGAATTCCTATGATGATTTATATATATCTAGTATTTTCATTTGTTGGTTGTAAATTTTTCCTGTTATTGCAGTGTTTTATCTTTTAGCTAAGGTGGAAGAAGCTGGTGATAAAGTGATCTACAAATGGACAAATCATATTGTCAGCGGGCACACCCTTAAGCATCTGTGCGCCGCAATGGTTCCTGTCTTCTTGACGCTTATGCTTGCAAAGAGAACTATTGAAACAGAAAGGTTTTTGTCACTTCCCTTTCAAATTAAGTGTTAGTGTTTTTCACTATACAGTAAGCGTTGGTGCATGTAGCTGAATGGGATATGTATAAAATAGGTGGATTCACAAATTTAATCTCTGTAGAAAACCCGAGAGAGATGAGATGATCTTTCACCTGTCTTCTTTTATGGTTTGATGATAACAGCAGTCCAAAACTCTATAGACCACAAAAGGACCATACCATATGTGCTGATACTACCCACAGTTGTCTCATATCTACTTCTGTTTTGACATTTTGTTTTTCGTATAAAGACTGCATACTTCATTCTATACTAACCATTCAGCCGCACACCCAGACTTTCTCATATTATTCTAGTCAGCTCCTCTACGTAGTTTGTCAATATTTCTTCCAACTGTTTATGCCTTCTATTCTGGGTTTGCAGAGTAGCAAACTAGTTAGTGAGAACTGACCGACTATATCATGTTTAGGCATATGAATTTCTTTGTACTTGTTTGTCATTCATGCCACCTGCTTGTTAGTTTTAGATTTGGCATGACATATATATTTGTACAACCCTTTGCCATCTACATGTCATTCTTTTTCAAACAATGGGTTTTGATAGCCTTATTTATGTATTAGTTTCAACTTTCAAACAATGGGTTTCTGCTAACACAGTCTCTCTTACTCCCTCCCCTTATGATGTTCTTGCAGGCAAAGTTTGCTCAAAATTTGGAAGGTTTCCTGGACTGAATATAGAAAGAAGGATGATGACACGGTGGTAGCAACTTACACCTATGCTACTGTTCCCGTTGTGGAATCACAATAGAACACTTTGGAACAAAGACAATATAGAGGAGGAAATACACTTGTATCTGTTGAGAATGAGAAAGAAAAAGGAGTTGTCAGCACATTGTCATACATGTTGACAAGGGCTAACTAACAAATACTAATTGTGCTTCCTTCGATGTTAAGGAAGCACATAACTTCTAAATATTGTAAATAGAGAAACATAATAGCAAATTTCCAGTTTGTCATGTTCATCGAGTTTTTTCACCATGATCATATTTCAGTTCTGCATGCAACTTGCGGTGTGCTCTTGTAGTGATATCGTTTCTTTCTTTTTTGTTCTCTACCAAGCCTAGCGGAAGCATATGCCAATGACTATTAGCACTATACATTGCACCATCAACAAAAATTTTGGCACACCAACAGGCGGCTCTTTCCAAACCAAAAAATTGAGATAAAAATCAGTGATGATCGGCTTTGGCTTGAGACTGATAACAGCACACGTCAGACCAGAACAGCAGATGATCTTGCAGTGCAATTTGCAGCAAGCCTCATTGAGACTAGGGAGCCAGGATGGATTAATAATGTCTGGAGTCAGGGATCAAGAAGCTCCAAATTCCACGCATCATCATTATTCAAGAATCACAAAATTCTAATATTGATATCACAATGAGCACTAGTGAGAGTATGAGGCTACGAGCAAGAATAGGTGTGAGTAGGATAGCCAACAATTAGTCCAAAGCATGTTACAGAGAGTTAAATATGTTATAATGTTCTTTTTACTATTAAAACTTCAATAAAATTATGAATGCACTAGGGAGTTCTATTGAACACGGGCTTCACAAATAACAAAAATATCTACTTTATTACCAACAATTGAAGATCTCAATTTCTTACCTCCAGCTCCTCTTAACATTCCAGAAGATTGTCTTAACCATTGAGCAAAGGCAAGAGGGGAGGGGGAAGACCCTTGTTATGTCATAACCACTTCTACCCCGACAAGGGTGGAGTTTTTTGGATCCTTACTTGAATCCACAATATCAGCTTGATTCATGTTGTATCGTATCATAGTTCCTACAAGTCTGTGGAGTCTGTTGCTGGCATGCTGCTGGATAGAGCCAAGCGATTAACCTACGTTCTATTAGTACCTTTACAAATTCTATCAATCTCATATCATATGTTCTAAATTTCTGAGACCAATTTTTGTTGTATAATAATAGTGTGCGACTGTGAGTAACTAAGCTGATGCATCGAAAAAAAAAAAAAACAGAGTAGCTTTAACAGAACACTAAAGTGACTTAACAACCACCAAGCTGGTTAGTCTAGACAGTTTTCCTGCATTTGCCTACCACTGGAATTCAAGCTTTATGGTTCTCCTTACATACAATATCTATTCCATGGCTGATTAGTTTCTAAGGGTAATTACACATAAACAACATTCGATTTAGAAGGCATATGCTGATAATACTTGCTTCTCTCTTGTACTACTGATAATGCTTGTTGGTCTCTTTGTATAGCTGCAGACCGTGCTTCTTTCTTTGTCTTGTTGAGAATGCTTCTTGCTGGCTATGTATTGTTGATAATCCTTCTGGCCCTCTTTGTTTTGCTGAAAATGCTCACCCTCTTTCTAATGAATATGAATATGATTCTTGCTCTCTTTGTATTTTTCGATTTCTTCTTGCTCAGTCAGACCTATTAACTAATTCTTAGACTACCATTCTTTCAGGAAATAACTCAGTTCGGTACAGGTCGACAATTCCCCAAGGTTGCTTTGTGTTATTTAAACATGGCATGATTAATTCTGTCAATACTGATATCAGATATGGGTTCAATGGGCTGATCATCACTGGTCATTTGACCAGAGCTTGCAGGATCTCTACTAAACTCATCTGCATAAGGGAACCGAATCAGCTGAAAGCCTGAAACAAGGACTCAAAGCTTTAATCAAATAACGAAGAACGAAGACAATCACCACTCACCATATACTGTATATAAGGAGGATGGGGGAGGGGTGGACATGAAGTTGAGGCCACAGTAAAATACCAATGCCAGTACCACTGTCATCATTGCATAAGCTGGCACAGCCAATGCCCAATATCTGAAAACAATATATCATAAACCCAAAGTGTGAAAAGATGAAATAACTTATCACAGAGAAACACAAAATGAGAAATCATAAGGCGAGTTGGTTAAAGACAGAAAGTATACTTCCACATCATATGTTATGAACCATAAATTAGGACAAGGAATGTCAAGGGGATAAGTAAACAGTTGAGAATTACCAGTAGGGTAATTATTCTTCTGTCGCTAGTTGTATATAACTATGAGTCTACACATCTTATAGATCACAAATTACCTATGTGACCATATGACTTTAGCATGTAATAGAAGAGATATACACAAAATTGAACACAAAAATTTGATTCCAGATAACCACAGTAGTATTTGAGTATATATCACGCAAGCTTTAGGACCCTCACAGTTCAATGATTACAGAAAGTTTCAGCAACTATAGTTCAAACTCTTTCTGATCATTCTATCTCCCATAGAGAATGGATGGCAGTCTTGGTTGATACCAAATATTCAAGAAGGCCAATTTTCTGACAATAAAGGAGCATCTCTTTGTCAGCAGGGGGACTAAATTTAGCAAATGTCAATGGATCTGCTTTGCTCAATAATTCTGGAGCTGATTTGTTGCATAGGAGTCCTGGTCCGAAATCAGAAGGTGTGCATTAACAGGACAAACAAACTTATGAGTCTCAGATTCCACCTGAGGTGGAGTCTGCTCAACTGCGAAAATTTCTGATTCCAACACCTTAAAAGTTAAGCTTCTTTATCACCCGAAGAACAACTAGAAGTCATTAAGCACCAACAGATGCTTCGCCCAGATCATTAAAGCAGTCAAGGTCATAAATGAACCACTTTGATGCAACAATTTGTAACATGTGCAAGCACCAACTTGCTTGGTACAACACAGAGCTTACTAGTTGCTACTCTTATCTAAATTCGAAAAAAGCTTTGCGTGTAACATTATTCAAGTCAGGTCAGAGGATATGTAGAGCAAAAGCTCTATTGATTCAAGTAATTATACGAGCTCCTGTGAGTGTAGTTAGCAACTAGACTAGAATACAACAACTTTGTTGGTCATTTATAACACTTGAGTTTAGACAACCTTCATGTAACTCCTATTGGCCTGAGGTAATGATGAAAGGAAGACAACATGCTTCATTAAGTGTGTCGTAAACTTAGAGCAGTATGTATGGTTGTTGTTGAAATGATATTACCGAAGACTGTTGAATAAAACAAACAAAGAAACAGGAACATCGTTGTTTCAAGAAGCTAATCATTGAACATAGAATTGAAGCTGAGAATCCTAAACGAAACCCAAGAGAAAAGAGATGAAAAGAAGCAACGAAACAGACCTGCTGGGGTAGTAAAAGATTCCAATCCAATGTAGCCAAGACTCCGGCACATATGCCCACACTAAAAAAATAACTGCTCAAACACAAAAACGCCATATCAAAAAGTAGTTGCCTAGGAAAAAAAAAAAAAAGCCATAAACTGGGAAATGGACCTGTGGCCACAACAGTGGTGATAGAACCCACAAAGCCATAAACTTCAGCAGGTTTGGGACCATGAAACCGAGAAGCCTTAGTATCAGGATTGGCAAAGGACACTGTTGCCTCCCTCCTCTTCTTTGACACACTCAGGATTCTTCTGGGACTACAAACAGAGTATGACTCTTCCATCCCCTAATACAAAGATTGAGTATCTAGATGTATTACACCAAGAATTTTGGTGGGTCAGTATTTGCATAGGCAGAGAGATTATCAATCCATAAATTCTGGGAAAACATGTTGTGAAATTGATGCAAGAATCTGAATTAATTTTGTAATTGAGAGAGTACCTGGAATCGGCCAATTTGAGGCCTCAAGTAAACAGAAGGACTCGGCGACGAGTGTGAGCTTGTTTCTCAGGCAGAGAATGAAAGTGACTCTTGGCTATGGACCCTATTTAAATAGATGGTTTTGGTCCCTTTTAGGAAGCTTCAAGCTTATTGGTAACAAAAGGCCTTTGCCTAGTATGCTGATGGTAAATTTGCGGTACATTGGTAGAAGAAAAACAGAAAATATAAGATGGAGTTCGGTAACTGTTAAAAGGAATTATAAGGTGGAGTTCAGCATTGAGTTAAGCTTGAATTTTTTTTTTATTTTATTTAAAAAAAGGGAGATATTTTCATTAATAAGAGATCATAACGACCGTGACGGTCAACCATGAGAGGTCCGATGACAACTCAATGCAAAGTAACAATTAACAAGTATCTAATCCAAACTACAAACTATACTAATTAAGTAAAAAAAAAAATGAACATGATTGCTACAAAGCAATGAACCGACCACACCTAAGCAAAAAACTCAACTTGCAATAATTAGAGGCCTAAAACCCATTGGTGTATACCTTTCATTGTCTGGATAAAGAGAAAGCTTTTACTTGAATATAGTAGGGATCTTTCTCCCCCTTAAGCCCTTTAAGAGGACCAGATGGA
Source organism: Fragaria vesca subsp. vesca (assembly GCF_000184155.1). NCBI lineage: Eukaryota > Viridiplantae > Streptophyta > Magnoliopsida > Rosales > Rosaceae > Fragaria > Fragaria vesca. The sequence goes on from NC_020495.1 coordinate 16,351,180, forward strand.
CTTCCATTGCCCAAGACAAGTAGCTCTCATCCATGGAGCACATTTGCAATTAGGTTGTGACGTTCACTTTACAGACTTAATCAGTCCAGGTGAATGTGGTATAGTCATTACTTGATTGGAAAAGGAAATATTTGTGAACAATGAGTTGTGTCCATCCGTGTTTATTAAAAGGACAAGTTTCAGATTTGTCATTGTCATAGTGTATGTCGATGACCTGAATATTATTGGAGCTCTCTAAAAGTTGAGAGAAACTACTGACTAAAGATCTTGAGAAAACATGGTTGTGTCTCGGATTGGAACTCGAGTACTATAGTAGTTGAATATTGATTCATCAATCAACTTAAATCCAAAGACACTCAAGCGTTCTAATATGGATAGGGGGTCCTTCTTTTGAGCACTTCCATGATTGTTCACAACTTAGATTCAAGGAGAGAGCTCCATTTTGTCCGGTGATGATGACAAATACATAGGGCTGGGCACAGGCCTGGTCCGGCCACTATTTTACAAGGCCCGGGCCCAAACCTGACACACTTCAATTGGGCCGGGTTTTATTGTTTCAAATTCAGGGCCCGGAAAAAGCCCGGACTGGCACAAGAATTTTAGAGCCCGGTTAAATCCTGGACCGGCAAGAACCGGGCCGGTCCTGTCGGGCTTGCGGGCCTGATAACCTGAAAATCTGAAATGAAATGCAATGCAAATCTGCTTATTTGCCATTGCCAAATCTGTAATGCAATCTGCTTATCTGCATAATCTATAAGACTTATACTATGAAATCACTGGAATATGCAAGACTGAAAGCTCGACACACTGCACAGTGCACACAACTGAGTGAACTGACAACTCAACTGCAAATCTGCAATAGCAAAACCAGACCAACTGACCAAGTGTTCAACTGTTCAAGTGCTCAACAAAGGCACAAAGCAATAAACTGTAAAAGCACAGCAAAAACTAGCAAAGGTTGCAAAGCAATCAAATCTCAAGTTCTCAACAACTGAATTTAATTAAAACCATCAGTCCAGCACTAACAAATTAACAAGAGAAACACTTCAACTAAAGTTAATAAACTTCAATCACCATCACCATCTATCTAAACTTCAATCACCATCACCATCTATCTAAACTTCAATCACCATCACCATCTATCTAAACTTCAATCACCATCACAATCTATCTAAACTTCAATCGCCATCACCATCTATCTAAATTGAGAAGATAAAGAAAAACTAGCCAGAAAAGAGGAAGGAAACCATACCAAAAGAATTCGTAGGAAAACTCGAACTAGGAAGAGGCCGAAGAGCAACGAAACGGTCGAAACCCCAATTCCAGGAAGAGCCTTACTTTCTGTAAATCATCTTCTCCAGAAGAGTCGATCAAAACAAGAAACAAGAACCCAGATTAGAATCAAAGCCAATCTCAAATTCAAAATCGCAGATACGAACTACGAAGAGAGAGAGAGAGAGAGAGAGAGAGAGAGAGAGAGAGAAGCAAACCTTTGATCGCGCTGCTTTCTAGTGAAGATGAGATGCGAGCCTGAGAGAGTCTGAGACATCGAGAGTGTGCGAGTGTGACAATGACTCAACGAGAGTCCAAGAGCGAGACTGCGAGAGTTCGAGAGCGAGACTGACTGACTGAGAGAGTTGACCCTCTCAATTTAGTTTAGGTCTTTGACCACAAATCCTGTGTGGTTGAGCTCATTCTATTATCGTAAATCCTTAGAAACACCCAATAAAAGTATGACATGTATATTAGTCGGCCTCTCGGGCTTTTTTTCATTTCCATAAACAAGGCCCGGGCCCGAACCGGTTATACACGGGCCCGGCCCGGACCGCCAATAAACATAGTCGGGACTGGTAAAAAGCCTGGCCCGACCCAGTCGGACCGGCCGGTCCAGATCGGGCTTTTTATCTCCAACGGGCTTTATGCCCACCCCTACGAATACATTTTAGAAGTTGAAGTGTCTTGTACCTAAGTGTGAATGACGCATTATTGTACTTAGCTTAATGCAGTCTTGACTTAACATCTCATTTGATTTGATGTGAATTTGCAAGTTAGATTTAGCTCCGTGCACTCCATCAACTTGTGCATCACTAACGCAACAAAATAGAATTAAATGAAGGTGTGACAGGACTAATGAGAATTCCAAGACCCTAGTGATAATATAAGGCAGAGAGAGTTTCAAAATTATTTTTTAAGATTAACAACTAATATGCATAAATGTTTGGATCAACTAACAAGAACACAGAACATGCCACAAATCATTTTCCTGAAAGTTTAAAGATAGTTTGGAGGGTTCGAAAAATCCTTCTTCACTGACTATACTTATGAAACAAGATACATCAAAGCCAAGCTAATATATGTCTCTAGGCACCAAATCCTGGCCAATACTTAGCACCAGTTAGGTAAGCCATTCGACTATTCGTTTGAGTATTTTCCTTTCCTTGATTTCATTAATCTTAGAATCACGCCTTTAAAATTGGTAATGGTTCCCCAGTGTTTGAATTGATTTAGACAGTAGGCACAACTTAATAATTCCAAACCATGCAATGTTTGATTAAAACATGTAAATAAACAAAACATGGTCTCCTGTTTAGAAAATCACACAAACGTAACATTATAAAGAACAAGGAAACAATAACTAATCTCCTTTGCAGACGGGGTTTCTTGATCGATCCTAGTAATTTCCTCGCTAGGATCATATAGATATGCAGATCGTCTTTATTAACGGCACCAATGGGGACTATATATATGGAAGCAAGTAAGTCGGTGGTAAAGGACTAATAATTAACAGACTTCGATTGATGGTGCAGGATCAGTCACTCTTTGACTGCAGAAGAGTCTGCAATTCTGGGTTTATATTGAGGGATATTTGTAGCACCTCAGGTGATAATGCCCTCAACACTGATGTCTTGCCAGTAAAGTCTTCCAGAGTAGCCCTACAAAATAAATAATAACATTAGAACATTGCTCTGTTTCAGTAAAGATTTTGTTGGTCTGGATATGGGTTTTGATGTTCTTGTATATAACTTTGGGTAATACAGAGTACAAAAATGCATCATGCATGAGATGATGAGATGCTTACCGGGAACTTGTAATAACAGAGAAACATTCCATTCCTTTTTCACCGGCAAGTTTCGCCACCATGAAAAACCTAGGCACAACGATCAACTGACCGGCAGCTACTTCCGCATCCAACACACGCTGACCATTAAGACCCGTGATTTGGATCCGACCCCCTCCTCCAACCACATAGATCAATTGAACCGTAGAATCGGTTGTGTAAATGGGGGAGGAAATTGCAGAAGGTTCAAGTTTTATGAGGTTGGCACTTAACCCAGCTTGGTTAAGAAAAGGAAACTCCTTCTCAGTTACAGTGGCACTGACATTGAGTTGATGAACAAGTTTGTGGGTGAGGTGGGCGTTGGGCTTAGGCATGGTCTTTCCCTTTTCTACCTTAACTAGCAGGACTCCTGTCTGGTTTTTGGTGACCTCATCAGCTTCATCTTTGGTAATACTGAATGACTTGCTAATGAAGTCAGTAGAGAAACCTCCGAGAAGACTTTGAGTTCCTGCAATGAAGAAATAAGTAAATACACCAGGAGTGTAAGCCTTTGTTGTTTCGCCCAAGAACACGATGACAAGGTCATCGGCTGAGTCGCCATTGTTGAACCACCATGAGACTGCTCCGAGTGGTACCGGAATCACGTCTCCTTTCTTAAGCTTCAACACCACCTCCTCCGATGTGTTGGGGAATACCATTCCAACTACTCCATCCTCGCCTGTGTAACATCAAATCGCTTAATCGATGGTATACAACTACGATAGAAAATACACAGGGGTATTCATGTATGTATTACATTTTCTCTCCTGCATGCACTACTAGCGGTACTGCGGTAGCTAGATTTGTCGATGATACATAGTCTATATTGATTTCCGCCATTGCATACACATTTAACTAAATACTTAAACTAACTGAAGGCTTAGAGATGCTGAACCATAATTCATAATCATTTATGGTAATCCTTGATCTGACAGTGCTAAGTAATCAAGAAAACCTAAAGTACATTACCAGTAATCCGATGCAAGCGCAAAAATATTTAATTTTCTTTTTCTATTTTAATTTGGAATTCACAAAATTTTGCATCAGATTATAAAGAAAAACCGGTCTCCTACTCTAAGATCATCAAGTATCTCATCTATAAAGTAGTACACAATCACAGAGTAGCCGTAGTATACACGCTGGTGTACCAACTTATTTGCGGGCAGTAGTACAATGATTATAGACGTAAATTAATACCTTGAAGAACATATCCCAGTTTGGCAGAATCTGCATAGTGAGGAAGAGCAAAGCCACTAGGCTTCAGCACAAGCTTTCCGGCACCTACGTTGGCCTCGCCAAGCGCCGGAAATGACCATACGTAATATCCTCCACCATCTCCCTCGAACGCTGCTGCCGCTGACTTTGGTGTTAGATCCATTTCCGCCATGGATCCACAAAGAATTTTAGAAAAATTAGTAACGGGGCTAAGACCCTATTCAGTTATATATATAGTAGAGAATAGTGTTATGGATGGAGATGTAAAAATTGCAGAGTGGTTGAGGTAAAGAATTATAATTGATCTCTATTTCTTGAATATTCACTTAAACAAGCAAGCCAGCCAGCTTGCTAGTCTTTCTTTGTATTATTAGATCATATCTCCATCAGGCACGTTTTTGTGTGGATTAATTTATATTCTTGATACAACCAAAACAGTATGCATCGTCGACCTACATAGGAATCTCGACGATCCAAAAAATAGAGATTTCGAATTTTCAATAGCCATATTATATCGATATCGTTAAATTTTTGAAAAAAGTGGTGGAAAATGAGAGAAAATTATAGAAATAATATGTGAAACTTTTATGATATTTTTTTTTTTTATTAAACAAACAACTGAATTAATGCTACAACGAGTCTATCGTGAGTCGAACTCACGACCTCCCCATTTTAAAAGGGAGAACGATGTCACTAGACCAAATGATACTACGCGTAATTTAGGATTTGAGAATTTTAGAACAATAAGAAATGTGACGAAGACCCTATTTAGTTATGGATCGATGGAGATGTAATGGCAGAGTGGTTAGAGGTTCTTGAATATTCAATTAAACAAGCCATCCAGCCAGCCAGCTCTAGTTATCTTGCTTTGTATTTGATTTATTGACTCTCTCGATCGGGCACGTTATTGTGTGAATTAACTATATTTGCTTGAATATACAATCAAAACAGTCTGCATTTCCGGATATGGTCCATGCTTGTATCTGTAATCAAATCAATCTTTCTAGACGCCAACGATGCTAAAACGATACAGGATCCATGATTCCATCATTCCCTACGTCGAATAATATTCTAAACATCATGAATAGAGAAAACCAAAGCCTGTTGTTGCCTGATGATGGAAGGTTGGTGGTGTTGCCTGGTGCTGCATTGTGCAAGCAACCGTTGTACTGGGATGGTTGCTAATGGCGTTGCAATGGAATATCTGAATTTGAAAGTTCTACTCGCTGAAGAATAATAAGCTGTTGGTGAAACTGATGGGGGAACCTAGACATGTTTGTTTTTCCTGTAGTACCAGTAACTATGTCTTCCATATTCTCTTGGACTTACCATGCTTCCCTAAACAAAGATAGAGGCATGAAATTACCATGCTTCCCTAACTATGTCTTCCATATTCTCTTAGTTTTCAAGTAACTGGATTTGTTTGGACTCTATAAGGAGGTTTGGTTTCTCTTGATGAAAACCATATAACAAAGAACTCAGCTTTTGAGTTCTCTACGATCTGAAAATCGGCCTCTTACTCGATCTCAGATCCACGAACATAACAGAACAAGACTAAAATGCAATGAAAAGCATATCTGTAACTTGAGCAAGAAAAAAGAAAAAAAAAAAAAAAAAACAGTCAGACTGCACATGAATTCAAATCCAGGTAACTCATTACATCCAGGCAATCCCACCCAAATCAATCAGACTGCACATGCATTCAAATCCAAAATAACAGTACAGCCAAAATGTCAAATACGAGAACGAGAAAGCAATTTTAAAGGAACAGGACAACAAAGGGTGAAATAGATCCTGATCTTGTTTGATTACAAGCAAACAAAACCACAACGCCATGGCCACTCTGTCTATCACTATGAAACCATCTTACTCTTACGAATAGCTATAAGTTTAGAGAGTTTAGATAGCAATATAATACAAGAAAATGGCTCCCAGACAGCACCGAATTAGGTTAAAGAGCAATTTCACTAATAGCTATAAGTTCAGATAGCAATATTATACAAGAAAATAGCTCCCGGACGGCACATAATTATTTTTTACACTGGTGATCATGTGCTAAAACAGTCTACACATTACCATTTCAGTTAAAAAGATTAAAAGAACAAACAAGTTGGACCAAATAAACACACGTTACGGACCCGTCTGCATTGTAAGAATAAGAAATGGAGGTCAGTATCTCACCTTGGTATGCATACCTAAAATCCAATACGGTTCCTAGATTTGATCATATTGACCTTATCTTCTATCTTCTCCCACTAAACACAACTTGTCAATGCTAAGGTTATTGAAATGAAAAATAAGGGAGAATTCTACCCAAATTGAATGATGAAAGGTACCACAGAGAACATAAATGTAGAAAAAGCTAATTCCAAGAGGATTTAGGATTTAGAAAGGATCAAAACTTCAAATAAAAACCACTCTAGCATATGCAGAAGAATACAACCAGATTCCCAACGATATACCAAAATAAGGGGTTTTTTTTTTTTTTTTTTCCTCTTTTTGAAAAATGAACTTTGTAATGAAAACTAAACAGATGCAACATACAGGAGTAGGAAACGATACCCCAAAATATTGGAAATCATAAAAAATTAAAAATTCTAATAGGTTGAGAAAAGAAAAACAAGAGGAAGATTATTAAAATGTTGCTGCGTGAAGGGTACTGACAAAATGAGCTTTTAGGGGGATTCAGATAATCAAGCAAGATGGCAAAGAAAATTTTCTTCATTGATATTTATTTAGAAAATTTTCTTCATTGATATTTATTTAGAAATGATATTTTATAAATGAAATTGAATATGGAGAAATTGAGTGCAGATGATGAGCATAGATAGGATTAATGAAGAAACACAAGAAACAAAGAAGATTTGGTGATGCAAATGCATATATCACATTATGGAAATTCATATGTTTTGATTTAGACCATGAAGTTTTCCTGAAAAAGATGATGAGGCCTTTTATCATTAATCCATAACTGGGAACCTATAGAGACTTTCAAGGAAAACTACAAGAACAATAAACAAATTGGGTGAGAGCTGCAATGCACATTGTCAATAACTATCTCTTGTTCAGAAAAAAAATAGAAAAAGATCATAAAACAATCTACAGAAGTGGAGACAGCATATCTTGGAAAACAGTAATGCAAAATAAGGAAGCATTATTTTTCTTTTCTGTGAGATAGGAACAGAGGGCAGGTGTATAAGAGCTGCGTAAAATTTGAAACACATGTCCCTTAGCAACTGTAGAAATTGCTAACTAGTCTATCCCACAAAAACCCTATGAGCATTTCTACAATAGCGTCTTTACTTAAGCAAGCTTTTAGAAAAAAGAAAAAGCAGAAGAATGAAGAAGTGGTTAGTATCACTCCTTTTAAATTGCGGAATGCATAGTGCATAGTCCATTCATACTCTAGTTTCCACAACAGCTATTATGAAATGTTTCTTTACAAACATGAAAACATAAACGAGGAAACACATCATAGGTCATAACTGACTGGAGAATAATAACATTAGGCATTTAGTAAATAAAGATGTAGGGCAAGCAGTTTTAAACTAGAAATTTGTGATACTCAGGCCTATGCTAGCTCTGTCCTTGGGTTGCCCCTCTTTTACCATTCTATTATTTTAAGTTTCTTATAGTTTGTAAATAAAGACCTCTGACTCGTTAGTCTTTACTATTCCTCAACTCGGCCAAGTTCACAATCACTATCTAATGTGTTAAATTTTTGTCTATTATTATTGATTTCTAATTATGTTAATGTTTATTGAAAATGAATGAACTTTTCTCAACTATATGGTCTCACCCATTCAACCCAAAGAAGAAAAAGAAACAATCTGCGCTTGTGAACGAGTGGTTCCACCTTTGTTGTTCTCTAAATTTGGACTAATGCAATCTCATAAGATAGGCAATTATAATAGAAGACAGGATAACCAAGAAATTCAGTTTTATCAACGACAAAAAAGAAAAAAAAGACAACTGAAATGGAAATATATCACATAATGCTTATATATCTGTTTAGACAACACTATTATGTTCATTCACTGTTAATCTGAAGCAGCAAATAATCAACTGCCTATCTCAAATGCAAATATATCAACTGCTTATATGAAACATGCTGTACAGGAAGGAAGGAGAAAAGACACATGACAAGGCATCAACACATTGGATAAGTATTCTACTGATCAATGGCAGCATCAAACAAACTAGTTTTATATATATAACAGAAGACTGATTACCAACATAAGAGCAACATAAGCCTATCTTTTATATAGCAAACTCAATTTTGCAGCTTCTTAATGCAATAACTATGAACAAAGTAAACACAATAAAACCACTAAGCACACCTTCCATTTGATTTCATCTCACTTTCCATTGAGCCTCTCTATAGCAGTGATAAGCCCTTGCGTACCAAGCTTACCGTCACCATTAGCCACCATACCCGAAAACAACTGCTTGCACAATGCAGCACCAGGCAACACTACCACTCTCCCATCCTCACCTTCCTCCACAACATCCACACCCATCCCCATATCCTTCACCATATACTCTGCAAACCCACCAGGCCTGAAGTCCCTCTCAATCATCCTCTCCCCAAACAACTCCATTACTTTAGACCCCGCCGCCCCGCCCCTCACCGCCTCCATAAACCGCTTTACATCCAACCCAGCCCGCTCCGCAAACACCAACCCTTCACTCAATCCAAGCAAATTGGCCCCCACAGTGATCTGGTTAGCAATTTTACAACTCTGCCCGGACCCAGCCGGACCCATATAAGTAACCTTCCCCATAATCTCAAACAAGGGCGCCAGCCACGTCACCACCGAGGCATCCCCGCCGGCGAGTATGGCAAGCTTGCCTTCCCTGGCGCCGATGTCGCCGCCGGATACCGGCGCGTCGACAGACCAGCAGTGTTTGGCGCGTGAGGCGGCGAAAATCTCACGCGCGAGCGCCGGGTGGCTGCTGGTCATGTCGACGGTGACGGAATTGGGATTGAGGCTGGAAAGAAGGGCGTTGGGGGAGAGGTAGTTGGATCGGACATCGGAGGGGTGGCCCACCATGGTGAAGACGACGTCGGAGAGTTGGGCGAGTTGAAATGGGGAGTCGGCGAGGTGGGCGCCCTGGGATTGGAGGGGAGCGGCTTTTGAAGGAGTGCGAGCGTAGACGGTGAGGGAGTAGCCAGCTGAGAGGAGGCGGGAGGCCATGGCAGCGCCCATAACGCCGATGCCAATCCAGCCGATGCGGGTTTTGGCCGGAGAAATGGGGTTTGGGTAAGGAGTTCCCATCACACTGGGACTAGTGGAAGCTCAGTTCAATGCTCTGGCAAAAGACTACTTGAATTCCCGTTTATGTTTTTATTTCTGTTTATATCTATCGAAACTATGAAAATGATATCAGATACATCAGGCAAATATCGAGGATACAAATACTATACACTCAAAACGACTGAAACGAGTAATGTCCATAAATTTTACGTTGTAATTTTCCAAATGCCAACGCACAAACGTCTAGTGTTGTTTCGCATCTCACCTGGTAGAGGTTTCTAAATTTCAACTACAAGGATCTTAACAATTGTCAGTCTAGAGAGGAATTGAGTAAAGGCATTTTTGTGTATTCTCAACATGTTTAGAATGGTTACATTCCTTGCATTTTGAACCATCACTCGCAAACACAAAATGAAGAAAGAGGTTCACAAACCAATGATGCCGCTTAAAGATCCATGCATGGATCTATTATTTTTCCACATGATCAAAAAGTCAAGTGCAGGTACGGTTACTGAGGGAAGAAACATCAGTAGACGATCAACGATAGAGGCTTTCAGATCTGAGGTTCTCAGCAATCTCAGTCTCCCAACGGTCTCCATTCTCAAGAAGCTTTTCTTTGTCATAAAGAAGCTCCTGCAATAGGGGCAGAGAAAGAAATCGTCGGATCAGGTGACAGCTATATTTACTTAAAGGAAAGCAAAATCAAGGATTAGTATGAAATAAAAGGATTTTCCTTTACCTCATGAGTTTCGGTTGAAAATTCAAAGTTTGGTCCTTCTACAATAGCATCTACTGGACATGCCTCTTGACAGAATCCACAGTAGATGCACTTTGTCATGTCAATGTCATACCTGAAAAATCAAATGAATGTGAAGGTAATGAACTAAGACATAAAGAGGTAAAAGTAACGAGGCAGCATGATCCTTCACCTAGTAGTCCTACGGCTACCATCTTCTCGTTCCTCAGCCTCGATCGTAATTGCCTGTGCCGGGCAAATCTGGTGAACAATAATTGCATTGTGAGTTAAAATGCTATAGTCATGCCTTTTAAGTAAACATCAGCAAGCTCATCTAGAATTCACAAAACAAAATTATTGATCACATTCAAGGTGAGACTTTGTTACATCCAAAGCAGAGGACTAAGAAGATATATAATATCAGTATCAAAGGAGAAAATTTGATATATTATGTGGACCCATAATGTGTGTGCATATTACCCGACTCCAAACAGAATAATATGATATATATATATATACACACACAGAAAGGATAGAGAGCGGACGTCCGCACTTTAAGCCGGAGTGCGGACCTCCGCTCTACATCCGGCCTGTATATATATATACA
>NC_020495.1:16362112-16396671 GCF_000184155.1 Fragaria vesca subsp. vesca
GGTTTCTCTCCTTCCAGGACTGGCCGGCGACAAGTTTTCCGGCCGGATTGAAGCTCTGGACGGAAAACACCATGATTGATCAAGGTTGGCCGGAAAACTTGTCGCCGGCCAGTCCTGGAAGGAGAGAAGCCGTCCTGGAAGCCTGTGTTGTCGTCCGGGAAGGAGAGAAGCCGTCACCGGCGTGAGACTGCAGAGAACGGACGAAGTCCGCACTTTAAGCCGGAGTGCGGACGTCCACTCTACATCCAGCCTGTATATATATATCAACTATGTAGGACATTAACTTGCTCCTAACCAGGCAAGTAACTGAATATTAATGAAAGGCAGCTGCGAAACAAAAGTACACACGATGTAGTTTACTGGATATAACCGAAGTTATCAAGCTTCTAAGTTAGGCCTTGCCCAAGAAGACAAGCAAGGCACCATCTATTGGCAGTTCCAGGAGTAAGCTGAGGCCATATACACTAGAGGAACTTCAGGATTATGAATGTGTATCATAATCAAGTTTAACAGGAAAGGAATTTTCCCCGTCATATATTGGTGAGTTCAGCTTCTTACTTCGTATTTTAAAGCTAGAATAGCACACAAGGGTTTCAACTCTTACACCTTAACAAAGTTTGCATCTTATTCAAGTTTAACAGGCAAGGAATTTTCCCCGTCATATGTTGTTGAGTTTAGCTACTTAGTTCGTATATTTTAATAGCTAGAATAGCAACAGATGTATTTCAACTCTTACAGCTTCACAAAGTTTGCACGCAATGCAACGCTCTTCTCCTGTAGGATAACGCCGTAGGGCATGTTCACCACGAAAACGAGGACTCAAAGGACCCTTCTCAAATGGATAATTGATCTACAACACAAAAGATGGCTGTCATACCTCAGCATCAGGGAAAAATAATACCGGTAGCAGATGGAGAAAATACTTACAGTAACTTTTTGCTCAAAGAAGTACTTGAGCGTCAGCATCAGACCTCGAACCATTTCAGTAAGAAATAGTGTGTTGATGCTTCTCTCAAAAACTGCACTTACAAAAAGAAAGAATGAGAGTATATACTTCACAAAGCCTAGTAAACTAACACCATATTGAGAGCTAAAATAAGGTTAATTATCTCTTTTATAAGGGAATAACGATTACCAGCACTCCAGTCCTTGGACATCTCCTTTGCCAGTTGTTCTCTTTCCTCATCCTCTGCAGCATAAACAAAAATGAACTTTTTCAGAAGGGCCTCTTGATTAGCTGAGGAAACCGCCCAGCAATTAAGCAGTTTAATTAATTTACAAAGCTCCTAAATCAACTACAAATGTTGAAGATTTCTATTTTTTGTAGCTTATTTCTTAATTACACCAACACCAATGTCCCCACAGAATAGCAAACCTAGTTTAGTTGAGTAGCAATGTGAGCTAGATCGCAGTCCATAGAATTGAGATCCCTGCAGTGGTTTTCCTGGTACAGCCTAAACAAAAACCAAAAAGTTCACCTGTCAAACGAAATCCTTAACATATAATGGCTACAAAGAATATGTAATCTCAGCTGGGAAAAGATAAAACTAAAAGGTTCTGAGACATTAGAAAGGAAAATAAAACAACTAAAACTTTTGAGGATAAATGCTTGTATGAAAATAGAATTTCAAAATTCAACATACTAGCAGTAGAAGTTTAGATTTATCAGATTCCACATAAGAGATTTGGTTTTCCAGCATCATGTTTCCCAATCACGAGTTCACGACACACTAACATTGTATCGACAATAATCAGCAACTTGTTTGACCAATTTTTGCAATTGATTTGAACTCTCCCTTAATTCAAATCTGTACTCAACCTTTCAATATCAGGAACTATCACTGATTCACTGTTACCCAAATAAGTTGCATAAAAATAATGTAGCGACAAGAGGAAGTATTTAGATTTTATGTTTTTTATGTCTCAGCAAGATTTTTATGTCTTTTGGACTGATGATAATCAGTTCATTGTCATGAATACATAGAAGAAAACATGGGAATTACTGAAGCCTAGAGTATTTTCAATCAATCTAATCGATTTAGGCCTGGAAGTCCACTGGCCTAAATCCCAAAAATCGAGAATTGAAAATCTTCGAGACTCCGTAGATTAGCATGACAGTCATTTTAGTTCTTTCCTATTCGTTCCGTTTCTTATTAGTTACATTGACCAAAACAATGAACTATTAGTTTCTAACACCCAGGTATTTCCATTCACTGTGAATCTATTCCAGCCCTATGAATTGGTATCATCTTTCGGTAAATGATATAAACAACAACCGCATAGTGGATTCTAAAGTCTAAACCCTTAAGCAATGACCGCATCAAATATTTATTTTTATTTCTTGTCAGAAAACCGCATCAAAATATGAGCTATTACGATAATAGAAATCAATCAAACTTTTGAATCTGGATTCCACAAACGAGCTCAAATAAATCAAATGATAGTAGCATAGTAGTGATCCGAAGAAATTGTAAAACCTAAATATGGGGACAGAAACGAATATGAAAATTGAGGAGGGAGAGAATTAGGGCATACGAGCTGAAGCTGTCTGGCACGAAGAGTCTGAAGAGATTTACGAGCTAGAAAGGCAGCCATTGACGACGCTGCTTCTTCTTCTCTCTTCCTTCTTTCCTTCCTCGATTTGGGAATCGACTGCAATTTCTTTCTTTCTTTCGTCTTCTGCAATTTTATCAGAGTCAAGCCTCAACACTGACACGTCAGCTAAGGCCATGACCCTAATTTCTACCAGTATTTCCATACACTGCCATTTTTATTTAAATAAATAATCATGAATAAATATGGCTTTTCATCATATTTTGAGGACGAAAAAAAATAAATCATCGTTCAAAATTTGATAAAGGACGTGCAAGAGCAAGGGATAAGCATGTGATCTCCTAAACATCTCATACGGTTTTGTTTATCATATAAGACTAGAATGAAATATATGATTCAAGATGTTTTATAAAATTAAAATAGGACGACATATATGCTTAAGACTCGTCTTTTTTTTTTGACTAACAATGAAAATTATAACGAGAACCCTCTACAATAACCCGACCACAAACTGTCTAAGTGAAAAACTTAACTAGCAGCCAGAAGAAAAGCACCATTACTCCAACTAGCAACGGAATGATAAGGACCAACATTTGGCAATCCATTAACAAGAAAATTAGTTGTCCGCCTCATGTGAATAAAAGATACAACATTTTTTTTCTTTTTTTGGTTACAAACGGGGCCTAAAAGACCCAAAAAAAAAAAAAAGAAATTACAGACTAAGACAAGAGCTTGTTCTCCTAGCTCTAGTAACAGCAACTAAATCATAAAGAAAAACTAGAATGGCATGAGCTGGAGGTTCTTCAAAGAGAATGAGACCAAGATCATTTGAGATGCTGCACTTTGCTAGGACATCAGCTATCATGTTGGACTCTCTGAACACATGAGAAAGCTTCACATCATCCATTTGGGACATCATGCTTTTGCAACCATTGAGAAGAGATCCTAGGGGATGGAGAGAGAGATTGGCACTTTTCATAAGATGCACAAGGATAGCAGACTCAGATTCAATCTCAAGCTTTGAAATGTGCAGATTAGAAGCCAACTTTAAGCCATGAAACAGGCCCCATGCCGAAAGATACAACATTCTATGCTGAAGACTCATTAGGTTTCTACTTCTTTACTTCTTTGTCTAAAATAAATAAATAAAACCCAAATCTGTGATTTCAGGGGATACTGCCACTGTGATTGCTGCCTTGGGTGTGTCCAGGCTTGACCTAAAGTGATTAAAATTAAAGGAGTTCTTGTTACAATTCGTCAGTTGATGCCAGAAATCGTAGTTATTCACTTTTTTTATTTTTTATTTTTGGTGAAACTATTCACTTATTTGGAAACATGTACCAATAGAACCTACCCCATGCAAAAAGGTAAATATCAAAGCAGCTCATTCTTACCAGTTACCATTAGCCAAAAATTGTCACCTCCAAGACTCCAACAAAATTATATCTTCTAGATTCGGAACAAACTATGTGCCAACTACAAAACAAAAGGCACAAGTTCCTTGAGAGGAGGGCATGTACATCAGCATTCCATTTATGCATCCTGAATATTTACATGCAGTAACAGCTGACTAGTATGTGCAACGACAAGAAGCAGCATCATTTAATTTGTTGATGAACTTATAAGGACACGAGGCTAATAAGATCATCAGCACCCATATCTCTGCGATCCTTTGCAGATCTCTTTCCAAAAGCTTCCTTTGCAAGTTTCTTCTTTTTCTCCTGTAACTCTAATATCCTCTCTTCGATGCTGTTTCGGGTAATCAATCTGACAATCTTTACATCCTCCTTCTGTCCAATCCGGTGAACTCGATCCATTGCTTGTTCCTCAACTGCGGGGTTCCACCATGGCTCCAACAAATAGACTCTACTAGCAGCAGTAAGATTTATCCCTGTTCCTGAAGCCTTCAGACTTGCAAGCAAAATTGTAGGCGCATCATCTCCTACAACCCCAAACTGTTTGATTACCTGAGCTCTTTTATTTGCAGTCATAGTCCCATCTAAACGCAAAACTTTGAAACCAGCTGTTTGCAGTATCTCTTCAAGATATAGCAACATGGTTCGAAATTGTGAAAACACTACTGATTTTGCCAATGGGTTTTGATCCCTTGATTCAACAAGAAGTTTTAGGAGAGCAGATACTTTTGAAGACATTGTTGTTCTTGGGGATTTTGCGTTGTCATCGTCAGAAGATGTTTGAGGGGCTGAGAACAGATCAGACTGTGACAGAGGACCGCGACACAAAGGACAGCAGGGTTTTGTGCGCTGAAGGGTTTTCATAATACAAGCTTGGCAAAAGATGTGTGCGCAGCAAGTAATAACAACATTGGTTGGTGGAGAAATACATATTGGACAATCAAAATCTTCACCATCTTGCAGCACCTCAACCATCTTTTTCAGTAGCTCTGGGTTCTTTGATACATCTGCTTAGAATCAAATACATGAGTCAGAATTAACATGCTCGGTGAAAACATTCGTCAGAGAGGTTCAGACTCAACTACATAAGGGGTAAAAGTAATAGAAAGATTAATATATTATACCCTTTCTCCGCTAATTTGAAAATGCACACAGAATGACACATGTTCTTGTAATATATAAACATAAAAAAATTATTAAAAGATGGCATAGACAATTGAATGAAGCCTCATTTGATACTGACTGATTTGTTCATGGAATGATTGAAGGGTGTACCAAAATTAAGGCAAAACATAAGCATAACACAAAAACAGTCCAAGAAAATAGCACAATGAATTTTCACTTTGTTTGTGTCAGTTAAGTATACGGGGTAAGTTGTTCACAAACATTAGGACCATGGCAAGATATTGGAAGTCCACAGAAGTCTAAGTCGGTGTTCCAGTTTCAAAGCTAACTTTTAAAAAGGACAATCAGTTCCAGCGGGGCCTAGATAATTTAAACATACTGCTCTTCCTAATCGCCTATGGGGCACATCACTCGCACAACACCTTCGAGGGATAGATGAAAATCCTTATTTTATTAATATTTTGATACCCAGAAATCACCCTAAACCCTTTGCAGATCGAGGCTCGAAACTGGGGCCTCATGCATAACCCTACATCTTTTAGGGGGCAGGAGCAAATAGGTAACAAGCCATGGCCTCACCATTCTTCGAAATATATCCACCACTAACTTCTTATCTTCCTCAGAATTCATACTATTAACTTGAGCCTACCAACATAGTAACAAAGACATTTATACATTGTAACATTTTACTGACTACCATTAGGACATAGGTTTATGCATTTAACAGTAAGAATGCCAATATATATTACAAATACATATTGATGTATGTGTATAGAACCTGACCAAGCCTAGACATTTACTTTTCCCAAGGGGAACCACTGAAAGAACTGTAAACTAAAATAGGAGTTTAGGGTTATGCTAAGTACAAGTGATGTAAAGTTGAAACCAAAAATAAGAACATCAGATGCACTAAAATAAAATCCTTTTCCAGTACCTTCAATATTGTTGGAAGGAAGAAGTGACTTGAGATCAGACGGGCACAAGGCCGAATCAGTACAGATTTGCCGCAGTCGTAAGATTATGCTAAGTACAGTGGAATAGTTCCGCATCATACTACCAGTGTCTATGTAATTCCTCATTACACTCTTTGCTTCTCCTTCCATCCTATCATACAGCTCACGTTCTTCAGCAGATAATTCCATGTAGCAAGTCTCTGTAGTTTTAGGTGGCAGTCCAATCAGTGCTTTGTCTTTTGTTCTCCGCAAAGAAATTGTTGCCATCAAAACCTGAAGAAAATTGCATCACAAACCAGGTACGATTGGAATTTGAGCCAGAAAAAAAGAACACAGACAAGATTCTTGACACCTTATATCTTTCAATAACTAAAAGGCGGACAAATATGAAAAGTTGCAACATAGCAAAAATGAAAACTTAATCCAAAGTCAATAAAGGCCATTCATTACCCTTGGAAAGACAAGGAGTCCTACGGATCCACTAATCATCAACTCAAAAGATAGACGACAGCTATAATGAGGGGAAAAAAAAAAAAAAACCCATTCCAGGTAGCAAGTCATGGATCATCTTTAGTCATGTCTAACTTGTCATATAACCACATGTGTTGCATAACAGTAATTTGCTCTCCTTCATACCCCAACCACAGAAAGCAAAAGACCAGAGGCGAAATTGATTTAATAGAAAGTCAAATACAATATCAAATTGCAGTCATACCCTCATACACATCATGAAAAACCTGATGAACTTTAGTTTAATGAGATATTAACACTAGGAGCTGAAGTGTCAAAGAACAATTTCAAGCAACTGAATTTGGCTAAAACCCAATATGATATCGTATCAAGCAAAAGGAGAACTGAAAAGAGAAACCATCATTACTTTCAAAATAAAATACTAACACACTTAATGTGCACAAACGATATGGTTTTGAAATGATCAAAGAATACAATCTATTCTTTCCAAGTTCGTGGAAAAATAGCAAACTGCCGATCGATAAAGAAAAATAAAAATCCCCACGTAACCACGCAGATAAAGGAACATGAGGACAAAATTTCCATGTGATGCAATCTTCCGTTACATACACTATAATTTCTTCATAATTTGTTAACAAATTAATAAATAAATAAAAACAACTGAAAGCTTGTAGTACCTGAAGTCGTGAGAGCCCCATCTTGTTACCATGAGCAAGAGGTCGCTGCACCAAGCTTTGCCAGTAGCTCTTAATTGAGAAAGGCTCAAACCTCAAAAAAGACATCAAAGAAAACAAGTCAAATGAGCCATTCTGGATTGGAGTTCCAGTAACAGCCCACCTTCGCTTAGCCTTCAAATTAGTGACAGCCTGACTTTGTTGAGCATTCACATTCTTAATCGTATGCGCCTCATCCAAAATGACCCGCCACCACTCAATCTTTTGAACAGGAGAACTTGTTGGCCACGAATGTTCAGTAGCAAGAATACTGTAAGTGGTTAGCACTATATCATACTTCTTCAGCTCCTCAGCATTTCGAGTCCGATCCCCGTAATACATATACACCTTCAATCTGCCCGGCCTAGTGTGTTCTCCTAGCTGTGTTACCCAAGTTGAAAATACAGAAGGAGGGCACACAATTATCGTGGACTTGCTACTGAAACCAGCAGTAGACTTATCATTGCCATCCTCAGTTTTACGTCTTTTCCTTGCAGTGGTTCCCTTTTTACTTGTCTTAGTCTTCTTACCCTTCTTACTACCAGAAACAGACATTCCCTCCTCATCCTCACCCATTTCATTATCATTTGGTATGCTTTCATCCACACTGGCACTGTTGCAGCAGCTACCATATTTATCAAAAGCAATCAAGGAAAGCAAAGTGAGAGTCTTACCCAAACCCATATCATCTGCAAAGATCCCACCTCTTAATGGCTCGGGTCGCTTATCGGTATGGTAATTTGTCAACACATTGACAAAAGACCCATCATTTTTCTCTTCCCAAAACGGAGGCAAATCAACTGAATTTTCTCTGCCAACCAACCAGCCCAGCCCTTCCTTCTGGTGCCGAAAAAGCTCCGATTTGATCACCTCCTTGGGCGGCTCCATCGGCTCCAACGCACCGTTTTGGCTGGCATTTTCCTCCACCAGCTTGAAAATCTCATCCACAGTCTTGTACCCACTCTCAGCCTTCTTCTCCTTCACCACCGCCGCCTCCGAGAGCGTAAAACCCGCATCGCTATTCGAAATCAACTGCAGCCCGGCGCCGAGAAGGGCGGATTTGACGGCGGGGAAGTCGTGGATTCTGGCGAAGATGTGGACCTGGCAAGGAATCTTGAACCGGTTGGTCTTGGAGCGCGTGTTGGGGACGATGCCCTCGACGGCAATGAGTTCGGCGTCGATCAAGGGGGCGAGGGCGGCGGCGACGGCGCGTTCGATGTGGCCGACTTGGACAGTGCGGGTGTTGAGGACTCGGATGGCGTTGGAATCGTAGGGGTTGAGGGGCTCGCGGACGAGGCCGACCATTTCGCGGCCGGTGATGGTGCCGGAGTAGTACTGGATGCCGACGATGTTGGCGATGAGGAAGCCGAGCATGTAGGTATCGGAGGGAGTAGGGAGAGGATCGGAGTCGTCGGAATCAGGGGGACCTTGCCACTGGTCGAGGCTCAAGAAGAGGCTCACTGGGTCTTCTTGATCGTCCATTTAGGGTTTTGGGTAGAGAGAGTCTGAAAATGAGAGAGAGAAACGGTGGCCTTGAGGTGTTTGAAAATGGGAAGGCGGGTGTAAACATATAGGCCGCTCTCACCAATGACCAAACCACTCTTAGCTACACTGCACGTGTATATTTCATTTCATAGGTCAACCATCAAAACAATACTCAATAATATTTTTCGTCCCGGTCGGAAAAAAAAAACAATATTTTCATCGTTAAGAGGAGATAAGACCAGTATGTTCAACATAAATGACATGAATTGTTGCGGTGATGCACCGCTCTGTCTTGTCTTGATCCTTACAACTGCACAAGAATAATATATGCGTAGAATACTCTATTTTTAAAACGTAGCATATTCAACCGCGTTTGCGTTTTTTAAACAACCGTAATGATGGAATTGTCCATCGATCAATCGCCAGATACTATTGAAGATAAGACAAGAGTTGTAAGTACTCTCATGATCGTTCATAGTCTAGACTCTTAAAGGCATATGTTTCATTCAAGGGTTGATGACGAATACGTTTCAAAGGTTTACGTGCCTAATATAAGAGCAAAAGATGCATTATTGTACTTCACACTATAGATAGGAATCAACATCTCATCCGTTAAGAACTTGTTAGCTCAGATTTGCACCCACGCAACACGAATAGACTAACATAAAGACATTTTTTTGATTATTAAAGGTATGAAATATTTGAGTTATTCTATCTCTACAGAGAGAACATAAGATATGGCATGAGTGATGGGATCTCATCACTGTCGTTGTAAGCCATGTGTGACAAAAGGACTTATCAAAGGCGAAATCTAAAAAAATATGCTTTTGCAAATCAATCGACTTTGACAGAGCTATGAGAGTAGCTTAGAACAAGTTGAATTATGAATATTATACGATTGGAAAGTTACGGATCTCTAGTTTCCATAATTTTTTACGGTTTGTCATTATCCATTTTTTAGAGGAAGTTATGACTAGTTTAGTACACAAAGTTTATGCGATGCGTGAATTTGATTTTTGACGCAAAGTCGCAGACTCTTATTTTGAGTTCTAGGACAGTCTTCTACTCGTTTCACCAAAATATTTGTAATGTTTTGGTAGGATTGGTTGATATCAGGTATCCCTTAGACTCGCATCAAGGTTATTTCTAAATTGGTTATGGTATTGGGAAACACCGTGATATCTGGGCGGTCTATGAAACAAACTTTTGTTGCAACATCTTTGAATCATGCATAGGTTTATTATACACGAAATTGTTCATGAGTGTGTATGGTGGAGTTACATAAACACACGTTCAAAAAACTAGTGGTTGTTTCCACAGATGAATCTATTATTATCTATATGCACATATATATGCACTAATGAGATTAATGTTGTTTGCATTGAACAAATGAAGCAAGGTTTCATCAAGAGCGACAACACCAAGTACATATCGTATAAGTAATCAACAATAACAAGTTCTCTTCAAGATCAAAGTGAAACAAATCAGGTCTTAGGACATGGTAAATTTATTTACTAAATTAGTGCCTAAGGCTGCATTTGAAAAACATTTTAAAAGCATTTGTATGTTTAAGTTATCTAAGCTCCTATGATTGTAAGAATCAGGGGTAGGTGAAAGTAATTGTATGTCTCTCTCTCTCTCTCTCTAATATCACATTCTCCTACAACTCGTTGATTCAGATATGCAGACTTCATGCAGTGATCAAACTGATTTGAGATTACTAAATCTATTTGATGTATAGAATTAATCTATACCTTATTTGTTCTCCGGACTCTATAGCGGAATATTGTGACTTGAAGGAGAGGAGTGCAGAAGGGTAAGGTAGCTCGACCAACAAGAGAATGATGAATGATGAATGCCTCACCGGAAGTAGACATCGAATGGCGAGGTAGCTAGCTCAACCAGCAGAGTGAATTGCGCGATTATAACAGTTGACTAGGACAACGTTGTATCTGCCGACTAGCGTGCTTATTTTGTGGAACAAAATAAATCTATTTGACGCATCTCAGCAAGAAGAGTAGTTTTTCAAGAACAAGGAAATGTTAAGATGATTCCGATGTACCAACTGAATGGCCAACTCAATAAGATAAGAGAGCCGAATTGTTCACAAATTGGGTAAGCTTGGAGAAAGATTTCTTCTGTCATAGTTTGTCCGAGAATTCTCAGTGTTCATTTGTATTTGTTTTTCTTCATCATTCAAGAGAGATTATTCAAAATAGAAATAAAACTAGAGCACAAGCCCCAATAAACGGGAGTGAGATCAAATAGCATAAAAAAGGATGATTGGTTTGTTTCAACTTCCAAATCATTTGCAGTACTGCACTTTACAAAGCTCACCCTAACACAAACCAAAGCAGGAAAATAGCATCAACATTTTTGTACAGAAAACATCCATCACTTGTACAGGAGAACCAAAAAGGAACAAAGAGAGAATCAGGAAAATATCCTTCCTCCAAACAAGCATATTAGTTTCTCCACCAAACACAAACAGCCCTGCAAAGCAAGACTAAAATTAGCAAAGGCTACACATGTCAATAATGTCATAAGTTGATTTTCACAAAGTAAACATCATAATCGGTGAAATACAGAGATTTTTCAAATGTGCCACTCAAACTTTCTACAGTACTTCATTAAGAAACCTGTTATCCCCACAAAAGGGTGTACCTTTTCAAGTAAACCTGAGCAGAAATGCATCTAGATCAAATTTTTAAACATCTACCCAATCGAGATTAATATTTGTTCTAAATCGAGATTAATATTTGTTCATCTGGCACATATAAATTTTTACTGCTTAATGAACTAAGTTCATATCATTGTTCAAGTAATTTTCTGAACTTAGGAACCAGTATCCATTAAGATTATGTGAAGGTTAGACAATGGATTTATAGATTCCACAAATGACTCATCCCAACCAGGCAAGAACGGAGATACAAATATATATACCTGTTCATGGTACATGAGGAGCAGCATCTTGTGGTGTAAGTGGCCCGAGGTCATTTCGGAGCTCCTTGACTACAGCTGCTAACGCCTCAGGGTTGAGACCCAAATCACAGAGTGCAATAAGGATGGAGAGGGTGTGACGATCAAGTCCTGTCTCAAGAATGTTGGACATCTGAAATGCTAGGTCCAGAGACTCGCGGGCAGTTTTTGCAGCATCCGCATCCATATGAAGAAGCTGAAGAGGAAGTAAGAAGAATAACAAGCTCAGGAAATATCTATTGTAAATAATTTTCAAGAACCAATACCATTACAAAAGTCCGACAATATATAGATCTACATCAATAATTAGTGCAAATAATTTACATTCTTCACAAAGCTCTCATTAAATGAGCTTCAACTAGTGCTTAATTTGGGAGAACAGACCAACTCACAAAGGAGGATCAGGGTATGGCCAGTAGAAAGAACAAAATTAAGAATCCTAATTAATAATTAAAAAATAATAATCGAAGCAAAGAACATCTAGTTCTTGATTCAATTGAAGAGGATGAAAATTAATTAGGATTCTTAAAATAACAGGTAAATACCATTACCCTGGAAACTTCTAATCTAAGAGTCTTAAAATAACAGGTAAATACTCGCATCTTGCAACATGATTAATGATGAGGATTGATAACCAAAATACCCGTCCTTACGTAGAACTTCTTAGCTTGAAATCCTGTTCAGTTGATCCAACTATGATATTGAATAAGTCCAAATCCTATGGTAACTAAATGTGTTTTGCGAACCCCATGTCAGACTTCTTACGCACGCTCATTGTACACTATAGTAAGAAGATAAACTTCCACGAGGCAGAACTAGCAGGCAACATATATTGAAGTGAGAGAAGAGAAAACAGAAGGTAATACAATGATTGGAATAATGGAGGCTCATGTACCATTGTGCCATTCCTACATAAGAGGAGACTCATTTATCTTGTTTTCTTGGCATGGAAAATCCATCCAGCTCTGTTATGGGGTCTTTACAGGGGTATGTGTTTGGCTTGGAATGAAGGATATATACTTAGAGGTGGAAGGCGACTCTTAACTACTGTCTGCTAGGTGTAGTGTGCTTAACACATGAACACAGCTATTCAATTGGGAGGGATTGTAAACTGCGGGAATTTATAGGGAGAAGAATGCTGCTTCAGGTCACTTGGCCGCTTTGAGCCTTGGCCATTGGTGTCACATTGCTTTTATACTCACCCTCCTTCTAGTTTATTTTGCTCTTAATAAATCCAGCAGAACAAGGACTATTTCGATGTACTAGTGTGTATTCTCTTGGGCTTGAGCCCGTTGCTATATTGGAAATTATAACTTTAAAAATAGACTGTACAGAACAGTTGACAAGATATCCACTAAGCATAGAAATAGAGGTAAAACCTTCTTATTCTTCATTTCTCATCATCTTTATGTCTTCCTACTGATCTTATTTTCTTGGCATGTAAAATTTTCTATCTCCTGCGCTGCTATTTATCTAATAACAAATAGATGGTTTTCAAACTCACCATCTTTCCTTCATCTGTTTTGTTCAAATCGTGTTCATGATTCAGTCCTTCCATTGATAACCCGTCTTATTATGACGTGCAAAACTTCATGTGAAATCTTAAATGCTATAGACTATGGTAAAAAGTGATTTAGTTTAACTGGATGTTTAGTATTTGCAAATATCAAACAAGAGATCAAGGTAGCGCCTGGTAGTTCCTTCAACATTGAAGATGAACTTAAACACCTGGTGCATATGATTTTACATACCGTTTACAGCCACTATTTGCTACTTGAAACATTCACAACACACAGATTATTCAAGTGTTCTAGTATAGAGTTTCTTTATACACCCAAGGAACTTGGGACAAAGGATCACGCCCACTGGCCGGATTCTTTGGCTAGCATTATAATTCCATGTTAAAGTTTATTTGTAAAATTTGAAGTTTACAACTTACGACTTCCTAGTTATTGTTTGCAATTGACTGACTGATATACATATACAATTAGTTTTGTTTTTCTAGTACACAATAAAAGATACAGATGAATCAAATATCCCAAAACCAAATTTCATATACATTCATAAAGGGATTTAAACAAAGGGCCATATCACTGTTAACTCTAAACTCATAGCTTCTGATCCTATAGTTTACCATTGCAAGTCATTGAAAACTATCTCAAGTTGTGGAAGGTACAGTAATGACATACAGTAAATTGAAACTGATAAACCCCGGAAAGAAATCAACAACATAGACCCAACCCCACATTTGTTGCCAGGAATTTGGGAAATGAATCTCGAAGATCCAATTACAGGAAGATATAAGAGGTATGAAAAGAGAAAAAGAGTTGGAATTGGTACCTGAAGAGAACAAAGAGCGGGTGGGTTGGTGGCGTCTTGAACAAGGATGGTGTAGCTACCGGGGATCGCAACTACAGCTCTCACCTTCTCACTCTCTCTTCTTCAAAATGCAAGTGTGTGCCGCGACAGCTTTTTCTCTATGATTGATAGATCATAATTTTTGTAAAAATAATATGATACTTATTTATTTATTTTTTAATAATTGATAGACCATAATTTTTGTAAATTTTTTTTTTCACTTTGTATATGCATGTGACATATATGTGGTAAAACTAGAAAATAAAAATCAATAAGAAAAATAATAAAATGCAATCCATTATTATTGAATTAGAAAGTTTAGAGAGAATAAATGTAATATTACTTTTTGTTTAATTAATGTCTTTAATGGTCATTCTGTAAGAGGATAATATGTCATTTAATAATTCATAATAGAGTGAGGAGGTCAAGTACGCAAATTTAGATGTCCCAATAGCCGCACTTTATAAATAATTCTTTGTTGAAAAAAATTATAAATAATTTCTTTTTAATTAAGAAGAATATAATAACATTTTATTTTTATCTACCGACATGCAAAAGATGTGGTAGTATCCACAATGACACATAAAAATAGGTCCACTCATCGGACATCAAATGCACAAATTACATAATAACTTGAATTCTCCTACTGTACTACTCTAAAAGATTCGTCCACGAGAAGCTTAGAGCAAGTCCACCCTCTGGGTCTTCGTTGGGAAGGCCTGGGTCATGGGCGAGACCTGGGTCGCCACGTGGTAGTGATTTTGGGCTGCAGTTTCCACCCACGATTTTAGTTTCTAGGTCGCCAAGTGGCAGTGACTGTTATTTAAATTTTATTATTAGGTATTTATGTGTGAATAATAATTTAATATGTTAATAAATAAATTATTGAAAAATATTTAAAGGTAAATAATTTTAAAATGACATATTGAAATTAATGTAGTTATTCTATGACTTATATAAGAAAAGGTAATGCAAATAAAGTTTTTATTTTTTGTAAGGTTGTAAATAAGGTTTACCCTTTAAACAAACTACCTATGTCACATGAAATAAAAAATTATGTAGAAATTTATCTGGCCAATGGTAGATTTTTGATACCATTTTCTAATAATAGCATGATTTAAATAATAGGTATATAATAAAATTGGTTCATGATTTAAATAATAGCATGTCATTGCACATGGCTCCATGCACAAGGAGACAAAAGCGTGGGAATCACACTGCCAAACAGCCAGAGGACAATCGTCCGTGTCCTTCACGCGAGCAAGGTCGCATCCTCCAGATGCCTCCGCTTCACTTCACATGGCTGGCGTCAGCAACTTTTGTGGGCTCGGGCTGACCTGTCACGGGAAGGCCTGCGTCAAGAAAAATGGTGACCTAGGTCATAGGTCTGACCCAGGCAAAGACCCAGTGAAGGCCCAGGTTAAAAAAAATATGGGTGGAAACTGATATTTGAAGCTAGGTCTTCATTCCTACATGGATCATGACCTAAGCCTTCAAATGAGCTTGGGGTGGACTTGCTCTTACGGTTGTAGTTATGAGTTGGAAAATGAAGGAAATTACTATGGTTTATTTTTCGCCGCTAGAGAAAAGAGAAGGAGAGATAAGTTTGAAATGGATAAAGTTAGTGGTGGAAATAAAGTTAGTGGTGGAAATGGCGAGTGTGAACCCGTCGGACAAGGGATGGTTTCGCTATCATAAACGCATGAAAGTTATATTTTATTAACATATTGCCCACCCTAAACATAGAAGAAGTCATCAATTTTTAACAATATAATGTATTCAATGAAGCATTACATTGGAATAAATACAAAGCTAAATAAAAAGAAGAAACCAATGGAAAGGAGAATACTGAAAGAACAAACAGCAGTAGAAATTCTAAAGATCAAATTTTGCATAAGACCTGCACCAAAATAAACCAAAAAAGCAAAATGAAAATTTAGTAACCAATCACGAAACAGTACAGTACAACCAACTATAATAACTATTGTTGAAGGAATAATTTTTCCTATTGGTAACAGAAATCAGTTGAAAGGACTGAAGTAACTGAAGTAAAGTTTAAAGCAATTGAAGTACATTTTCAGAGTTGATATATCAAGAATACAATCACCTCGAAAAAAAGTCAAAAGAAAAGATGCAGTAGCAAGCTATCACACAATTTAGCAAAATTTTAACCTATTGCCAGTTTCATGGTCTACTAACACTATGAACCTAACTAATTGTATTGGCTGATCACTATATTTGAACGCTTAAGAAGTCCTGTATTTGGGGTGCAGATTACTGTTGAACTATATTTGAAGGCTTAAGTTGTCGTGAATTTTGGGTGGGGATTTCTAAACTTGAAGATTTAAGCTATTGCGAACTTGAAGACTTATGCTCGTTCTAAGGCAAATAGAGGACAACTGATTTGTAAGCAAAGGGAACATTTTGTATTAAAGCCGCATTGGAAAATCATAGCTAAAACGGAAAAAAAAAAAAAAAAAAAAAAAAAAACAGAAATGAACAAAACTAAAGGATCCACTACACGAATATTTCCTGTACTAACCTCATAATGCTAGAAATGAACAAAAGATTCAAACTGAGGGCTTTACACACTAAAATTGATAAAACATATTACACACCATTTATTTTATTAACCAAATACTTTCTAACCACTCACTGACTCCACAAACATTAAAATTTCCGTTGCCAAAAGAAAAAGCATGATAAAAGAAGAACATCCTACAAATGTAAGCTGTGAATAACCATAAAAAAAACATAAGGTAATGCATACTACTTGACACCACACTACTGTGATGCTGCATTTTATATTGTATGATTAGAGGGAGCTTATGTCTTCATGTTGTGGATACATGTGTAGACCATTCCACAGCCTATTCTATATGCAGCCTCCCAATGCTGTTAGCGAGACAGAAGGCCTTTCTTTAGTAATCTACTTATATTCAATTTGGCCTGAGGCCTCAAACTAACTTTCTGCTATGTACACTTTCAGCCAAGGAAAGCAGAAGAGAAGAAGCTGTAGCCTCTATTTTGTTCTATCTACATATTATGTGGGAGAAATTTTATGGTCACCTCTGCTTTCAGTTCAAGTTAAAGGGAAGAATTATAAACGAAAAATCAAGATTACTGAAAAATATAACCCAATAGCAAGATTACTGAAAAATCATTGTTGTATTATTGCCACCAAGTTTGGGAAGGAAACTGGATGATCAAGGGCATTTGGGTTTTCCTTAAGACTTAAGAACTATGAACTTTGTGCTATTTTGTGCTTGCCATATTTGATTATTGAATTCTGAAATGGCAACCTCCTAAACTCATTAAAGCTCTTATGGTCGGTATGACAGGGAGATTTAGCTGTAGATCACCCTAATAAATCTAACACTCAAAGTCTATGATTAACAGAATCAAAATTCTACTATACCTGTTGCAGCAGGGATACCCAATTAAGTTAAGTTTGAACTCATCTAATCTAGTAGCTATTGAACAGCAATAAAATTGATGTAAACAATTTTTATGTCAATTCTGAAGAACCACGCTAAATCACTCGGTACATGTCCACCTAAACAACCAAACAACCAAATTCAAAACCAAACCAATTCAAAAAAACTTCATTATCAAATTCATCTATTTCCATACAGAGAACGTGTTTACCTGAAAAGAGAAGCAGCGTTTCTGAACAATGCAAGCAATTTACTTGGAACCGGTGCAATCGATCTTTGAGGTCGCAGACTCTGCAAAGAGACAAAACTTGAATTGGAAAAAAACCCGAATCAGCTCAAATCTAGGGAAACAACAAAACCCAATCAAAAGTTCAATGATTGACTGAATGAACAAAGGAAATTGATGACAAAAACTTAGTAGATCGATCGGCATCCATTGATGACAAAAACTTAGTATATCGGCATCCATAGTTAGACTGGTGAATAAGAATGGTATCATCTGTCAAATTGATTTTGCTGCTATAAAAACTTACCAAGTGCTTGTTGTTCTTGATGTTGATCAAATACCGAAAGAGAATGCGGCGAATTTTGTGAGAGATGACTCCGCAAGCTTCAAGAGAGAGCTATTCTGGCAAAGGGGCTTTATATATATTAGGTCAAATGGCAAAGCTGGGCAAACTGTTGAGACAAAGGAGAGAGAGAGAGCACGATGAGGTCGGTCACGGAAGTTTCAGGGAGCAAGATAAAACGATGCAGTGGAGGACAAAATCGTCTTTTCACTGTACAGTGCTTGCCAGGCTCAGAACACAGGCCCAACACCAAGCCCATCACTTTTTATTGACCCATAAGAAGTCGAAGGTATAATATTTCCTTCGACGAATGATCACCTCAAACAAACAAAAAGCTCACATCCCGTCGCTACCTGACGATAATAACTACACTCTCCCTTGTTCAACCACCTTGCTAGCTACGCTGTGCATGGCGTTATCAGCTATGAAACCACCGCAACAGAGAAACTCTACACACCCAAAACACTCGCCTTTGTCAATTGTCACATATTGGCTCCGATCCATGCCCCAGAATCATCATCATCATCATCATTACAACTAGCTAGCTCGACTGCAAGTAGGTAGTGAGGAGTAGCACAAAAATGAGAACTGAGAGGGAGGTGATGTCAAGAGAGGCTGTAATTGTGGCGCTGGACGCAAAAAGGAGAAGAGGAAGCGTGGAAATAGTGGAATGGGCCTTCAGCTACTTGGTTCGTCCAGGAGACATCCTCCTTGTCTTGGGAGTTCTGCAAGATGATCAACTCCCCAAGAAGCATCCCTGCTTTCCATTCTTCAATATTTTCTCCGCCACCAGCGCATGTATAAAGCTCTTCCATCAGTTTCTATGACATTCTAAAGCATTTTTGTAGCCTAATGTGTTAAATATATGTCTAATATAGAATCTGTTTTGTTGCAGGCGAGCGTTCAGAAATGGTGGACGATGAGGACCCGGATTCTGTAGTGATTAAAGAGAAATATGCGAAAAGGAGAGGAGAGTACCAGACTGGCCTCCAAACTATAAACTGCCTATGCCAAAGCAATGAGGTTGGTGATCGTAAGTTGTACCTATAGTACATGCCATGCCAGTGTAAGTTAATTTGGGCAATCTAATACATAAGTATTTGCTGTGGTATGTATGTGCAGGTGAAGCTGCAAGTTAAATTTGCGGTGGGGTATTGTCCTGCGAGATTGGCAATTGAGGAAGCACGAAACCTTAATAGTCGGTGGATTTTACTGGACAGGTATCTCATAATCTCATGGCACTCCATTCTATATAACAAAGTTATAGATCCAATGAAAACTAGTAACTTCATTGTTTGACTTGCATGGGCAAATTATGAATTAGAGGGGAGATTATAACATTGAATTCATTCATAGATCTTGATAAGAGAGAGGTATGGAACATGGTAGTGATGTTTTTGCAAGTCAATCCTAGTACTTAATTGCTGTCTTGTAAAATCTGTTAGGACATGTAATAAACCGGATAACACTCTACATAGAAGGTTTGCAGTGAGATTAAAACTTCATGTATTCTCAGAGTTATGCTAAGTTTTCTGACTTTTGTATTTTGGCTTCCCAGTCACTTTCGGAAGTCCAGACTTTTTCTTAGGGGACATGTAAGCTGCAACATTGCAGTAATGAAGGATAAATATTATGCTACGTTGATGCTATCAAATGATACCCCACCTCACATCTTTCCTAAGATTAATCCTGGAGAAAATTACAATTCAGAACATGGTATGGAAGTGCATAGTAACAGTTTAGTTCCTGATCAATTACGAATGTCAACTGCACCTGCACCTTATCGACAAAATCCTTGTTGCTACCCACTGTCTTGGAGAACTGGTTTCCCTCGAGTATTTTCACAGAAAGAACTTGAAGTGATAACAAATGGCTTTACCGATGACTATGTTTCTAGAGAAGAAAAGAGCATGAAAGTTTACGAAGGAATATTGCAAGACACAACTGTTTTAGTCAAGGCTTACGAAGAAGTGAATAAAGGCTTCTGGTCAGTGCTAAAGATCCTTTCTCGGGTATGTCACCGAAATATCTTGAACCTCGTAGGGTACTGCTACACTGGTGCTGCTGCGTACTTGGTCTTCGACTTTCCATGTTTGGGTAACATTCAAATGAACTTTCAAAGTAAGAATGACCACTTCTCTTATTGAATTACCATTATCTGCAACCTGCTCTTGAAAGAATTAGTTTAGTTATGACAGCATATTAATTAGCATAGTTTGTGAAGATGAACTTACACATATCATGTTCCAACGCACTACATTGCCTTCATGAGGCAAATAATTCTTTTGTATAAGAACTTATGGATCCCTGTGAAAACCAAGGAGACGACTGGAGGTACTAGGCTTCATCCTCATGCAGACGACTGGCGTCACACTGCTTCATTCTGATGAACCCTAAGTCATGAAACCACCTCATCCAGTCTCCTTAACATAATATCCATGTCCGAGCAGCTGCTGTCACATAATCACGGAGTGTTGTCTTCAAAAAGAAATAATAGGCTTTGCTTTTTTCAGCCTATCATTATTAGTTTATTACTCGTACAAAATATTTAAAATCTTCGTCCCCATGTTTTTCAGTCTGGACTAAATTACTTTCTGTTTTTGTTAGTATTTAACTGAGGTCTATCGTTTGTAGTTGAGGAATTGGCTAAGAATCTGGGATGGAGAGCAAGATGGTCTATTGCTCAAGAGATAGGTGGAAGCTTGCGCTATCTTCACGAGGAATGCGCTGATGCACCTATTATTCATAAATCTGTTTGTTCATGTAATGTTTCTCTTTCTCATGATTACTCTGCAATGGTGAGTTCTGATCCTCCACATACCTATATGGGAACAAAAGTATGGGTGAATTATAAACTTATAAAAATTGTAGTCTGATATTCTGATTGAACTCCGAGGACTTCATACTACCCTTTTTCTTTTTTGTTTTAAAGTACAGTTCTCAGAATCACAGGAACTAAAACTTTAGAGATAGCATCACAAACAATTCAATTTCTTACTACTCACCGTTCACCATCTATGTTGCTATATGGAATTATGCCTCCGGAAAGGCTGCACTGCTTTCAAAGAACACCAGATTCGGTCTTTTAAGAGTTTCAAGAATTACCAATTGATCTGATGCTTAGAGCCACTTTTAAAAGATCTTTCTGAGATTCTTTAAACTTGTTGATATTTGTTGTTTCTCTCCTTCACCGAGTAATTTCCTTTGTCTGTTACTGAAGCTTGGCAACCTCAAAGATGCTGAATGGCTTGATGGAGATGTTGCCAGGTAATATTTTCTGATTGTAATACAAGTGTAATCATTTTTCTTTTTAGCAAAGAAAAAAAAAAAAAAAAGAAAAACTTGATCATGCTGGTATAATGCCTTACCATTTTATGTTCTGTTTTGATATTTAAAAGATACTCAAATTTCGAAGAAGACGAGCGCCTTTTCGTAGACATACGTGGTTATGGAAAATTCATCCTGGAGCTTATTACAGGAAAAAGTGCATGTTGCTTTCCAAACCAAGGGAAGGATCAGTCCTTGAT
Organism: Fragaria vesca subsp. vesca; assembly: GCF_000184155.1. Taxonomy (NCBI): domain Eukaryota; kingdom Viridiplantae; phylum Streptophyta; class Magnoliopsida; order Rosales; family Rosaceae; genus Fragaria; species Fragaria vesca. The sequence goes on from NC_020495.1 coordinate 16,383,698, forward strand.
TGACTGGGTAAGATCTCTGGACACATTTGCTTCTTCTAACTGAACATGCATCTTGTCAGTGATCTAGCCTTATTCTTCTGCATAACAGGCAATGCCACTACTAGAAAATGGTGAGCTTAAGGAACTAATGGACTGCCGAGTGTCAGAAACTGCTGGTGATGCTAGAATGGTACGTCACATGGCCCATGCTGCATTGCGCTGCCTAAATGTTGATTCAGATCATAAGCTTTCGATAAGCGAGGTAATGAAGATGGAATACACGCTTGTTATCTAGCTTTTATATTTATTTTTTTCTTTTGGTAAATGAAAACCCCCTGGCTTGTTTCTAGCCTGTGTTCTTCTATATTACTTCTCATCTCTGTTATACACTTAAAACTCGTTCTTTAAAGTTTAAACATTTCCAATGCCAAATGATATCCAAATGGCCTTTTTTTTCTTTTTCTTTTTTCTGCTACCCAGGAAATCAAACAAATGTATCCAGACAAATTACCATAATGAATTGCTCATGATCTCAAACTGAGGCACATAAACATTGAAAATTAGTACCAGTACTATGAACAGTGTGTTGTTTCTATATCTTTAGCAGTAGTACTAATACTAATGGATGGTGGTATATTTAACAGGCCGTGGCAATTGTTCGAGGTGATGAACGTGTGGTATCCATTCAAGCACTGAAGATTTTTGAATGACTCCAGGAAATTATTGTTTTTGGTCAGTGGTTTGTGATACATATATGTATCTATGCTAAAGCAGTAGAAGTATAAAACGACATTTATAGCTAGTTAAACACGAGACGAAATTGCATTACTTCATGCAAACTGGATGTTTTCAGGTTGAACTGTGCATGAATACATTGTGATCAAACAAACAAACTAAAGATTGCCTCTACCTGTGGAATTCGAATGCAACCGACCAACCGTCTATAGATACATGAACAAAAATATGAGAGCAAAAGCATTCAAAAGCAGACATGGAGACTTTGCTGCTTAGACCATTCTTATCTGTCACTACAGAATCATTTCCGAACTCCTTTACCTATTTGATAGCTGGAACCACTTTGATCATTGCGGTTCTCCTTTTAGAACTCAGATCAACGAGGATATACCTAGTTGATTTCACTTGCTATCTGCCTCCTGGTAGATTGCGGGTTCCAAAGGCGCACTTCATCGAACATGTGGAGATGTCTAACATCAATGGCAGAGAGGGTATTGATTTCCAAGTAAAGGTATGGGAAAGATCAGGCATTGGTTCAGAGACTAGCATGCCTGATCCACTGCACGAAATCCCGCCTCGTGAGTCTTTGGATGATACTCGTAACGAAATTGAAATGGTTTTCTTCACTGTTGTTGAAGACCTTCTTTCCAAGCACAAAATTGATCCAAAAAGCATCGACATTCTTGTGTCAAATTGCAGCATTTTCTGCTCAACACCATCCATTAGTTCAATGATCATAAACAAGTTTGGATTTCGAAGCGACATAAAGAGCGTCAACCTCAGTGGAATGGGCTGCAGTGCTGGAATCTTGTCAATTTGTTTGGCCAAGGATCTTCTCAAAGTTCACAAAAACTCGTTGGCATTAGTCCTCAGCATGGAAGCTGTAACTCCCAACGGCTATGCGGGTAAGGAAAAATCAATGCTTCTTCCAAACGTCTTGTTTCGGATGGGAGGGGCTGCTATTCTACTGTCGAATAGGAAGCAGGACAAAGGCATGTCAAAGTACAAGCTCCAGCATCTTGTCCGAACCCACCTTGGTTCGAATGACGAAGCATACGAATCTGTTTTCCATAAAGCAGATGAGGATGGATGTGAAGGGGTCTCACTATCAAGAGCCCTGTTGAGTGTGGCAACAAAAGCTCTTAAAACAAACATATCAGCTCTGGGGCCACTTGTGCTACCATACTCCGAGCAGTTTCGGTTTGCATGGTCAGTGATCCGTAAGAAAATCAGGATCTTACCAAGGCAGAAGGGAGTTTATGTGCCAAATTTCAAGAAGGCTATCGAACACTACTGTATACATGCTGGTGGAAGAGCAGTGATAGATGGCATAGAAAAGAGTCTGAAACTGCAAAAGGAAGATGCAGAGGCTTCAAGAATGACATTACATAGATTTGGAAACACATCTTCTTCTTCAATTTGGTATGAGCTTTGTTATTTGGAAGCAAAAGGAATGGTGAAGAAAGGTAACAAAGTATGGCAAATTGCATTTGGAAGTGGCTTCAAGTGCAACAGTGCAGTTTGGAAATGCGTTTCGGATGTTGATCCAACAAAAAGAAATGCATGGTCAGACGGCATCAATTTGTACCCTATAATTGATGATGAAATCCCAACTTAAGTGCACGACTTATTGAATAAAAGGTAGCTCAATATATACAATGTACCATTATGTTAATCTTCTCACAAGATTATAGATGATGTTTAAGCACTGATTGCTTTACTTTTATCTGCAATAGTTGTTGTTTCGCTCTTTAAAACATATGATATAATATGGGCATGTTCTTCCATCAATTATGGTAGTCAGCAACACTTCTAATCCTTCAAATGCAAAAACCTGCTTACAAGTCAAATGTAAAAAATTGTCTAAACAAAAGCAGATAAAGATGCTCTTGTATAGCAAAGTGGAATATGCAATTAGTTCCAGCTCTGATTACATGCATGCAAGTTTTTATATAATCTAAAATCACACAATTTAGCACTATACATGGGGTTAATATGCCCTAAACCAGTTAAGGAAGCATAGGTTTCAAAAGGCCAAGCAGCAGACTGAATGACTGATTGTACTAGTACTGTGAAACAACAAATTTTTTCAGAGAGTTGAACCAACCACAGTGGAAGATACCTGGAACTGCACATTCTCCAACTCACTTAGACTTTGAAGCTTTTGATATCATATGCTGCTTCGATAGCATCTCAGCAATGTGCTGGCGGTCAAATAAGTGAGAGTTTTTCAGTATTAGATTTCTTGTAGATGAATCCACAGTATAACCTTGTCCTGGCATCCACTGTAGTAACTGAAGAAGCAGGTCCTTCTTGTCAGGGTCCGAGATATAACGTGATATGGCCATCTGAAATATTCCCTGTGGGATACAGGAAGGATTTGCAGCTATAAGAGTTGTCAAAGTGAAAACAGAAACAGGAGAGGTTTATGAAAATCTTCCATGGAGGATGAAACCTAGGGTTTCTACAAGGTGTAATTGTCTACAGCCCTTATTCACAGCCTCACAGGCACTCAGGCTCAACTATTTTTCCTTTCTTATCAAAACTACAAAAAAGAAAAAAAACATAAATCAAAAAGTAAAAAACAAAATAAAAAAAACAACACAACAGAGAGGTAGTAAGAGAAAATCTTCCATTGAACAAGTTACAACCGAAGAGGGCAAAGATAGTCACACGGTCACAAAGAGCACCCACAAAATGGAGAGCACACGAATAAATAAGTCCAACATAAACCCTCACCTTTTAGCCTGTTGATTCAAACAAGTGCAGGAAAGGCTAATTTTTTTACCTTCCAGGGATCCTATTATGTCGACGGTGACATCAGTTGTCACAGTTTATAAATATCTGTACTCTAGCCATACTATAAGAGAACCCATGCTTAGTTTGAATATGCATGAGGCATATGCGAGTAATAGTGTGAGACTGTGAGGTATATGCCCAACCTCAATATTGAGTTAATAAATACAAAGACTATAATCCTGAAATCATTTCTGAAATTGCACCTGCACAAAGACTATACTAGATGCAAGACACTCTTTTAACTTTTTTCTCTTATTTCTTGAAAGACATTTACGAAAATCATCCATAGTTTTTATACTAGTACTGTTAGACATTTCTTTCTTGCCATTTTTAGCCTCTTACAGTTTTACTTTCTCCTTAGTTGAGTGAGGAAAAAATACTTCCTTTTTCTGAAGGGTAAAGCTATTTTGACCTCTATTATTTCTCTCCCTCCCTCCCTCCCTCCCTCCCTCGCACTACCTCAGATAGGTCCATCCCTAATAAGTGTTTAAATATGCATGCAAGCTTGTTCTAGGAAAAAATAATGATCCAATTTATTAACATCCGTAATAGTTTACCTGATCAATCTTGCAACCAGAACCATCAATCGCCTTTAAAACATCATTTATCAAGTTGATATTTCCCAATTTCATAAACGCAGTTGCAAATTTCATTGTGGCAGCCTTAGAAATCAACCTCGGATTATCCTGACCAAAAGAATAATATAAATTAAACTACAATTAAGAAATAAAAAGTTAAAAAGGCGAGAAAATAATTATAGGTTACACAAGAAACTTGATTTAAAACAATCGCTAACCTTGACTACTACATAAGCATCTTTGAGAAGCCTTCCTGCTACTAGGATGTGTAGAATCTTCTCATGAAGGGCCTTGCACATGGTTCGCTTACTATACCTTAGTATATTGTATATAGAGTATGCTTCCGAGTACGCTCTTATCTTACCAAGATGAAACATTAAGGAGGAACAAAGTTCCTGCAATGCAACAGAGTATATAGTCTGGTGTTTTTGGACCACATCATATGCTTGCAAAATAAAAGTTCTTACATCTTCTTTACACCATAATGGATTCTGATATTTCATTTTGATACAAACAAATGGCTTCTTTACATTATTGACCATTTCTATAAATGATTTCATTATCTTTAATTTTTCTGAAGGTCATTCTGTCTTTCCATTGTTTATTAAAAAGAACAAAAGCAAAATGGCACTGTTGAACAGTTATTATCAACAAGAATATAATACCTCATCTGGTGGGTAGCCTTTGTTGTGCATATCCTCCATGGTCTTATAAGCAAGCATGTATAACTTCTCCTTACAAAAGTACTTTATTAAAATATGGAAGGTATTATTATCAGGTGTGATTTTTAATTCATCCATTTTTCTCAGCATTTCCATTACACTATCCATTTCACCTGCTCTGCAATAGGCACAGATCATCGTGTTCAACATAACCAAATCATATTTGTCATAAGTTCTTTCAAAATCCTTAGCCAACTGTTTTGCATCATCTACAAGGCCACCCCGGCAGAAAGCAGAAATCATGATACTGTAGGAATATCCATCTGCATATAGGAGAAAATAATAAAGTAGCAGCACAATGTACAAGATTAAATTTGCACATAGGAAGGAAGGTTCTGCAGGAAAAAATCAACTAAGTATTTCTTAAAGCTCCATGTATATTTAGACTACTTGCGGACGTCACTTATTGTTTCAGAATAGGGATTCATGAGCAAGTTATCTGTTAACAATGCTATGTAAGAGCAAGTAATTTGTGCAAAGCATCTGTAAAGACCATAGAAATCATCAGGGATTTCTACTTCAAAGTATGCATTAACACCAGGAATTGAAGAACATACCACTATATATTGTCTTTCATATGTTTCATAACCATATATAGTTTGAAGACAACAATTCCATTAGTCCTATGGCTTTTGTGTGTCAAAAGTAATAATAATATGCATATCAAAATAACAGATAGCTTTCACTGAGGGTTTGAATATGGTAATATTTGAAAGATACCTGATCGTACAGATTTCTCCTTTATTTCATCAAAAACCAATTTAGCATCTTCTATACGGCCAGCCTTAGCAAAGGCATCCATCAATATACAGTATGGCATCTACATATAAATGTAACCGAATGAGCCACAGTAAGAACAAATTAAAATAAGAAGAGAAAAAATCAATTTGCCAAGAAAAGCAAAATTATTCTTCAAAAAAGAAGAACAACCTTACAAAAGCCTCAATAATCATGGTGATCACTTTCTAAGGTTTTCCACCGAACTTTGGGTCAAGATAATGGGATTGGTTCATGATAAGCCACAGGTACACATGGCACAGAGGAAATATACGGAGCTGTTCCAAAGAGGATGTCCGCACAGCCCTTAAAGTGCGGACGTCCCTCCGTTCTCCACCGTACGGCTCCAACGACGGCGCGCCTCCACCCTAGCGGCCTCCAGCAGCGTCCCCGATCACTTTCCCTCCCTGACGAGTCCGCCGAATTCCAGTTTTCCGGCGAGATCACCCAAAACTTCAAACAAAATCGTTCTCGCCGGAAAACTGGAATTCGGCGGACTTGCCGGGGAGGGAAAGCGATCAGGGAAGCTGCTGGAGGCCGCTAGGGTGGAGGCGCGCCGTCGTCGGAGCCGTACGGTGGAGAACGGAGGGATGTCCGCACTTTAAAGGCATGCGGACGTCCGCCTCTGATCCCGACTATATATATATGCAAATGAAGTTCCTTAACATATGATAGCAGCATGATGTCCAAAATTTCACAAGCAAACATTACATTGGCTAAAACTTCAACAAGATAAAGATTGAAAGCTAGTATCATGTAATTTGAAAAACAAGGGATCTTTGGGATTTAAGGTAAAGAAAAATTTAAAGAGAATCCCAGAAGCATTTACGCAATGTAAATTTATCAATAATTCTGATAGAAAACATGAGGAAATGAAACAAGGATACACAAAACCCTTACAGATGTTATCTGTAAGAGATTGAAATTTGGGTTGCTAACCGAAGGAAAAAATAAGAAGCATATCTTATATCTCTGAATCACTCCCCCCAATAAGAAAGTATTAGCAAAATGCACAAAACCATAGAAATCATGGCAAAATAGATGTCTTGGAATTCAAGCTAAGAGTAATTAGGCAAAGGTTTTACCATACCTCATCTTCAGCATATCCCAAAGCTTCCAGTTCGGTTAGTAATTCTCTTGATTTTTCAAACAACCCACCTCTGACATAAGCCTTCAATAAAGTTGTCAAAGTAACCTGCAAACATTGGCAGTTTGAACAAGAAACATATTACCAAAGTGATGTCTTCTACACATGATTTAGCAAGATTATATAAGTGAACCAATACTAGACCAGGAAACCAGGAATTCAAACTGGAACACGGATATCGTAGCCATTGTAATATTGATAACGTAAGGTTTACTTAACCATTTGTACACCAGATGCCAAAAAAAAAAAAAACAAACAAACAAACAAACATGGGAAGTACTTTGTTATGTCTTACTGATGAAACTATATTGAAGGTATAGTTTTGTAGATTGTTATCCAAGCAATTCTTACATCAAGGATCATTTTAATCTTAGATCATAATTGACAGTGTACTGTGGACTAAACTAAATTATTCGATATCTAAAAATGAAGGCAACCCTACCAAGTGCATAAATGCTGAGTGTTTGTCCTACTGATGGAAATATGGAATACATGAGTCTAAGTGTCTCAAGGCAACCTATAGAATCTGGGAAGCAATAGTTGCAATGGAACTTCATTCGACCAACCACCCTCCCAGAACCTCACTCCCATCCTATTTTCCATGTGAGAAAAAAGGCTCTCGTTACAGTTCAAAATGAATCTGAGAAAAGGTCTTCCCTAGATTTATATATTACTATACAAGGCTTACTCCCAATTTGTGATTCTACACTCTCCTACATATTTAATATGAGTATTTTCTTGGAGTTCAGAGATTAGACTTTGAGTGAATGACTAAAAATTTACTGATTCTATATATATTATGCTACCAAATCCTAGCCATCATGTTCCTGAGACTACCTATAATCATTAATGTTTATATGTCCCTCAGTGCAACTCTTTTAATTTGACAAATCAGAAATGCAAACAATTACTAACAGGCAAGTTTCGCATAGAATAAACATTTTTGTACATGAACAAACCTTATTAGGTACTAACCCTGCAGATTTCATATCTTGCACCACATCATCAGCCTTTTTGTAGTTCCCACTTATAGAGTAAGCATTGAGCAAAGAGCTGTAATGGAATTCGTTTGGTAAATGGCCTTCATCCTTCATTTGCTTGAAATAACTTTCTGCTTCTTCCCATTTATTATTTGAAGCACAGATAGCCAAAAGTGTACCATATATTACACTGTCCATCTGCAGCTCATTATTCTGTAATTCTTGAACCAGCTCTAATGCCTTAGAATAACCATGTTTGAATTTGATGCAACCTGCAAGAAGCTAAGAATGGTAGTGGATAATAATAATGAAGGTTGAATGTACAAATAAGAAATTTAGGTCTCAAACAGTTTATACTTCTCAGATGAAAAATGGGCAGTTCAGAAGTGGTGGTAAGTCAATGAATGAAAGTGATATAAGTTCATATATGAATTAGTATATAACAGCTTCCTTAAATAATTAAGGAGATCTTCTTAGACTAACATTCTATCCTGTGGGGAGTGATAGATTGTTTTTATTTCCTTTAATTATGTAAACTGTTAACTCCTCACTTTTAATAGTTTAAATAAGCGTATAATCACTGTCACTGGAACCGTTTTCACTGTGAAATGGTAGTTTATATTTTTTTTCTTATTATATTTTTTATCAGTGGTCGCCATGCATTACTATTTTTCATGGAGAAAAAGTTTCGTTTAAACCAATGTGACATAAATACTGAAATACATACCGTACTATAGGTGACAGCATCTGGTGTTAAGCCATCCTGCTTCATCTGGTGAAATAACTTAATACTGCCATCAAACTTGCCACTCCTGACCAGACTACCAAGAACCGAATTGCATATGTGAACATTCTTTTTAGTTGATTCATCTTGAATGCTATTGTAAATTTCTAGTGCTTTTACGGGATTGAGGCTCTTTCCCATGAATTTTATATAGCTACTATAGGACGATGCACTAACTTTTCCATTCTGTTGCATCCATTCAAAGAGCTGCAACAATTGCAAACATATTATTATATTAACTGGAAGAACAAATTAAATACAGTAAAAAAAAAACAGTTTTCCAAGTGATAGACCTGGGAAAGATCATGCCATCTTTTCAGCATCCCAAAATGACGTATTATGGCATTCAAGTCTTGAACGTTCAAACTTCCACCTAATCTGATACCGTAAAGTTTATTTAAGTTAGTCATATTCCTATAGTTCAGATGGTCTTCACCCTCCAAAATGTTCTCTAACAGGAACCAAGTATGAAACTTGTCAGAAAAAAACATAAAAAGATAGATAATAAATATATATATATATATATAATGATAATACATAATATAAAACAAACATATCTTGTTCAATTCTTTGTATTTTTTTGTTAATTTTAAAAGCAATATTCCATCTAGGACCCAGATAATCAAATCAAGGAAACTAGCTAATGAAACAGACTGTGTATATATGTCCACAGCAAAATAAAATAACAAAACAACATAGTCGATGCATTACTTAAAATTTAAACAGAAGAAATTAGCAGTGAGATATTGCTGACAATTACAAAACTCAACTAACGCATGATGTTCATGTTGAAGGCAAATTCATTACCTTGTAAGAGCTGATTCTAAGTCAGAGGAGTGCTGGACTTGAAGAATTGCAGATTGTCTAGCTAGATATTGCTTGGAGTGAGGCCTTGTGACCCTCCTGCTGTCATGCCGGAGGGGCTGGTTGTCAAGAGTTGTGGCACAAGAGACCTGAGACGTCTTCACTCTTGTGCTCCAAGGTGGCACTGGGAGAACAAATGGAACAGAGTTTCGGCAGAGTGCCGACACCTCCATTTCAAATGGAACCTGAATTTGTCTTACAGATAATAACAGTAAAGAAGGATTAAATTACTCATACCGAATCGAAAACCAAGAGCTTGGGACAGTAAATGGCTGTTACCTTTTTCTCCCAAGTTTGTCAAACAACCAAAAGCCCCGTCACCCGGCTACTTCTTCTTCTTCCTCCTCGTATCGCTGTAAGAGAATGAAAGGAGATAAATGAGGAATCAAATAGAATGAAACAGTTTTGGATAAACTTGCCTCGTTTTCTCACCACAACCGCCACAAGCTTCTTCTTCCTCTGCTGTTGCCTTTCTTCCCTAATTTCGTTAATTTCTATCTTTTAATGCCACTGTTTACTATTTTACCCTCGCTGACGTACAAACTAGGATACTGTTTATCTTTTTCTTTTTTCTTTTTTTTTGGGTTACAGAAGGCCCAAGAAAAAACAGAGAACAGAAAAAAAAAAAACTAGAGAACAACAGAGTTCCCAGTTTTTCTAACTAGAAAAATCATCTAAATCATCCGGAGCATGAATATGAGGCTCATAAAAAGTAACGAGGCTAGGAGCATGATCAAAACTTGACTTAGCAAGTGAGTCTGCAGTCATATTGCACTCTCTAAAAATGTGGCGGAATCTTGAGTTTTTTCCAAACTGGACCTGAGATGGTGACAACCAGCAGAACCAAGAGGATGTAGGGAGAGGTCAGCTTGTTGCAGTAAGTTCATGAGGATAGCAGAATCAGACTCAACCTCAAGATTTGAAATGTGCAGATTTCGTTTGTTTTTGTGTCCAGGTGGAGGAATGATTCTGAATTTGATGAAACACATTCTATGGAGGACGGACTATGTAAGTAACTAAAAATGTATCAGGCGGACTTTCACCGCATAGGAAATTTGGTATGCATTTGGCTTACTGAAGTGGCCCTTAATATGTTATCAGATACTGAAGCGGACTTTGCAGAGCATTTGTATACTGATTCCCAATCCAAACACTACAACTTCCGTTACTGCTCAGTAGGTTAGGTACCACTATCTTTTACTAGAGCAATTTTTTCTGGTCTAGTCTCCGGCAATCCAGAGTTTCAGGCATGTCTACCGACTAGTAAATCACTATAAGTACATTGAAAAATGATTTCTCTCCACTACTGGTTCATGCAAACCTTCCATAAACCTCTCCATCTCACTACAAGTAATCTGCAATATTTACCAATCTCTCCTATACATTGGCAATGCTTCTGCATCTTGACCTTGAAACAATACAATGGATGAATGAACACATTATTTTCATTCACTTTCCAAACTTGAAGGGAAATCTCATTTAGTGTGTTCGACTTCAGTCTTTGACTTGAGGATAACCTACTGATTGAGTCTGTCAGGTTTGCTATTTTTTTAAAAAGTACATGCCATCTCTTAGTTCTAACTTCTCTTCAGAAACTAGACCTGATAAGAAACTTTGCAGCTGTTGGAGGGTTTTGTCATAAGTAGGATCTGCTATGCAGAACATCTGCAGAAATGTGGGGAAAATCTATTAGAATGAGTAATATGATAAATATTTACCCAACTATATCAAGTTACGTAAGCCAACACTACGAGGAACATTTAAGTCATGCTCACCTTGAGAGTATTATGAATGCGATCCAAAGCCATGCTTCCAAAGTTTGTAAGCATTCCCAAAATAAATTTCTACAATAAACCAAAGACCGTTTAGAAGAATGGAGCCATGCATTTATCCCATTGCAGATTTAAGACTGATAATGGAGATATTCAATAAAGGTTCTCAATCTTAAGAGGCAATCATTCACGTTCTAGTTTTTGCTATTTTCCCCCTTCCCATAGCGGAAATGCTGATTAAGGGCTACTTTGGGATTGCTGTGTTTCAAAAAAAAAAAACTGCTACTGTTATACTAAGAAAATAATCAGCAATGAATTAAAACAGTTGTGTTTGGTAAATATTACTTTTAAAAGTGTTGTTACAAAACATATTAAAACATATTAGTTTCTAGTGTTTTTAATGACAACAAATTCTAAAAGCAATCTTGAGGTTGCTTCTAGAAGGTCTAAAAGTTTAGATAAAAGCCTTTTTTTTTAAGAAGCAAAGCTATTCCAAACGAGGCCTAAGATTACTGGACTTCATTCTGCAGATATCAACTATGCCATGAGGCAACACCAGTAGATTTTCAACACTTGCCCTATGTAATTAGAGACTAGTAAATTTGGCCCCTTTGCTCTTTATTTCGGGAAAAAACAAAAACAAAAAAAAAAAAAAAACCAAAACAAAAAGAAGGAAGAAAGTAAAGAAAAAAGTAAGAGTAAAAGTAAAAAGTTAAGAGACTATCCAGACCACATGGTGTACAAGATTGGTCTTTTATTATGTAATGAATACCTCATACACAGTCATTTCCTTGCGCAGTTGATCCTCTACAGAGGCTACAGAGCTCTCTCCTTCCTCATCACCAGCTGTAAGATCCTCACAGTTCCCATCATTAGCAGTGTTTTTGCCAGCGTCAATCATCCCTTCCATGAGTGTAAACACATGGTCATCAGAGTCTTCCCCAATTGATTCTGCAAGAATTCCCTTCAATAGGAAAACAGAGGCAACCATGAAAGCTTCAATCTTGATTTCCAATGCTACTTTTATATATTACAAAGACGCACCACACCCTATTTGAAATTATTTTTACTGGTGCTTGACATAGTGGGGAAAGGTAAGAAGCAGCACATTGTACAATTTATATTCACAAAGACAACCAGGAACATATATGAATACTGTGACACGAGTCATATGACAGGTCAAAGGTCCATGGAATTACACCTGTAACCAAGAAAACATAAGCTCTGAATGCAGTCCAGAGCTTCTAATACTCGCTGCTTAGTCAATAATAGAGATGACTTGAGTTAAGCTAGAGTTTTGTGTTCAGTGCCTAACACTTAATTTACCTTTTTAAAAAAATAGATAACTGAAAGCACTAGGGTTCGTCACAACTAAGCAAAGAGTGTTTGTATTGAAAAACAAAAGGTACATAGTGAAACATGAAAGCTTGAGTCCATCAGTGTACCTTGCTTGTCCAAAAATTGATCCTCCGGTTGAGTATATCTATTGGAACCCCAACTGCAGCTGCAAGATCTTTGGAGCTCCAGCTGAAAGTAGGCAATATCAATAAAGCTAAAATAATGAACCGTAAACCACATACAAAGATATTCCTCCTAATACCTTTTCTGATCTTGAAAATGCATTATAATTGCCGCTTGAAGAGGAGCAACCATGAACTGCATCTCTCTATCTTCAAATTGCAATTCCAACTAAGACAGCATTGACCATCAATATAGAGTGTCAATCTCATATTATCAGTAGTGATTCATGAAAAATAGGACAGCTAAGCTAGTCAATCATGCATTCAAGAGAGAGAGAGAGAGAGAGAGAGAGAGAGAGAGGAGGAGGAGAGTAGTA
>NC_020495.1:16396691-16405980 GCF_000184155.1 Fragaria vesca subsp. vesca
AGAGTAGTTGGTCAACAGGACCAGGTACATTTAGAGACTCCTCCTGAAATTTGTTTTGAAGGTTAATCAAAGAGAAGAACTCATGTGTATGGGAAAAGAAGCACTGCAGATAAGTGATCTAATAGAAAAATGGCAAAAACTTGACGTGCTTGCAGCAACCACAAGTCCACAACTGAGGAGGCCTTCAGGAGCATTAAATTATTCAAAGCTCGTCCCAAATCCAAATGAGATAATTAAAACTGTTAACATCACATCCAGACATCATATTTGCATGTATGGTATCTGTAATTGCAGAGAATGCATATTTGCTCTCCCAATCTTGAGACTCAGGAACCAAAGAAGATATTTCAAACTATAAGAAAGTGTATATGAATTATTTCCTTCAACATAATTACACAATAAATGATATTACAGCAGGTAATGATTGCAAACCTGGATTGGAGGCCAAAAATTTGAAGAGATAATTGTAGCGTCAAGAGTATCCATGGATACCCTGTTTTCGGCCAGCTCACCACCTACATCTACATCCACCCAAAGTTAAATAAGTTAAATAAATATAGCAGTCTTCTGGTAATCCAAGAGCAAATAGCTCCAAAAGTAATAACACCAATACGGGAAAAAAAAAACATATATTTAAAAAGCTACCTGTATGAGATGGCTGAGCTATGGTTGCTTTAATATTGGTGTTGGTCCTCTTAGAACCAATCAGATCATTGAGCATAATCTCACATTTCTGCATGCTGTTCTCTCCAAAATGTATCTGAAGAATGATTTCACCAAAATGAACATTAAGGTCGACAGTTTCAAAACTTCAAAAACAGGTCCCAACTGCACTCAATAGCATGAGCTAAACAAATATACCACTTGCCTTGAGGAGTTCAAGAGTACGAATCTCTGAATCAATGTCATAATCAGATTTGTTAAGAAGCTTTTCAGCCAGCATAACACGGTATTCATTAACAAGTTGGTCTTGTGAACCAATTATGCCCACAATCATTCCAAGTATGTCAACCTTCCTTCGGTTCCTACTACCTTTCAAGGGGTCAGCTTCTACAGGGTCAGGCTCCCAGCTGAAAAGCAGAAATCATTGAGACGGATACTTTGGCTGAGTATTAGAGAAGAAAAAATGTGGAATCTAATTGGCCTAACATGGACCAAGTTGTTCCTATAACTTGCAAACAACTGAATTCACCTACAACTTTGCTTATGCGCTTACCGTGAAGCATTTATCCAAGCTTGTTTGTCATCAATATGAAAGTCATCTTCAGGAGCAATGTTCTCTTGGCTTTCTTCGTCTCTATTTAATTCTTCAAGAAGGCTATCCCCAGTGTTTCCAGATACATTAGGATTTGCACCAGTCCCATCGGTAAGCATGGTCACAATGCACTTTATGGTGTCTTTCCTTCCCCTTAAATAGTCCCTTATTGGCTCACCCACTGCTTCAAGGAACACACCTGCTGGATCTATTGTCCGGAGTGCCTTGATCGTTGAAACATATTGATGCAAAATGTCATTTGTTGAGGCACCTGCAGTCAGCAAGCGATATTGTAGTGCCGAAATAAATGACTCCACAAGCTTAGAATGTTGACCAGTGTACTCAAGACACTGTTTCAAATCTTCAATAGCAGGAGAGCTGGAAAACCACGAGAGGAGAAAATGATCAAGGACAACCACGATCAAAATTGAGGTTGTACAGACACAATCATCACTACAACTCAAATCTAAAAATTAAGCTACTATGTTCTCTTGAAAGGGCCTTATTCACACAAGCAATCAAATTGAAATGCGAATTTGAATACATGATCAATTATCATATGGAATTTACAAATTAAAAACCATGAGAAAGACCTGATTAAAGTACCTGTCAGGATAATCCACAATAATCTCAAATAATTTTGCTATTCTCAGATCTTGCAATGTTTCATAAGCGAAATACTCTAGTCGCAACTGCCACCTAACAAGACCTTCAGATGGAGTATCAATTCCAGGATAGAATGAAGTAGGGCATTTAGCCAAAGGTGACTTGAGACCAGATGATGCACTTTCATAACTAACAGAATCACCGAGATAAGCAAGTAGAGCATGTAAGAACTGAAGAGGCACTGCCTGCAAAATACACCTTCAAGAATCAGGAAGGAATCATCAGTAATAAGAGAACGTATGCCTTACTCAGAAAGTAGCACAACAGAAAATAAATTTAAGTAAACTAAAAGCAATAGATGGCCTCGAAACTCATACAGAGGCAGTACAGGAAGACAATTGGGCAACGCCACAAAATTGGAAAAACCGAGAACAAGATATACCTTCAAATCCATGTATTCACTTTTGGCGAATAAAAGTAAGTGCAGACAAAAACTATTTAATAGCTTTTCTAGTGTTCCAGGCAATCATATATTACCTTTCATAATACAGTGCATCATACAACAAAATGGACTAGGAAACATAAGGCCCCAATTGTTTAGCTAAAACATTTGGCAAATTTCAAAGGACACATAAATGGAAAGGAAACACAAGCACAAATAAGCAACCTGTATCCATCCCTTAATAGAATCCAAAACAGAAATCCGATAATCATCACCAGCAAGGTCATGAACTTTGTCCTGCACGCAAGCTGTTATTAGTTACCGAGACATAGGAGATAACAAGTAAAAGCAGGACAGATATTAAACGCAACAGAACAAAGAATGATCACCTTAAGAAACAAAAAGATAGCAGATGCGTAAGCATCTTCAGTCATAGATGTGAATCCAAGACTCCTCAAATCATGTACAACCCGCCCTATGTTGTTGACCAACTTATTATTATCAAAGAACCTCCCTTGGGGATAACATTCATCAATCTCCATTTGTCCACTCCTGTATGACACTCTACATTTCTCATCCAACTCCATATCGTCCCTCTCATCTTCATCCTCATCGTCACGAGGTTCGTCTCCAGCCATTATAGTACTCAGTTCCTCCAACCTTCCCTTAAAGTACCAGTTGAGTATCTCTAAAGAACCAAACACCATACAAAATGAATAACAATCACAAACTAAACTATTTGCAAAAATTTCGAAACGAAACAAACTCGAAAAGCAACCTGGAAATTGCCGAGGAAGAGTGGCCATAAGAACCGAGGAGACTGATAACTGATACTTAGCAAAGAGCTCCCGGCTGACGTCATCGGAGTCATGGCCATAAGTCTGTAAAGCATGAACCAGCAGGAGCAAGCACTTCTCCTGGTACTGCTTTTCCAGAGAGATTTCCTCCAAGGCGCTGCAGAGAACTTGCTCTCCGACCGAAACGTCGTCGTGTGGGTGGAAATGGCGCCAGAATTTGGAGGCGCCGTTGGTCTCGAAGGTGCTCTCGAGCGCGGCGAGGAAGTGGTCGCGGACGAGAGATTGGAGACCGTGGTGGCAGAGGCGGTGGACGTGAGAAGTGAGTTGCGGGCCCGCCGAGAGGTCTCCGGCGCCGTTGAGGAGGGTTTCGGTGGCGGCGCAGAAGGCGGAGTAGCTTTGGGCGATTTCGTGGAGGGAGGTTTCGGTGAGAGTGTCGAGATTGGCAAGCTCCATATTAACCGTGCTGAAGCAATTGCACTGTGCAAAACCAACAAATGATCCTGCTTTGCTTTTTATGAGATTCGCGGCTTTCTGGGTCTTTTCAATTTGGTTTTCTTCCTTTTCCTTTAAATGAATCTGAATTCAAAAATAAATAAAACTAAATAAATTAATAAATTTGTTAGTAAAGAAATACAAGGAAAAAATAAATAGAGAGACAAAAAACACAGGATCTATGCAAGAAAGGATTACGAAAGAAAACATTTATTTCGTAAAGCTACTTGGACTAAACACAGTGATTCTCTTATTGTCGTTAAAAATATAATCAAACATCTATGAGTTAATAACGTCAAGACCGGTAAAAAGTATTAAGAAATGACTTTCATACCTTGGGGTATCCATACCTCGCAAGGTGATGTTATCTTATTGGTCCACTTAGGTTAACAATTTAAAACTTTTTAAAGAAAATTTTTGTGACTGTTGTAACGGATTTTTGTACTGTAAAAAAAAATAAAACATAAAAAACTCTAACGGAAGCCTTTGTGACCTTTTTTGTTTTGAAAGGGTTTAGGGTCACCGTTACATGTTCTTAAGCTAGAGAGAAACCCAACAACAACAACAACAGCTAGAAAGGGTGACTAAGGGAAGTTCAACGAGGTCTCTAGTGGCTACTTCAGGTAGCATGTGCAATCAACGAGCTTTACGTCTTTTGCTGCAAGTGAGAGGGAGAGAGCAAACTTAAAATCGGAGATGGTGCTCCTGCCAAAGTGTTACAGGAACTCGGCCACAAATTGCTCCCAAGTAGCCTTGAAATTTCTCTGCTCAGAAAAATATCAGACATTGAGGTGGTGATCCATCCCGTGTTCTATTGGTTCACCAAGCACTTGTGGATGGGTAGAATTGATTGAGGAACACCACTGCATACATCTTGTGATTTCTTATTTTCTTTTTTTGCCTTCTCCCCACAATAATCCCAAGACTAGGTGAACAAAAGATGCTAGTCGTCTCAATGCAGAATCAATGACACCATACTTGGAAGCAAGAAAATGATTTTAACATATAGCTGCTTGCTGCTATATCTCCAAACCAATCTGAGCAGCTACGGCTAAGAGAACTCTCATCACTCTCTTACTATGTGATAAGAACCAAAGACCCAAGTAGCTTGTCCATTCTCAAGCTAGGAAGCACAACAATGGCTGAAGGTGCTAAATTATGAACCTCAAAAGATGGGGAGCTTAATGCAGAATGTAAATTATATTGTTTTGCACAAAAGTTACCAACAGGTGGTTATCAAATAGTGAAATAGAGACAAGAACCAGAGTCAGATCACAGAGATGATAATCTCTGAAGGGAAGCTGTGAGATGAACACTAGGCCTGACACCACGCAAAGGTTCAAATAACTAATACTACAACAATCTTACTCATTTCAGCCTCTAGCCATTAAAAAGGTTATAGGTATTTACAAAATAAGAACCAATTGGAGAATCTAAAACTATATATATTCTGCCCATTGAACTAATAAAATTCTGTGAATTATCCTTAAATAACATGCCCAAGAAGGCAAACACAGTGCCTACTTCAGAGTTTGTAAATACTGAAGTTTGTACTATATGTTTACATTCTTCGGCAAGTTAAAGCATTCAAGGACAATTCTCAAAATTCAGAATTCCACAGAACGGCCAACCCCCATAACCTAGCACCTTATCCATGTCCATCTTCTCAACACCTTCGACCTTTTCCAATTCTCTTCTTGCTACCTCAAGCTTAGCCATTAGCCTCTTCTTTTCAATCTCCAATTCATCCACACCCTTTCTCAAGCTCTGTACTTCCCTTTTGACCAACTTATTGACACACAAAGCTCTTTCAACATAAGGCTTCAGCCAAGCCAAGTCAAATTTGAAGGCCTGGAGCTCTTCCCATAGACATTCTAGCTCTGCACAGACATCATCTGTCATATCTTTAACCATTTTTGTTTTCAAAAAATGTAGAACTCGGCCTAAGGCTGTGAATGCCCACTCTTTAAACTTTGGACTTCGCTTCATTTGGCATTTAATGAGAGAAGAGTGACAGGAACAAACTTCATCTAACAGTGGAACACAAGCCTTTTCTATTTTGGCTAAACCCCTGAAATCCATTAGCTCATCAGCTGATGTGGACAACACGTCCTTAATTCCCTTGGGAATGGAAATGTTAGGAAGGTCAGTGCCAATTTGTTCAGAAATTGGTGCACTGTGGTAGCTGGCAGGCACCTGTTCACAACACGGTGTCTCCAATTGTGCGGAAATATCTGGAACATTCACAGGCTGCGCATTTGACGGTCCCTGCCCTTCTTTTTCCTTCTCTAAGGGTTCCATACATGCAGAAATTCCATGGTCTTGTAAAATCTTTGCATCATCTTTACGCACTGCAACCTTGGCTTCAATTATGCATATATCATTCACAATGTACCCATTACCATAGTCATAGAATTGACTAAGAGGAACTAATGATTTGAAGCCACAATAATCCATCTCACAATCTTTGAACACATGAATCTCTGCAATAAAAACATCAAAGGTCATTAAAAGAAAATAGCATCAGTTCAATAAGGGATCATAATATATAAAGACTACGCATTTAATAGACAGCATTCAGGTAAGGAAATTTCGAAACACTTAGCAGTGTATGTAGGTCAATCTTGTATCACTGTAATTCAAGTAAGATGTACAAATGTGTGCTTTCAATGATTTTCATCTTTTCACAGACGATATTAGTTCCCAGTGAATCATCCATATGACCAGTGGTGGATCTATGTAGTAGGCTCTATGGGCTTGAGCCTATACATATTCTTTCCTTAATTGACCATGAAGTTATGCTGTGTGTAATACTGTCTATTGTAGTTGAGTTGGTTCAGTCATTAGCCTACAAATTGGAACACCTGGGTTTAAGTCTTGCTACTCCACTGTTCTTCTTACTTTTTTCCTTCTGTGTTTTTTTTTACTTCTTTTTTCCTTGAGTTGGTTCAGTCATTTCCTATTTTCTATTAGTATTTCTTACCTTCCTTCTTAGTTCTTATTCCTCCCCCCCCCCCCAAAAAAAAGAAAAAACACTTTTCTTATCTCTGTATGATTTAAGTATAATTTTGATCAAAAAACAAAATATTGGTAACAATATTGACTGTAAAAAAAATAAAAAATTGTTTTGGCTACTCTGATTAGCCTAGACGATATTTACAAAATCCTAGATCCGTCCCTGCATATGACAAAGCTATTACTCTATGTAAATGCACGTCAGCTTTTAAGGACCTCATACACTCATCTCGGTAGCCAAGTAAATGTACTAAAAACAGCAAAACCGCAGTGTAATAATAATAAAAAAAAAGTTACCCAACTTCTCCAAAGTATCAAATCGCAGCAACTAAACCTTCTTACACTCCATTTTAACTGAAAATAAATAAATGAGTACCGTGCATCCTACCCATTCTGATGAATCATATCAGATTTATCCAAAATTGATACAAATTGACATGCAGATTAAAGATATCCTTTAAATATTGATAGCTAATATCAGCAAGCTTCTATCGTCATAGCTGGCCAATATGTTTTACCTTTTTTTAACAGTGAACTATGTTCCATTAACATGATTGAACCATCTCTAAGCAAGTTCAAGTATTAAGACTGCTAATGCAATAAGTGAACTTAAGTACAATCTCTAATAAACAAGATGATGAGGACATCATGGTCAAGGCTTTTGAGCGAAAGAAATGGAAGGAGAAAGCACCTAGTCATTCAAGATAATTATTGCACCTGGGAGGGAAACAAAGTCTGATTCTAGTAGTCTCTAAGCTGCCTGTGTCTTTTCATAATTCCATTTCAGTTTAGAAGTCTTAAGGTCACTTTTAGTTAGTCTTAAATGCGTCAGTTTCAGTAGAGAGGTCCTAATGAGTCTATTATGATTCAGTTTTAGAAGAGTCTTTAAGAGTCTTTAGTGCAGTCCATTTGAGCTATCAGCTTAAGTATAAATAAGTGTAAGAGTCTAATGCCCAGGTATGTTATGTTTATGAATAAAATTATCAGTGTGTTTCTGAATTTTCCTGTGATGGGATTGGCATGAAGCCTAGTTTTAGGGTGAGAAGACTAGATTTGGTGAGAAACCAGGGAGTGATTCCCATATAAAAGTGTTTTGTGTGTGCTTAAATCCCCAAGCCTTAGAGCTTGTTGATCCCGGTCTTTAGGCAGTAGGTTTGCTGCATCACAAGAGCATAATACTAAATGCCTTTTGAATGTGAGAAACTATGTCTTTCTCGAGTCTTCCCAGAAGGGCAACATGAAAAAAATGGGAACAAATGAATAATAGACAATTTGAAATTCAATTATTCCTTTGACTGAGACTTCCCTTCATATTTTAAACTACTCTACTATACCTTAACTGGTTGCTTTTCCACTTCAAAACACAAGATACAAATTACTTCAAAATTTTTTTCCTCAATCTTTGTACAGTTTTACATTTACAGCTACTGCAATTAAATCGCATGGACTAGGGTCAGAAGAAAAGTTGATAACAAATGGTGAACTTAAGAATTTAAACAAGTGTAGTACGCAGTCAGTCACACATTATATTGTCATCGTGTAGTCATTTGTTCTTTTGTACCAAGGCTGAGAGCACATAAAAGCAAATCCTCCATAAGAGATGCAGATAACAGATACATATAACATAAAGAGAAGAGAATGTACCCTTTGTTATTGACTTGCGGCGCCAAAGTTGATTAACCAAGGTTAAGCTGAATTTGGCATATTTAGACCAGCCAAGTGGGAATGCCGTAGTAGATGAAATATCCAAGTACACCGATAAGTGGTCCTCCTTGTTTCCCTTTGGATACATAAGGATCCGCCTGACAAAACCACCCAAGCCAAGTTAAAAACCACAGCATATCACATAAAAGCAAAGAACTTTTTAAGTATGCGAATGCTAGTTGAAAATTTAAAAGTACCATTTGAAATCACCGATGCTGAAAATCTCGGAGTAATGCTTGAAGGTGTATAGTTTAGAGAAACTGTTAATTCTCCATGTGAATGTCACAGTTTCATGATCCTCCTCCACTTTCCGCTTCCTCATTATACGAGCCTTCTGAATAAGTTTACGCACCCTTAGATTCTTCAGTCTAGCATTTCCTTGATTCAATTTATCAGCCTTCCCATGCTTCATTTTACTAGCAGCAACAGACCCAAGTGGAGCTACACTGCACTCATCCTGAACAAAAAATGGGGCACATGCCGGATCCTTAACCTCAGAGCCACAATTTCTTAGCAATTCTAAAGCATCAAGCTACAAATGTTTAGTATCTAATGCAATTCTTGCATGTACACTGTGAGTGTATTTGTTCGAGCATAAAGCTCACAGAAGCAGAAAGAAATTAAGAAAAATCACACATGATGCAAGCTACTAGCTAACAAAAGCAACTAATCAGTAACAACTGAGCTAAATTACAAGCTCATAGCCACAATTTCACGGCTAAATCCAAACAATTGCAAGTGTCAGTGTAAGTGAGAATCCATACCTTCTCAACGGCGTGAAGAGCAGCGCCCGCCACGGCCTGAAAGTTTGTCCATCTATAAGTATCAGAAAAAGTAAAGAACAGTCGATTAGTGAAAACAACTCTACCTCCTGTGTTTCACGGTAATGAACAAGAACTATGTCTTCTAGAGTCCTGCAATAAGATTAACAATAAAACAGTTGGTCCGAATACTCTGAGAGAGAGAGAGAGAGAGAGA
>NC_020495.1:16406000-16411577 GCF_000184155.1 Fragaria vesca subsp. vesca
AGAGAGAGAGAGAAAGAGAGGAACATAATTTAATAATGAATCCATGTAGAGTATATTCCATACTTATCAAGCAGCCAATAACACCTCCGGACAAAGATTGGGCTATCCTCACCATGGGCATAGTATACATCAATCCTTTCTTCATCACCAACCTGAACCATAAAAAGAAAAAGCAAAAATATGTAGGAATTATATATAACAATAATCATTCCGTGGAGGTAGCACCTAGGTTCGAGATTCTAATAGACTGTCATTTGGTACTTATAGGATGAAGAAAACAACTACCAGCAGCAAATACCTTTTCCTTGCACAGTGTCACTTTTGCCGTTCAACGTCTCAGCCAAAACTCCCAAAAGGACCACTTGGGAAACAATTAAGATAACACGACAGATTAACTAATAAAACAGATAGTTAAAGTAACTTAAACGTCCACTAGTCAGATATATGAAGGATGGTGCAAAAGAATTTTCAACCAAGCTTTGGTCAATAAAATTGGTTGCATTTTTAAAGCCTCCTGTCCATTTGGAAAATTTTGTTGGGATCATCAGAATTGTTCAAGGCCATCTGATTTATTAAGTTAGAAGCTCTTACCATTCTATGAATCATAACTCTAGCTTAGAAGAAGTTTATTGCTCTCATAAAATGACGAACCTAAGAAAACAAGGCTAGAGCTACAGCTACACACTACCAATTGCAAAAGATATGTTTTTTTTTTTTAATATATTTAGATATGCAGATAACCCCCAAACCCACTTCACGGAAACCCTTAAGAACCCTGAAATCGTTAAGAGGCAGGAAACCCTTGCAAATAGCCCGGTAGGTACCATGAGGGTTCCAAACTCCATACCACATGTGGGCAACCCATCGGCCTAAAGAATCCTACTAACCCCTTGTTGGTAATTCTACAAGATACATTGATAGCATAAAATAAATTCACATTTAAAGGAAAAAGGCAAAACTCACTTTCAAGTGTTCATGAGATTCTTTGACTGTCTTCCCATCTTTTCTCTTTTTCCAGTTATGACCATCTTTCCTGAAGTTTCTAAGCATCTTACGGTCAAACAATACAATGGTGCCACCTGTTATATTAGAAACCAAACAACAGCTTCAGTACTTTGCATGATATCCAGTCAAAGTTAACACTGGCAGAAGTTTAGAGTATGCATGCAAATTTGACACATGAAATTTGTCTCCCTATATTACTAATTGATATAACTTCAACTGGAAGAAACAAGACTCGTGAAAATAATTGTGTATTGACCAATAAAAGTACCACATCTGCCTGCCCCCAATGCAAGTCTCAATACTTATAAATGCATTTACTCTCAAGATATACATATAGATGGTGTACTAATGATTCTCCAAGCTTCACCACAGAGAGTTGATACTTTTAACCATACTTTTAAAAACACTTTCAAGGGGATATGGGAAGGCTACTTCATAGTTGTAAGTTTCATCGTGATGAATGAATAATATTAAGAGACATTGGTCGAATGACTCGAATCACATCAAGATGAATTTGGGGTTGGGAACTGGAATAATATAATTGACCATAACATATAACCAGGGTACAACTAAATGTAACAGAAACTTACTTGGGGGCAAGTTCACTGGCTTGACATGGATGGTGAAATACTTGTAGTTATAGAGTAATGCATGGATTTCTTTTGGGCGGAGCCATCTCCCTTTGGCTTCCTCCATAATAGTGTCGACATCCAAATCTATGAACAAAACATGATCACAGCAAAAATAAGCAACAGAACTCACAACTTGATTCATATATAATCTGATGAAGAATGCAAACACATAGTTAGTGCTGCAAGAAAAACCAAAAGGTATGCAAAAAACATAAGAAATCAGCACAGCAAAACCAACTCTAATCAAATCATCTAAACAGCATCGCCATACCATCTTATCCATCTCATACAAATATGATACATACCCTTTCATCCATACTACAACTAGTTTTTATAGCATTCATAAACATGAATACCACTCCTGAGTTTACTTCAGGCACTTCAAAATCCAACCTTTTTGCTTCCACTGAACACTCGAATCACTAAAACAAAACCCATTATCCATTAATCTAGTTCATTTTCTTCAACAATCAAACCAATCAGTCAAAATAAAACACCAAATTCCACACACACAGAACAAAGAACCAATCTTTATCTTCAAAAACAAAACTCTTCAATCCGTACCTTGCATTGTATGAAATCCATGAATCTCGGAACCCACAAGCGGTTTGTCCATCTCCTCTCCTCAAGGGTCAAAACTTTCCCCAGTAATTCTCTCACACAAACCTTAAACCCAGATAGAAAAATTCTAAAAAAATCAAAACTTTATATATGGGCATGGGTTCTGAAACTAGAAACGATTAGAACTTGTTGGGATAGATTCCTACGTTGGAGACAAGTCTCCTTCTTGAGTTTGGACTCGATTAAAATTCCAATAAATGTTCATAAAAAAAATATAAAAAAATCCGATAAATGAATTCAATTATGTTTTCAGATAAAAAATAAAAAGAGAAAATACTAATTTGCCCCGCTCCTAACTCATTTAAATGATTCTAATGAAATGTGCCAATTCCAATACTTGTGCCTAAATGAACAAATCTTAACCAAAATTTTTAATAAATTAAATTATTTTAAGATTATTTTACCATTGCCTCTTAAACATGCATAGACTTTAGAGAGAGAAAGTGAAAGATAAAAAAGACTTGGCCAGAACCTCACCGGACTTCGGACTCCAGTCCCCGGTCATCGGTCGTCGGAATACAAAGTATGAAAATTACTGCCCCCAATAATTTTCATACTTGGGTGCAGAACAGAAAAATCACATCTTGTGGAAAATTGCTACCCTCAATAATTTTCATATTTGGGTGCAATACTGAAAAACCAGATCCTATGGAAAATTACTACCTCCAATAATTTTCATACTTGGGTGTAGAAAAAAAAATCAGATTCTGTGGAAAGTTATTACCCCCCAATAATTTTCATACTTGGGTGCAGAATGAAAAAAAAAATCAGATCCTCTGAAAAATTACTACCCCTAATAATTTTCATGCTTAGGTGCAGCACGCAAAAATCAGATCCTGTAAAAAATTACTACCAACCACTTTAACGTTCGATTTTGTAGAAAATAATCTTGAAATTGAAGAAAAACCAGAAATCGTTAGCAGTTGAATGTCCCCATTTGAATAGACTTTTGTCAAAGATGTTATTAAGGGGCAGTAAATATGATTTATAATTTACTACCCCCAGTAAATTTTTTATTATCCACATTTTTAGCTACTCTCGAACGACACAGCAACCTCTGGCACCAAATTTCCTCCACCTCTTTCTTTGATTCACAATCTAGTTCATTCTTCTTACTCACCCTACCTCTACACCAGGGGCGGATCTACATACAGCCTTGGTAGGGCTCAAGCCCAACCAAGACTAATAAGATAAAGTTATTATCGTGTGCCACTATAGCTAGCACATATTGAGTTGTTGCAGGGGTGGTTTCTCATTTTTGTTTATTTCCACCCACCAGAGTTCGAACCAGGGAAAGGTTATCCAACACAATGGGCTTCGTTTTTACCTTCTTTCTTAGCTTAAATTGGATAACAGGTTTCTATTCTATATAGTTTTGGGTCATCAATTTCTTTATGGTCTTTATCTTTAGGTGATATATTTTCTGTTTTAGATATTATATCTTTTTTTATTCTACGTAGCTTCTCTTCTACATAGTTTTGGATCATCAATTTCTTTATGGTCTTTATCTTTAGGTGATATATTTTTGTTTTAGATATTATGTCTTCTTTTTTTCTACGTAGGGTCGTAGGTTGAGAAACAAAATTTTGTTTTACTTTCTATTTTCATCCGATATTTTTCAATTTTTTTTCTTTTCTTTTTAATCAATTAAATGGTAGTTAAAGAGATTCTCATTTTCTGCGTCTAAAAAAAGTGTACTATAGCATATTTTGGTTGCCGATGACATATTTTTGTTTAAAATTGGTATATTATAACTATTTTTTTATATAAAAAAAACCTAGTTAACAAAAAAAAATCCAAAGCCCACCCCATTCATGAATCCTAGATCCGCCACTGCTCTACACCTTGGAACCAGATCAGTTTGCTCATGATTCACTATCTCCACGCCGGATCTCTGTCTGGATGAGTGACGTCGACAACGCCGGAGTTGGCGTAGGATGACGACGGTGACATCATGGACGACGAGGATGAGGAGTTAGAATTGGGACTCGACAACGACGACGGGCTATTAGTGCCGTTTGGGGAGATGAGAGAGTCCATTTCTTCACGAGCCACGACGATTGACGAATGCCATGGCGACTGCGACGATGGTTTGGCAAGTGGCGACGGCGAGCAACGATAGCGATTTTGGAGACTATTGAGATGGCAACAACGTTTGGCGAGCTGCGACAACGAAGGAGGTTTGGATTTGTTGCCAGAGTTGGAAGAGGGGGCTCGGAGAATGTGGCCTGAGGAGATGAAGCAGCGATGCTTGCATTGGCGAGGAGAGAGATAGAGAGAGATGGAGTTTTGTAAAGGGAAAGAGAGAGATGAGGGTAGTTAGAATGAGAGCGGGGGTAGTGTTGTCTTTTTAGTTAAAATCATTTGAATGGGCTCTGTAAATCTGTTTTCATTGGAATGGTCTTTAAAATCCCAGTTTTTGATTAAATGGGCATTTTCCTTAAAAAATATATAATTGTTTTATCAACTGTTGTAGCTGTTCAAACTCAATTCAATTTGTGAAAAGTAACGTCTTCTTATCTGACTTAAATTCATTTAGAAAAAACACAACAATTCAACAATTGATATTTACTGCAATCTTCTCTCACAAGTATATATTAGGATTGATATCTTACTGTAATCCTAGATTAGGATATGAATTTGTTTCAATCATGTTATCTATTTCTCTATCTATTTACCACAAATTTCAATGCTTTAATATTGTTGATTCTTGCACAAGGATTGATCAATGTTTTCAATCCCACCTGGGTCTAATAGAAACTTACCTGATGAAAAGATAGAGAGAAGAGAGAACTCTGATAGTGTAGCCTTCTCAACAATAACTCTATGATTGTCCGTTATTTTGTAAAATAAAAAAAGCAGGAATATGAGTAAGAGCTGACTCAATTAACAATTACAATGGAAAACCCTTGAGTTTTACAAACCCAATAAAGGATGATACTTTTCACCTTTTTGCTATGTTAAACTATTTAACAATGGTTAGTTCTTGTTGTCAATATAATAGGGAGCTACATGTGCATATATGCTGATTGTTTTGACATTTAGTGTTGTAAGAAAATTTGGTTGATGAATGTTAATATCGCCACCAAATTTTGTCACCTACAAAATCACATAAATACATGATATTATTAACAAATAATATTACTTATAATTATGCCAAAATAACTAGAAAACAACAAAATATAAACAGCCCCCTTCCATTGAGGGATCCCTATTTTTGGCCACTTTCTAGGGATAGGGCATTACACCACTTCCCAATTGAATTTTTACATCTCCACCGTTCATATCTTAGGTCTATATGAGTAGATCACCTCTACAA
>NC_020495.1:16412300-16420452 GCF_000184155.1 Fragaria vesca subsp. vesca
GGTCTTTGTAACGAACAAAAATGAGTTAATATGTGTTACAATTGTAACATATGTATTTATGGAATGAAGGTTATGTTGGAAATCAAAGGACCAATTAGTTGACTACAATTAAACTCAATGAATAATTTTTGTATTTTGAAATATCACACTAAAAATTCCATTAAGTGTTTGAAATGATTGTTTCTTCTTGAGGTTGATTGTGAAGATGTTTCGTGACTTCTGGATTAGGTTAGATTACTGTTGAATCCGTTTTTGTTCTTATCCACTATAATCGTTGTTTTAGGTAGGGAGAAGAATAGGGACTTTATGTCCACCACCAAATTCCCATAATGGCTGTAACGTTGGTATTATTTAATATACTTACTTTTACTAAAAAAAAAAAAAAGACTATGTATAAACTATAAATGCAGACATGTACATAAGGATAGATTTGGTTGGTCAATTGGTCAATTTAATTCTTTACGGCCTAGGCTCCTTTCTCTGTACCGCATCACGCATGGGTCAGGACTCGGTGTTTGTGGTTCAAGACAATCTAATTGGTTTGCACAAACCACTACAAGAGGTTGAGTTGCTAAAAGTAGTATGTAATCCTCATACCTATTTTTTTGTCCTGCTATCTATTCTTGGTAGTTATGGAGAGCAAGCATTTGTGGGATGATAAATAAAATCGACAGCACAAGAAATAAGGCCGGCCATTGCTTCGGATCGGAACGTGGAATTATAAGGCTATGTAGCGTAGCCCTTCGCAGCTTTCATCAGAATCTCAAAGCTACTCAAATTCCAATCTTCTTAGCAGCAACTATTGCATCAACATTAAGGACGCAAAAACAACTTACTGTATCTCCATTGAAAAAAGATGACAAAATTTAGTTACATCGTTATAATGTTAGACTTTGAATTTAAAACACGTAGCTAAAATCCACTTGTCTTTTGTAGTCACTATGTTTCCAATGAGCATGACTTCAAAATGAATACCCTCATATTGATTCCATTCTATCTCTCATTCTTTTTGTCTCTCATTCATAATCAATTTCTGCTAAGTAAGTAAACGTGTCATAAACATAAAGTAGAAAGACTTACGAACTTCGATGAGTAATGTTAGGCAAAGGAAGGTTGGTAGCAGGAGTTTGTTGCTATTTGTTCCATATCATGGGCTTGTGGCAAAGGTTAGCTCAATTTCCTAGTTGGACAATTTTGATGTGGTTGGATAAGGTTATGTAACTTAAAAACCTATTATAGTTTTGGATGTGATACTCATATTGGTTTGCCAAAGGTCAGTGTTTCATGTCTTGTTAGGTTTTGGAGTTAGGACCCATAAAGGTCTCCTGTTCGGAGCAACGAGTAGGGAGCCTTCTTGTTTTTAACATTTTATGTACAGAGTTTCATCAATTACTAAAAGGTTAACTTATTCAAGTCAAAATTTTGATCAAATGATTTCCCCTTTAGAAAGAAACTTCTAAATAGTCTTATAGAAATTTGAAGGTCTTGGTTATTTCTCAGAAGAACTTGTTAACAAGCTATTTCTAAATGTTCTTTGAGGTACATCCATTTGCCAAAAGAAAAAGGAAAAATGGTTCAAACAATGTCTCACATTTTAAAGAAGTAAAGCTTTGGTATCTCACATTCAGAAAACTTTAAAACAGTATCTCACGTTCTTACCTCAACCGAAGTTTGGTATCTAGAACCATTAACTCCGTTAAAAAAACTGACGGCAGCCATTTTTATTCATGAAATGACCAATATACCCTTGAATTTTTGTTATTCTTTTTATATAATAAAAAAAATTCGTCATAACGGTACCTCATCTTTTCTTTCTTATAAATTTTGGTACTTCAAGTTTTGATAACATCAGAACGGTACCTCAAGTTTTCACTTCGATTTAATTTTAGTATTTTTAACCGTTAGTTCCATTACGAGGGTTGCTAGGTGGGAATTTTTAAAGACTATTTTCGTCTCTTCATGTTTTCATTCATTTTTTACTTTAGAAACAAAAACAAAGATTCATTGATACACGCATTTTATGCTATATTCTTAATGTATTTCCTACGTTTTTTAGCTTCGTTAATTCCTTAATAATGTCATTTCTAGCTTGTTTCTGTGTTGTAGGTCAAAAGAGGCAGTTTTACAAAAAAGGAGGCTAAAACGCAAGAATTGAGCGAAATCCTAATCAAAGGAGGATTCCTGGTGCAGCAAGGAGTCTCATTAAGTCGCAGAATCAAAGGATAAGTCGTTTAGGAAACTTTCCTGTTTTGAAAAGGGAAAGTTGCCTATTTCATTTTAAGAAACTTTCTTATTTTGATTTAGGAAACTTACTACTTTTGAATCTTTCCTATTCTGACTTTCCTAAAATATTTAGGAAACTTTCTTTTCTAATGAGACAGGGAAACCATTTGAAGTCAGGAAACCTAATCCAACTTGGATTAGGAAGCTGTGAATGTCTATAAAAGGAGGAGGACGAATTTTGCAGAAATCAAGGGATTTATGTGTTAATATAAATCAGAAATTAAGAGATTCTTTCCCTTAATTTCGTCATTTAAATTCTGTCCATCCTACTACATTTATCTGATTTTATTTCCCTTGCAGGAACCCTAATTGTGCACCAGGAAAGGAAGGAAAATCATGGATTTTTGTCAGAAAACTGATTGACAGCAGAAGAGGGAAAGTTCCTAATCATAGGGATTTCTTTTGGAGAGCAAGGAATGTACCTAGTCCATATTAAAACCTTATGCAATAGATTACTGCACAAGATATTCCAGAGAATTCTGGGAAGGTCTAAATCAGATTTAAATCAATAATTCTGCATTGTTGGATGGCAAATCAATCAAGGGGCTAGGAGGACAGCTAGGGTTCGGCCAAGACAATATAAAAGGGAGCAAGGTAGCAACGTTTTGATCATCTCTTCACGCACAAATCACACAAAAACAATAGCATCTTTCTTCTTGTAGCCGTGTGCATCTAGAAGCCGAGAAGCCAACGTTGGAGAGCAGCCTTCGGACTTCTCCAAGCTGCAGCCGAGATCTTGAAGCTGAGGAGCACTTGCGTCATCATCAAAGTTGCATGGTTGTATGGTTTGAACTTGTTATTCTTTTAAATAAATGAGTATGATGTTGATATGTTGGATGATTGTGAATGGTTTTATTTGTTTGTCATGCAAATTGTTAAGCATATAGTTACATGTTATATACTAAACCGATTCTGCAGGATTGGTGATTGCTATGATTTGTACTAAGCTTCTTCAAGTAAGTATAGATCTAGAAGTAGTGAAGGCTATGCCTAATGGCCGAGACTATATGTTATGCATCTGGGAGTTAAGCTTCTTCAAGTAAACTCGTGGTGCATTTGAACTCATAATTCTTTAGTTCTTAATGACTTGTATATTGTGTGGACGGGTGCCTTCGCATCGATCGCAGCCTTTATATGAGATTGTCTACGTGTTAGGACTTCTCCAATGTAGACGATTATTAAGTAGAATTCGAAGGAATGCAATGACTTCTTCAAGCTTGTGTTTCGGGTTCATTGACATATCTTGCTTGACAACATTTTTATTATTCACATGATAATATATCGATACATACTTGTTGTTTGAAGGTTGTGTGTGTGTGGAAGATGATCACTTGTATATATTATACTTTATTTACTGTTTTCGTAGGAATGTTAGAACAAATCCTAAAATCCCCCCCCCCTGAAATCATGTAAATGTAATTGCTGTTTTTATTCTGTAAATAACTCTTAAATTAGATTATAATCTGTTTAGTTTTGTAAACGTAGGAGCACCCTAAAAGTCCCCGGATTGATCGAACCTTATTTACCAATACTACAATTATCAAAACAGGGTTCATAATTGTCGCACGCCCGGAAACGAGCCACGTCACATGAGTTATTGTTTTCATGAGTTTGCAACTAATGAAATCCATAAACAAAAATAAAGATTGTTGAGTTTTTATTTTTTTCATTTCGTATGTTGTTTGTCATAACTCATAAGCATTCAATAGTAAATTTGTTGTACAAACTCACTTAATAAAAGATTCAAACATCTTTCTCTTCAGCTCTAGTATAGAAAAACAATAACACTTTTTCAATTCTATTCGATCCAACTCTTTTCGTGAAGGCCATGAAGCTCTTAATTTCCTAAAGATAGAGGAAAGAAGAAGATAACAACTTTCTCTCTACAAAAAAAAAGAAAAAGTTTATTTTATTATTACAAATTTGAAATATATATTTAGAGAAAAAAATAATGAATTGAAATATGAAAAGACGAAAAATACCCATGAAAAATGCCCAGCTGACAGTTACCCTATTGGAGGTTAGGGTTAAAAATACTAAAATTGGGCCGGGATGAAAACTTAAGGTATTGTTCTGTTGTTTTCAAAACTTGAAGTATCAAAGTTTATAAACAAGAAAAGATGAGATACCGTTATGACAAATTTCTCTTTTTATTATATAAAATGAATAACAAAAATAAAAACTCAAGGGTAAATTGATCATTTTACCGTGAGATACTGTTTTTAACAGAGTTAATGGTTCTAGATACCAAATTTTAGTCGAGATAAAAACGTGAGATACTGTTTTAAAGTTTTTTAAAGGTAAGATACCAAAACCATGCTTCTTTAAAAAGTAAGACACTGTTTTAGACAATTTTCCAGAAAAAACTTAATTCAGCCATCCGTGATCTTCAAAATTTCTAATCCTCGAACATGCCTTGATTCAAAAAAGAAAAATTAACTTCTCAGGCCCATCCTTGACCCGACCCGTTTCAGAAAGCACATAAAAAAAAATAAAAAAATCTCAGTCTCTACTCTAGTGATTTCCTACACTATTCCTTCAACTCCTCAACAATGGAATTGGAACCCCCAGAAGATCACCACCACCACCCCGAAACCCTCCCACCCTCCTCCACGCCCACCTGCTGCAAATGCGGCGGCCCCACCGCCATGGCCGCCCCACCTCCGTCGTGCTCCCCTCCCCCAATCTACCGCCCCATCCGGGCCCCCGCCATCAACCTCCCCCCAAGCAACAACTCCATCATCCTCGCCCCGGTCCCACAAGCCAAGATGGTCCCACCCATCTCTCCCCCCTTCCACTTCCAACCCCCCTCCAAACGAATCCAAACCCCCGACGACCTCCGCTGCTTCCACGACTCCGATTCCGGCAAGCACTTCCTCGGCTTCGTCGTCGCCCTCTCCCAATCCATCCGCTCCAACAAGATCTCCGATCCCTGCCACGAGTCCCCCGTCACTGCATCCATCGTCTCCATCCTCGAAACCCTAATCCAATGGGTCCACGAAATCCCGCCGACTCAGCAAGCCGCCCGATACGGCAACGTTTCGTACCGCGTCTGGCACGACCGGTTGGTCCAAAATAGCCCTGACCTAATGCTCAAATTCCTCCCTCCCCATCTCCAACCTTCCACCGTCGAGATCGTCCCCTATTTCACCGACTCCTTCGGAAACCCTAGCCGGATCGACTACGGCACAGGCCACGAGACCAATTTCGCGGCGTGGCTCTACTGCCTGGCCAGAATGGAGGTCATAAAAGAAGAGGACTACCCTGCCGTGGTGGCCAGAGTGTTCGTTAAGTACCTGGAGCTGATGAGGAAGCTTCAGCTGGTCTATTGTTTAGAGCCTGCGGGGTCTCACGGTGTTTGGGGTCTGGACGACTATCATTTCCTGCCGTTTATTTTCGGCTCGTCGCAGTTGATTGATCACAAGCACATGAAGCCTAAGTCGATTCATAATGATAATATATTGGAGAATTTTTCCAACGAGTATATGTATCTTTCGGGGGTGGCTTTTGTGAAGAAGGTGAAGAAGGGGCCATTCTCGGAGCACTCGCCACTCTTGGATGACATCAGTGGAGTGCCGAATTGGAATAAAGTTAATAGTGGGATGCTGAAGATGTATAAGGTTGAGGTGTTGGAGAAGGTGCCTATTATGCAGCATTTCCTATTTGGCTGGCTCATCAAGTGGTATGATCCTTTTACTTATCTACATTGCTCTATTTAATCAATTAACATAGATTCATATATTGTAAGGAAGTTACAAATTTGTACTTTTTCGCTTCTAGAGTTAAGTTATTAAGCTTGAAAATGGAGGAGTAGTTCAGAATTATATTTCTTAGACAAAGTGTGGCTCTGATCTTATAGCTCTAGTCTATGGTGGAGCCGCATTTAAGTGGGATGTATTGACACAACATAATTAAGTGCTTGGTGTTGTTCAGAGGAGGCTTAATAATTTGTTTTGTGTTTGGCTGGATTACATATAAAATTAGGACTGTTTGAATTATCGGTTTATTTTTGGTTGAAAAATTTGGCCACTGCCTTGAGCGATTAACAGCTGTTGTTAGGATCTAAGGCCATCGTAGGCCAATTGTCTCCATCTATGCCCCCTTTCCCTGCATGACTTCATGTGAAGATGCAGCCATATGTTTTATCCTCTGAGCTTTTTATTTCAACTTTAACAACAAACCTGGTACAGCAATATGGGAGCAACAGATAGTGAGAGTCTGAGAGAGTAATAGGGTGATGAGGGTGTGTTGAGGAGTGTTGGGAGAACAAGGAAACATAATAGGTTTTGAAGAAAGAGAGGGTTTAGAAAGGAAATAGAACGAGGGAGGTTAGGGAAGAGGAAACAAGGCCAATCCTTATTAAGGTAAATTCTCAATTAATTCCAAACTGCCCTTGGGATCACATAAGAAAGCCATATTTATAGGCTTCAAATACAACCCTTAGACTCCTAGAATACCATAAGACTAATAAAACTTATTAATTGACTAAATACTCGAAAGACTTAAATAGACATGAAGACACACTCAAGACTCTTAAAAGCACTACTCAGAATTATTCTTTATATCTGAAAATAAACCTGACAAGACCCTTAAACTACCAAGTAGATTTTCCTTTGGACCAAAAAGGGATGGGCTTAGTCTTTGGCTTCCGAAGAGGATATTTCTTTTCTAGCCAGCTTATGGCTGCTCCATCAGCTAGGCTTTTAGATCATCACAGGAAACATCTTTCATTCTTAACAAGCAATGATTTTCAGATTCCCTCTGTGATCTTCTGTATTGCACTAGCATTGAGTGTGCCTGGAGTTGCAGGTATAGGTTTTCCAAGTCTCAAAACTGGTATCAGGTCCTCTATTGTCATGACAGATATAGTATTAAGGTCCAAGAATACATCAAGCTTTTGCCGTCTTATTAGTCATCTTTGTGAAACCCACAACTTAGTTGCTGCATGTACCTGTAACTATGTAAGAGTATGTGATGAACATTTTTACCTTTAAACATAGGATAGCGGTGTAAAGAAATAGTATCGCATTAGATTACTTATGTCAAGCACCAATTCAGCAGTCTTATGGTTTTTTCATAAGATTAGTATTGAACAGAATATGTAGAAGCTGAATTTCTCATATTGCGTGTGTCAATCATGATTCGACAGCTGAGTCTCAATTGTGAAAATGTACATTTTAAGTATTAACTTTTGCTGGATGGATAAGTGTGTTTTCGTATTGTATATTAATTGATATCCTCCTATGTTTCCTTTTCCCAGGGAGTAGATCGTAACATGAGATTTATTGGGCATCTGTTGTGGAAGAGACTTCGGATTTCTGTCAGGTTATAAGTTAGTAGAACTTTAGAGAGGTACTAGATTGAAAATATACTTCTGCTCTTCTGTAAATACTGCTCTGGTTACTGATTATGTGCTCTTGCTGTTATGTGAGTGCATTTTAATTTGATATAAAAATTTCACTCTGAATGGAAGAGTGATGTGTTTCTGAAATGGCAAATGGAAATTGAATGGAAGAGTGATGTGTTTCTGAAATGGCAAATGGAAATTGATCCCAAAAGAGGAGTATACACCCATGATAAGGGATAACTATTCGTGTTGAGCTTAGATTCTTTTCCTCCTCAGTGAGTATGAAGTCTTGGTGATCAGTTTAGAAGTTGGTTTTAGAATGTCCTTTTTTTAGCCCATGTATTGGTTTTGTTTCCATACTCGCCTGGTGCCTTAGGAACTGGGATCCTCTCCTAATGAGAGGCTTCCTAATACTTCCTAATAACTCAATCTTGCCCTTTCATTTTCGACAAACGGTCAAGATCTCTTCAATCGATACTAAAATCTATTTTCACATCTATCAAACCCATCTCTCTCTCTCTC
>NC_020495.1:16420479-16439955 GCF_000184155.1 Fragaria vesca subsp. vesca
AAGATCTGTAGGAGTTACTGAAACATCCATTAGTTTTTTTTTTTTTTTATTTATTTTTTTTTATTTATTTTATCAACGAAACATCCCTGGCTTATTCAGGTTATTCTAGTTGGAAATGACTATTGACTTGTATATGAATAGAAATATACTTGTTGCTTACTGTATGGTCTTCAGTGCACGTTGAACTTGTAGCTGAACCATTCGTTTTCTTTTCTGTCTCTCTTCTTGAAACAGAAGTTATGTTAGTGTTTATTTCCCATGTAGCTCAGGTATGTGTGCATTATGCATCCTAATTCCTTCTGGTCATGGTGTTTTTGTTAAGCAGGAATTCATTTGTGACGTTTTTATATGCCAATAGGTTAAATTGCTCAAAATATTTCCACTGGAATATTGGCAGCCTTGCAATCAACACTCATAGGCTTATGTTTAGACACAAGTACAGCCTCCTGGAGAATAGGGTGAGATCTGCAACTACAAAGTGAACTGATTGCTGTATAGGGAGCATTAGCAATCTCATTCCAAAGCGGGTAATCGCTGGCAAGAGTAGTGGAATTGAGGAAAAACGCCTCGGAGATCAATTAGGTAAATGCCAAACGGGAATACACCCGGAGGAGGGAATACAGTTCCAATTCAGCATTTGCAGAAGTGATATACTCATTGAATCTTAAACCTTAAATGGTCAAGATCGATGTCTTGAAATGATCGAAAATCTCTTAAAAAAAATCCTTTATTGGAATGGCCAATGTAAGTGTGTGTGTGTACACTCTGTGTTTAGCTTGTGGTGTTATGTATGATTGAATAGTAAAAGAATGTGATACCTCTGTTGGACTCATTTTATGGTGGAATTATGAATAAGGAGATAATGGCTTGGTGATTAGGGCTAAAAACACTTGAGCTTTTTTGCTGGAATTGAATTTTATTCAACATTCCCTTTTGCTCATGCATTTCTCTTATTTTCCTGGATTTGCTTCTGCTTTCTTTGTATTTTTTTCATAAATTATATGGAATTGTCTGTTTTATTCTTTTACATGTGCTATACTCTGCTTTTTCCTGCCTGTTTAGTGGACTGTAGATCCTTTCTTTTACGTAATATGATCAATACTTGTGACTATTTGAGGCCTTAACACAATGTATCATCTGCCTTCTTTTGCAGGCATTTGGTTGGGCATATATATAGACAGTCAACACAACACAACGAAGCGGTGTGTATTAGATTTGCGTAGGAGCAATATTGGGTGCTTGGGTCTTTTGTGCTCTGTTCCCCAGCCAACCCACAGCAGAAAGTTTGGAAGAAATTTCAGATCTTTAGGGCAATTTTCATTCGTAGATGAAGCTGTAACAAGGACCATTTTCGTTTCATTGTTCTTTTCTGCTATTTGCTACCTCACCAAGTAGTTAGTTCTGAAACTATATTCAAACTTTGGACGAATAATAAAGGAAATGTCTAAGCTGTCCTTATCCTGGACAACTGGAAAAGATTAAAAGATGGACAGTTTTGACAAAATATATTCTCACTCAAAATTAGTATTATTTAAACAGTGATTAAACTAAAATTAAAATAGCTTTACTTCATAATGCTATTGCAGCTGAAATTTGTAACATTTGATTGAGTTTATTTTTTCTAACAAAAAGGGTTGTCTTAAAAAAAAACTAAAATTAAAATAAAAAGGTAATACTTTTATTTTTTGACAAGCTAAAAATTAAAGCAGGAATTACAAAGAAGCGCCATGAGGGTGACTAATATAAAGCCTATCCAGATGGAAAACAGAAAAACAAGAATTGGGGTTGACATCATTCCAAATCTTCAGAGACATCATGGAATGCCCGTAGGAAGCCAAAACATCCGCCAGAAAATTGGTTTCACAGAAAACATGATCGAAGGAGATGCAAGAAAATTTTTTTGAATCAGCATCAATCTCTTTGATAAGTGAGTTGATTCGCCAAGGGACATCAGAGCTCTCTTTGATGCAGTTAATTTCTATTGATATTCAATATTTTCTTGAT
The DNA here is from genome assembly GCF_000184155.1 of Fragaria vesca subsp. vesca. NCBI lineage: Eukaryota > Viridiplantae > Streptophyta > Magnoliopsida > Rosales > Rosaceae > Fragaria > Fragaria vesca. The sequence continues at coordinate 16,422,484 of NC_020495.1, forward strand.
ATAATTTATTTTAATTATATATTTTATTTTGTTTTGTTTAACATGTAACTCCAAAAATATATATACATACAAGAGTTCTACTAGCTTTTATCACTATTGTTGCAAAAATAAATATTTAATTTTGGAGTTTTTTTTTTTGAATTTTTTGCTAAAATAAATTGTTTTATTTGTATTTGGTAACCTCAAAAAATAAATGATTTTGTTAAAGTAAATGTAAAAAATGATATATTTATTGAAATGACAAAAATACCCTTAAAATTTAACAATGTTAATGGTTAAGGTATTAAAATATTAACTAAATGAAATTTCGGATATAAAAATACAAAATTTTAGTAATTAGATATAAAAATAAAAATAACATTACAGTTCGAACGGTGTTTTTCAATTAATCCAAATCAGAAAGTCCGTGGGCTTTGGGAATGAGCTGGTCTCCCTTCCTCCTTTGTCTAGATTTTCACTGTAACAAAGGGCAAAACAGTAATAATTCTAGAGCCCTGAATGTGCCGCAGCGTTTTGCGTATGTTCTCCTTAAAGGCTAAAACCCTAAACCCCCAGAAGCGAAGCAGCTGCCCGCCCAAGCAAAAACATTGTCAATGGCTGAAACACAGCAAAACCCAGCGAAGCAGATCGAAAGCGAAGACGAAGACGACGGGTCCCAAACCTTCGAAAGTCTCGGACTGGACGGCCGTCTCATTCGCGCACTGAACAAGAAGAAGATCCTGAACCCCACCCCCATTCAGCGCGTCGCTATTCCTCTCATCCTCGTAAAATATTCCTCTCTCACACTTTTACCCAATTTTGAAATCATATTGCTGTTAATCTCAACTGTTTTTACCGCAGGAAGGTAAGGATGTGGTGGCCAGAGCCAAGACTGGTTCTGGAAAGACCTTCGCTTACCTGCTCCCTCTGCTTCACAAGCTCTTTTCTGCTTCGGAAGAACCGCAGAAGAAACTCGCTCCCAGGGCCATTGTTCTGGTCCCAACTAGGGAACTCTCTCAGCAGGTTTGTGATTTCTATACATTTTCGGGTTCCATTTTGTTTGTATTGCTTCTTTAAATTGGGTGTGTGTTTCGCAGGTTTACAAGGAGGTCAGGTCTTTGATTGAGCTGTGTCGAGTTCCGTTGAAAGTCGTGCAGTTGACAAGCAACATGCCTACTTCTGATTTGGTTGGTTATTTCCTTTTGTTTTTCCATGCCATCGGTACTCTTCTGGCATTTGTCTTAACATTTGTTATACTGACTCATTTTATTGCAGCGCACAGCTTTCGCCGGGCTGCCTGAGATTCTGGTCTCGACTCCAGCTTGCATAAAGAAGTGCTTGTCGGATGGTGTTCTTCAAGCAAAGTCAATTGATGATTCGCTGGAAATGCTTGTGCTTGATGAGGTGAGGGCCCGTGCTGCTCTGTGTTGGTGGTTTGCATAGGGTTGTGAAGTCTTAGGACATCCTTGATGTTTTGATATCAAAGTTCACTTCAAAAATGAATATTGAACTATATTTTGTTTCAGGCAGATCTTCTTTTGTCATATGGATATGAGGAAGATATAAAAGCTTTGACACCTCACATTCCTAAACGTTGTCAATCTCTTCTCATGTCTGCCACACAAAGGTTTGTTGTTCACCAAATATGTCTACAAGTTCTTATTTCTGTGTTAGTTTTTAGGAGTTAGGGTGTTAAGCACAGTGTGATTTGTAATGCTAATATATTACTTGAAGGCTCGGAGGTTGCATTTCTTTTTTTAATTCTTTTGTACTTTAGGTTTATAGTTTGTTATATCTGATACCTACTTACGTGGCAGTGATGATGTCGAGAAACTAAAGAAGCTCATTCTACATAATTCCTACATTTTGACTTTGCCCGAAGTTGGAGATGTCAAGGATGAGGTCATCCCGAAAAATGTTGAGCAGTCCTGGGTAAGAATATGAATGCCCTTAAACATATATACCATGCTTTCTAAAACCTAATTGTTTTGAAGCATATCTAACATCTTATATATGATTATTGTTTCTTTATTCTGTACCCTCTTCTATTCATATTTCCTTCCCTCTGTACCAGTGATCATTACAAACTTTTTGTACGTTTAAATTTTATAAATGTTGGGTTAACAACTTATATCTTTTGTTGTTTTGTTTTGTAGATATCATGCACTGATCGTGATAAGTTACTTTACATCCTTTCCCTTTTAAAGTTGGAGTTAGTTCAGAAAAAGGTTCTGATATTTACTAATACAATAGACACGTCCTTCAGAATAAAGCTATTCTTGGAAAAGGTATATGGATTTTCTTTTCATGCATCAATATAGACTAACTTACTTTTGTAAGAAATTGATATCTTCTTTTTTGTGCAGTTTGGCATAAGATCTGCTGTTTTGAATTCTGAGTTGCCTCAAAATTCTCGTATCCACATTCTTGAGGTTTGTAAGCATACTGAACAGTGTTGATATTGCAACTGGATAATGGATAAAGTTACGTATTATTGGCTAAATTTTCAGTGAGAATGATTGTTCACAAAATCCTGACCACCTTCATTTGTCAACAGGAATTCAATGCTGGTCTGTTTGATTATTTGATTGCAACCGATGACAGAGAAACAAAGGAGAAGGAAGAAAGAGAAACAAAGGATAAGAAAGACAATAAGCAGAAAACCAGAGTATCAACAAATTCTAGAAAACATGCTAAATCCAAACCCAAAGCTGACTCTGAATTTGGAGTGGTGCGAGGCATTGACTTCAAGAATGTACACACGGTATGTCATTATGGGGATGGTGAATAACTATATTTTCTCAGACTACAGTAGTTTCTGGGGTGACGCGTCCTAGATGATTTAGTTACAACTTGGCAAACCACAATTTAGAGTTTACATTTCCTTTGCTATAACTAGATTCACTTCTTAGTAATTTCTGGGTTTTATTGTTTAGTGTATTCATTACCATGTATATGGATGAATTTCTATAACAATGCAAATATATCTTCTAACCATAGATCCTGGTAAATTGTACAATTTCCCAAAATAGGCATTGCATATTACTTGCAGTTCCAAGACTGTAAGTATGTTTCTTGGAAGAAGTAAGAGATGTCATTGATCTCTATGATTTTCCATTTCTAAGAGGTTCGTCAAAATTAGAGGTTTTCTTTGTCTTTTTTATGATTTCCCAATCATGTTAGCTACCTACACATTTTCTGGTGGGGTGTAACAGAACACATGGTTCTTTTAGGGAGATGACTGCAGTCCCTTTTTTGTTTTAATATAAATACAAAAAGGAATGCGAAAACACATGAGGGAGTCCTCCCTTATTTCATACATGAACCTAATTCAACTACTACAAGAAAATGTTTTTTTTTCTCTCTCTTTTTATTATTATTTTTTCCGGGTCTGGCAACAATTGTTGGAATGGAATTATACCAGGAAACTACAGATAATCATAGCTCCTCCAAAATGAACTTCTTCCATTATTCCTATTGATCAGGGGTGCTGCTGTTTGTTACTTGAGTTTCCACTTGACTTTGTTTGTTGTTTCTGTTTTCTGCTGGACTGCTTGTTCATCTTTGATGTAGATTGAGTACTTTATATCTGGATTTATGTCTGTTTCTTGATTTGTAAAAAAGAGAATACTTAGTAAAGTACCATCTGTTTGTATGCCATTAACAATATCCGCTCCTTTACTCTCTTTGGCAGGTCCTGAATTTTGATATGCCTCTTAGTCTTGAAGGATATGTTCATCGCATTGGTCGTACTGGAAGAGCATATAGTACTGGTGCTTCTGTATCTCTTGTGAGTTTGTTAGACAATTATAGCGCCTTTTTTTTCTTGTTCTAAAGGAAATAGCGTCCTAATAGAATGATGGTTGGTCTTTCTACTTGATAGTTACATAGTCAATAGTCTGAATTTTACATCTACGCTGCTATAACCCCACACATCCTTTGTGAAGTATTCAAGCTCCTTGGATGCCTTAACAGATAACTATCCACCCAGGAAGTTTAAACAGTGACAGAAATGCTTGTGTTTCTTGGATGAGATTTTGATTTTCTAATATTAGCCTTTTGTTACAGGTTTCTCCAAATGAGATGAATGTTTTAGAAGAGATAAAGTCCTTTTTGGGGGATGATGAAAAAAACGATTCAAATAAACTTGTTCCGTTTACACTACTGACCAAAAATGCAGTGGAGTCTTTAAGATATAGAGCCGAGGTGATTGTTCTGGTTCTCTGCGGCTAATTTTTTTTGACTTTCTTAAGGGCCCTTTCCTTAATCACCTGGTTTAAGTTGCATTCGTGTACCCCGATATTGTACGGGAAGATAGTAAGATATTGTGGATGGTCATTAATGCTTACATGTAATTTATGCAGGATGTCTCGAAGAGTGTGACAAAACTTGCTGTGAGAGAATCCCGAGCTCAGGATTTGAGGAATGAAATTCTCAATTCTGAAAAGTGAGTATCTATAATCATTGCTTTCTTTATCAATATTTTGTTTTCTTGCCAAATTAGACTACGAGGCATATTGAAATTAACCAATATCATCACATCCTTATATTTAGTGTCTATTCTCCATCTTGTTTGGATCACGGCACGGTAGTCAAATCTATTTTCATGTTTTCTGCTTTCAATCCTTGGTCTCTCCGCATTACCTTTTTGCCACAGTATATGTAGTTTTAGTTTTCTAATGATCTGCTCCTATCTGTTCAGGTTGAAGGCTCATTTTGAAGCCAACCAAAAGGATCTAGGTACCGAACTTGTGTGGTTGGATTTATTTGTCTTATGTTATATTTGCTCTATCAATTCGAGTTGAAAAAGTTGAGCATTATTAATTTTGTTTCATTTTGCTCAGACCTGTTGAAACATGATAAGGTATTAAGCAAGAAGCCCCCTGCTCCCCACTTACGAGTTGTGCCTGATTATCTATTGGACGCAACAACTAAAGAAGCCAGCAAGAGAGTTAAGCTTGCCAGAGCTGCAATGGGTAACAACAACCCTGGTCGCCGCCAGGGATTCAAGAAAAAAATCAAGAAAGATAAGGACCCCCTCAAGTCTCTCAGTGCTCAGGTATACTTTTAGCTTCCTTTCTGTACTTATTTTTCATTGTTATTTTTCCTTTCTGCTAATTGATTTGTTGTAATCTAATGCTAGGGACCCAAGAAAGGAAGAAGGGAAAGAAAAGATGGCAATGACAACCATAAGCAAAAAAGGCAAAAGACTTGATTTATCTCAACTATATGTGTTGTATAGACAGAGGGGTTATTAGCCATTTTTCTACTTCTGTTTCAATCTTTAGTGTTGCTCATTAAACTAGCCTATGTATCATTCATTGATTAACTACTGAAACAAAGAAAAGATACAAAACAACACAATGAGGCAGGAAATATCATCATCTTTGTGTGGACGCACTTGCGGCAATTTGTGGCGGCAAACAGAGAAAGTTGATACTCTGGTTTTAGCTATTCAGTTTCTGTCCTTGTAGTTTATAAATTATGATAATGTATTTACAGAGATTTTTAGGCGATCTGATCGTCCTTTTGGTTGTCATTTGAATTTTGATTACCTTTCTCTTTCACTTAATGAAGCAAGATATCTACAATGGCAAGACCTGTGACCAAAAAGCAAAGAATTTCATAAGATTGGCAAAATGGCAAAGACTGATGATCCAAATCATTATATAAAGAGGGTCTCTCATCTTTTCAAATTATAAACAAATTAAAGACTGGCTTCCCCAATCCAATTTGACATTGAATGCCCAAATGTGTGGTTTCCTCACTTTTACAAAAGTTAAAGGCTTACTGCTTCTCCATTCACTGGATATATCTATACCTATACGGCTATACATACTAATCTGAACATGACATGATTACAAACTAAGATTGGGGTCACATTGTTTTGTGACTGTCGTTGAGTCATTAAGTTAGATAGTAAATTATAATGATCGGATCCTGGTAACATTTTGTTCATGTTCTCACTAATAAGTTGCTCACAATGTCAGGCATTAACATGTAAAATAATGTGCGTTAGCTGCTGTTGTGAGACTGCTGGTACTAAATAAGAGAAGTGGTTTGCTTGTTCCTTCATTTCTTTCTTTCTTCCTGTGGGTGGTCATGTTGATAGTGAGGAGATTTCTTTGACCAAGAGTTCCACCAATACCAAAGCACACTGTCAGATCATATTAACATACGAACTCCATTCGACTGTAATATTTTACTGTTTCATTCATTAGTTTACACTGATTCAATAAGCTCACAGCACAGTACAGGCTCTTTGATATGCATGCTGGAAAGAAGTTCATGAACAAGAGCCTCCTGGACCTACTCCATATATGCGTTTTTTATAACATGTGAACAAAATAAAATACTATAAAAGGTAGCTAATTCAGATCCTACTATTGGTTCTAATTTTTTTGATATATATCCCTCTTCAATATAGTGGATTATGAGCTCTGTCAATTGCTAGGAGAAGACTTCTTTATGAGATATATATATATATATATATATATATGTATATCAGGGCCCTTCTAATGAGGGATTCATTTTTTGTTCATTTCTAGGGATAGATCATTTGACGAACATTTTAATCACAAAATCAAATCTCAACCGTTCAGTTCGTTGGGCTATATGAGTAGATCATTTCTACAAATTTTCAGAAAATTTGGTGATCGTTAAGTCATCCAAATATATATATATATATTTGAAGGGCCATATATATACATATATATATATATATCCCCTAATCCAGTTGTAATTTTCTAGATTCCTTAATACATGGGAATTTGGGACCTTCTAAATGCTGTTGGAAAAATGAATCAATCAATAATTTGGAGCGAAAAAGTCACCCAACATAATTTCACTCGTATTCATTTTGTGAATAGAGTTTTAATTATTTCTGGTTCGACCCATTCAAGACAGAATGTCTCTTAATTATATTACCTCGATATAGGGAAACACCTTTTGATTCCATTTATGAAAAAAACAAAAATGTGGATGAGATGTGGTTATTTGTTTTTGCAGCTGCACCCAGAATTTTGAATGGGTTGCCTACATACCCTTGAAGAGGGATCAAGCCACTTTTAATTCAAGAATTCCAACAAGTGGATGACTCATTGGAAGACTTCGATTTTTGGAATGAAAATAGTATTTAGGACGAATTTGGTGTATGTGGACCAAAGATTCGATTTTGTGTTTAGGACGCGGTTGTATGTAGATAAATTTGTTTCTAGATTGCCTACATACCTGTTGCGGGATCAAACCATATGTAGTTCCGGCTTTTGGGATTTAAACGGGTATATGACCCATTTAATTTGAATTTGTATTTGAGTAGGATATAATTAAAGCCCATGAATTTGGTTTGGACTTTACTTGGATATTTGGGAATAAATTTGAATTTTCTGGTGTTAGGAGAATTTGACAGGAGTCAGTGATTGTCAATGATTCATTGGGACTAGCCGATTTTGACTAGTGCTGTTAGGGATTCTATTTGGACATGTGATTGCATCTAGTGGGTCGCTAGATTGCCTACGTACCCTTTGTGGGATCAAACCGACCGTAGTTCATTGTGCCTTGAGGCATTTGGAGTCGTGGAGCGAGATTTTGGCTTTAGGAAAAATCCGGAGATTTATTTGGAGTCATGGTTGTATCTAGACTTAAATCTAGACTACCTACATACTCTATGAAAGGATCAAACCAATGTAGTTCGAATTGATTAGATTACTTTTAGAATGTATTAGAATGTATGTGAAGAAGGAAGATAAACGCTCGAAATGAACGAGAGTTCGACATCATTAAGCTGAAAGGAGGAAGCTCATATGACGTTGTGTACCCCAACTGTTTGTAATATGTAGTACATGCTCAAATTGCAGGACTATAAAGATTAGGTGAACCGTAACAAATTAACATCTAGCTAGTTCTGAAATGAACAACGTGAGAAAGTACACAAGCAGGAAAGAAATTCGAAGAAAAAAAAAAAAGTAAAAGAGAAATCATTTCATCAACTTTCATTACATTTGATTTCTACATATATAAGGAATGTACAAACAATTGTAGTCAATGTTCATATCAACAACTCAAATCATTTCTACATATATAAGGAATGTTCTGAGACTTCACACACGAGCTGCTCTGCTAAGAATGGACTTCTCTCAGCATTGACCTGCATAAAACGTATTTCTATATGCTGCTTTGCCAATATGCTCAAGTGCTTGTCCACAACCTGAAATGAACTGTAAACAGGAATTCTTTGTCCGGACTTTCATTCAAACAGCTAGACAACATTGTTCAAAAGTCCTCAGTTCTGCAATTTGAGAATACACATTACCATAAACAGGCACATTCTCAAGGCAACCACTAACCAACCAAGGCCCGGGACATCTTAGAAGCAGTAACACCCTACTATCAGTCTCACTGACTTTGTTTATAACTAAACCATCTTGATGTTTCAAACCAACTTATTTAGAAATTTGGTGAGCAGTCTCCTGAGCTGCTACCTGCCAATCAAAAACCCTAAAAAGAACCTACTTACAAAGACGAGTCATGAAAACTGTAAACGCCATAACTCAGTTAATCTGCTAGTGTCTTATCAATCATTTAACCATATCTCACAATATCCTAACCACGGAACCCAAGAAGCCATCTACAATACCAATTAAGCATTCGTACGATTCCCCTCTCTTCTAAAGTCTCATGCTTCCCACCCCATTCTCCAATAATTTCTTGCTTAACACCTCAGTCACAGCTATCCTTATTGGCAAGTACATATGAGTGCCCCAAAAAACTAAACACCCAATTCTTCACATTGTAAACATCACTAGGCCTCACTCCTGTAATCAAAATTCAAAAGTAAATTTCTTATGAACGCCAAAACTTGGGACATAATCATTTTATAACTCAATTAACCCAGTAGTGTCTTATCAATCATTTTAACCATATCTCTCAATGTCCTAACCAGGTCTCCTATGAATCCATCTACAATACGAGCTAAGCATTCATACAATAACCCTATCTTCTAAAGTCTCATGCATCCCACCCCATTCTCCAATACATTCCTGCTCCAACACCACACAGCTATACTTATCGGCAAGTATGAGTGCCCCAAAAACCTATACACCCAATTCTTCCCATTGTAAAAATCACTAGACCTCACTCCTCTAATAAAAATTCAAAACTCATACTAATCTTAACATAGCAACTGAAGAAACCTCAACATTTCTGCTATACTGAATCTTTTTCAATCACATTACAACGAATACATCCACAAAACACAAGAACTTGAATAATTTTTTAATAGGGGTAGTACAAGCAAAGCTGAAAAAAGCTAGAGCTTATCAACTGAAGAAAATGAAGGTTTTTTATTATTTTGTAATAAGTGCTGTTTTTTAAAAAACAAACTCTAAGCAACTAGTTTTCAAGAAGAGATCAATCTAAGGTAGTCCTGTGTCATTGGTCATAGGAGAGTAATATCAAAGTAATACAACATTATCATTGTTGATCAACTCACAAAAACATCTCAAATCCTAATTCCCAATAGTGTCAGAAAAAGGATCTCCACATATTGTTGTTCAAATTATGAGTGCCATCCAATATGCAACATACCTGCCACTGTGATTTGTAGATGTCAATTCCTTAAAGAGTCATGAACATATTCTGCTATGTTACACTATCTGCAAAATCATGAGAAGGGCGTTCTTTTTTTTTTTTTTTTTTTTTTTTTAAATAGACGGGGGAAATTCGGAGCAGCTATTGAGTACTAAATTGTCAAGAAGTAACAAAAAGCAACCACTAGAAAATCTCATATCTACTAGGAAAAGAGAACTTAGACTTGACTCAAACAGCCAAAGAGGAACTGACCAGAATGAGGCAGGAAGTCAGGAACTAACGGAAAGTTAGCCTCGGATGAGGAAAGGGTTACAAGACCACAGAACCAATAATGATTTGGTACTTGGAAACTTGAGTTTTGTCAATGACACTATTGGGTCCTATTCAAGAGTATTTTATGGCACATAACAGTATCTTTAAAATCCAAGAACTCATGACGAGCAGTGAGTTCTGATATCTCAGCCTCACTCATCACTGAGAACCCAATTGAACTACTAGTCCATGTATTAAGTGCAGTTTGGGCAGAAGGCAAGACTAACCTCACAATGCCGTATTCAATAAGCCGATTTTCAAGCTCATTCATCATAATCTTGCACATCCCAAGTCTGCGAAACTGAGGCCTAGTCGCCACAAGGGGCAGTTCAGCCACATCCCCACTGATCCTCAGCGTGGCGGCACATATCATCTCCTCATCATCGCTCCTCTCCAAAACCACAGTGTAGAACCCTCTCAAGTTCATCTCTGAATCGGAGTCCAAGTCGAAAACAATGTCCTCGGAAATGTCTCTGCCGGTGTAGGGGTCCTTGGAGGGCTCGAAACACTCGTGAATGGCATGAAGGGCGGAACTGAGCTTGGTGCCGTAATAGGGTTCGATTCTCTTGTGAGGCTTCAACAGCCTCCACGTCAGGTTATCGCTGACCGGAATCGGTGTCCCCAAAATCCGGTTCATTCCAGAAATCATGGATCTTTGATCTTTTAGTATCTCATTCATTTTTCTTGTTTTAGATCCTTTTCTTGATCCGGATGGGATTTGGGGGTTTGACGACGCCGTTTGGGTCGCCCAGGACGGCGATGAAGCCATAGCAGATGCCCGCTTCCGCTTCATGATCGATCGATCACGATTAGATCTTATTAGGGCTTAATTGGGGGAAAAGAGAAACTTGATGAGCGAGAAACACAGAGTGATCAAGAGAGAGAGAGAACAAAGAGAACGGAATTGCAGATTTGCAGAGAGAGAGAGAGAGAGAGAGAGAGAGAGACAGAAAGTAGGGACAAGGGCCAGGCAGGTCTGGTCTATTTATGATCTTCCGAGTTCCAACGGATACTTTCTGACTGAGCGCCACATGGCAGTTTGCTGACCTGTAGCCACCTGTCAAAGACATCTGGCATTTCCTACCCTTCAACTTAATTTCATCATTTTTATTTTTATTTGACAAGAAATAGAAAATGTCATCAAGTTAATTAGATCATTTACCAAAACAAAATGAACTTTTACCGGAAAAAAAAAACCAAAACAAACTATTTTGTTGTGGAAATGTCAAAAACATTTTTTCTTTTCTCTTCAAATTGTTCAGGACATGAAACATTTTTTACAATTTCACAGTTAAAAATGAGTCGGTATGTGTAATTTCTAATTGAGTGTGTGCATGAAATGTAAACTTAGTCTCATCTTTTTCTCTTTGCTTTAGCAAAATATTAACCATCATTACTGTATTGGTTGTGCATTGAATGTAAACTTAGTTGTCATCACTAAGTTCAGAAAAAATGATTACTAATATTTTATGTTTTAGAGGTTGCTTTGGATTTACCATTTGCTTGCAAGTTTATTGAGCTAGGAGAGACAAAATGGTTGACATTTACCTGGAATGCTTGGACTTGCTTGTATAGAGATAACTGTCAAGAGTATGCTGACATGAGTGTCGAATATTGCCTTGGATAGTGAACAAATCTCAACTTGCTTAAAGTTGTATTATTTATAAAGATCGAAACTCGTGTTTTTAACCATGCCCTTCATACAACTACTGTTAATACATGGTAAAACCTGCTGCACCGGAAAACACCTCTCTAATCTGGTTGCCGGAAGCCAAATCAGACCAAACACCACCGCCAACATCGTCACCAACGCCTAAACCCAGAGGCCCGATCTCACTCGACCCATCATGGCCGCCCGACAACGGCTACAAATGCTGGAAAATGGTATTGCTGAACATGCCTAGTGAAACAGTCCCACATCGAAGGACAACGATACATCACCTTTAAGGAGCCTATAAAAGGCCTAAACCTTCCTTGACAAGTAAGTTCTAATACAACCCAACTTCCGTACTATACAAGTTGCCACAGTGTGTTGCCTTAAGCATCAGAGAGTCGAAGATAGGGCCACCCCGATCGTGACTTCTGGCGTGTTGTTACTTGTGCATGTATAGAGGAGGCGAACTAGAATTCTATTTAGTGTCCCATGATCCCGGAACCTGGTAGAAACAATTGGCGCTAAGAGGAGGACGCCTCTTTGCGGAACCTTCATTGGCTTTGCCACATCATGGTGGAAATCGCTGACACTCAAAATGAACCCGAGCCCCGGGTCGAGAAGGAATTATTCCAGTCAGGGACCCTTCCTCAACCAGGCCACGTCAGCCACTGCCCCAATCAATCATGTTGACCCCGCCACATCCTTGAAAATCCTAAAAAAGGATTTCAACCTCTTCCGGGAGCAAGCAGCCAAAGATAAGGCGAAAGCGGAAACATATTGCACTCGTGTCGCAGAATTAGAAAAAGAACAATACATGTTAAGGGCTACTCTGGACCACCGCAACACTTACAATGATTCAATGGATCACGCAGCGAGACTCAACCATAACCCAGATCCCGCCATAGCTTCCATTTTCTTGACCCAAGGACAAATGGCATGGGTTCGGCCTCCCAGATCCATCTCGCCAAATCATTTACATAAGTCATCCTCTTATGAACTCAGCCTTTCCTTTACCAGCACCTCAACAAACTCTCGCATCACGAGAACCAACCCCCATAGTGGGAGCAGACCAGCCCGAACCATCTGAGCCACCCAACCTAACCTTAACACCCAACCCGCCTAACCCCCCAAATCCCCCTCTCAACATGCAAACTCACCTTCTCCTTCAACTAAGTCACTTTGTCAACCAATTGACATCTCGCATTGAAGGTGTCGAAAGTCGCGAGATCCAGCTACCTTTGTTCTCAGGATATGGTCATCGGCATAGCCCTTTCACGTTGCGAGAGTAATTGGAAAAACGTCCACCTGAAACCAAATCTTTTAAAATGAATAAATATAAAGGTACCGGGGACCCGCATCTACACCTGGAAACTTTCATCTCCCTCTGCAGTTCCACTCAGTACACAGATGTCATGGTTTGCCATGCGTTTCAAGAATCTCTCGGAAGAGGCACTCAGTTGGTTCCTAAATCTCTCGCCAAACTCCATTGATAATTTTGACCAACTCTGATGAGCACATTTTATATCATATTATTATCCCTAATTTATGTGTTAGTTATTTGTCTTTAATTAGTTTGAGTTATTTAGTTTGTTTTTATATTCTTATAGATGTTTTGTCTAAATAAATAAAATGTTAAAGTTATGGAAGCAATTTACTTATTTTCATATAGTAAATTGAGTCTTTGTTTTAACATGAGTCTTTTTCTCTTTAATTAGATGAATAATTGCAACACATGTTCTTCTTATTCTAGTAGCATGTATGCATATATGCATGTGTTAAATTGGTGGATTATTTTCTCATGCATTAAGTGTGATGTGTGAAAATATTACCATGGCATCCATTGTTGAATTCACTTTTGCTTGTTTGATTCATAGGTATATAGATGCATTGAAACAAATGGAAGAGAGTCTGAAGAATTTCCAAGGACATGTACCATGAAACAAGGAGGCAAGAAGCAAGCAAACATGATTCTAAGAACTAGATCTTCAATTGTTCAAAGATTGTGTACGTATCTTCTCTTCATTCACATGAAAAATGAGAGAATGAAGCTATGTATGGAAGCATTTATGGATGGAGACTTTAGCTATCAAGCTTGAGAAGTTTGAAAGGTGAAAAATCACATTCACATGGAGATGAAGATGGAATGAAGATCATTGTTGCCCTATAAATAGAGGTTGCTTCAAGTGAATAAGGAAGGAGGAGAGAGTAGAGAATTAGAGACACATTGTTGCTCTTAGTTCTTCACTTTCTTTAGCTACTTTTTGTATGATATTTTGTATTGTTTTAAATATGTTTTCAATTTGTACTATGTCTAGCTAATTTCCTTATAAACCACATTATGAAATAAGTTTCTTTTAATTATCTACAATTCCCATAGTTATGTTATCCATGCCTATGACTCTTGCTTCAAAATGCATTAATAAAATCCTTGTTCTTTTCACCTCTAATGTCATGCATTTTTGGTAGTTTGGAAGTCAGTTTTATTAATCCATGCTTGGCTTTGTAAAATATTTAATATGAACTCCTTTGATCTCTTGTCATTCAAATGAGCTTGTTTCACATTTGATGCTTTGTAAACACTTTGATCTTTTGTAGTTTCAATAAGTTTGTGTACATGTGATGCTTTGATGTTCATAATTAAGAAGCGAAGAAGAGTCTACTTTAGATATATTTCATGTGTGCTTCATTGTTAAATCTTGAGAAAGCAGTATATTGATTTCTAGATTGCTACTCCTAATTCGGGAATTAGTAGATAATATTTAGAGAAACCCCGGTAAATTTGGTAAAGTAAGGTATGGGGCGTTAGAGAATCTCTCCTAACATCATCACACCCCTGTCAAGAAAAAATGACGAGCCTTCAACCAGAAAAAGTACCAAGCCATATAGGCCGAGGTCTATAGACTACGAGATATCAAATTCATCTGGGAAGTGTCTTACCCCACATGGGTCTCTAACGTGTTCATGGTACCCAAGCCTAATGGCAAATGGAGGATATGTGTCGATTACACCAATCTCAACAACACCTGCCCCATGGATAACTTCCCTTTACCTTGAATAAATCAATTAGTCGACTCCACAATAGGGCACAAAATGCTCAGCTTCCTTGACTCTTACTCGGGATACTATCAGATAAAAATGCACCCTGCGGACCAGGAGCACACCACTTTTGTAACAGACAAGGGACTATACTGCTACGAGGTCATGCCTTTTGGCCTCAAAAATGCAGGAGCAACATATCAAAGGTTAGTTAACACCATGTTCAAAGATGAAATTGGGAATATCATTAAAGTCTATGTTGACGACATGGTTGTCCAAAGTACCACGGCAGATGACCACATTGCCAACCTTGACAAAGTCTTTAGTAAGATAATGGCTCATGGGATGCGTCTTAACCCTCATAAATGTGTCCTAGTTGTGGGAGGCAACAAATTCCTAGAGTTCATGGTGAGTGAATGAGGTATCAAGGCAAACCCTAAAAAAGTGCAAGTCATACTCGACATGCGGGCTCCCGAAACTCGTAACGAGGTACAATGTCTCACAAGGCGCCTTGTGGCTTTGCCACGTTTCATCTCTCGCCTGACATACAAATGCAATCCCTTCTTCTAATTGCTTAAGGCACAATACAAGGAAAACATATCTTAGGGTCTTAAACATCATGATGCATTTAACAACATCAAGGCATATCTTGCTAATCTCCTTCTCCTTTCCAAGCCAATCCCTAGGGATGGTGCTATATCTGTATCTTGTTGTTTCTTCAACAGCTATTAGCGCCGCACTCATACGTCGAGAGCATGACACCGAGCTCCCGATGTATTATAGTAGAAGAGGATTTGCAGATCCCAAGACTCGTTACCTTAAGAAACTTGCTTTAGCGTTAATCACGGCAGCAAGAAAACTCAGACAATATTTTCAAGCACACACAATCCATGTCCTTAATAATCACCCACTAAGACAAATCTTGCAAAAGTTTGAAACTTGAGGATGATTAGTTAAGTGTGTTATTGAGCTGGGTGAGTTCGACATACACTTTAAGACAAATCTTGCAAATCCCACTGAGGTTGCGCCTCCTTGAGATGCAATTTGGGAACTTTACGTTGATGGATCATTTAATAACAAACTCAGCGGGGCATGGATCGTCATAACAAACCCGGAAAGACATTCATATGAATATGCATTTTGATTCGAATTCAAGGTATCCAACAACATTAGCGAGTATGAAGCTTTGATAGTGGGTATACAGCTCTGTCATGACGTGGGAGCCCTGCACCAGCACATATGCAGTGATTCTCAACTCGTTGTCAATCAAGTGACCGGGGACTTCAAGGCTAACCAACACAATTTGGGATCATACAAGAGCCTGACAGGAGCTCTTTTGGAAAAATTCACATCTTTCAAGATCACCCAAATCCGAAAGTTCAAGTAATCAAAGGCCGACACCTTAGCAAGACTCACTACGTCACCTCACGAGAGAACATGACATTTAATTATAGTCTACCTTTTTTGTTCATTCTCTCGTCTTCAAACTCTCTGAGTTTGGTTTTCTCCGCCTCTCATCTCTCAATTATTCTTGTGTTGCCCGATCAATACATCTTGCCCGATCAATTCATCTTGACCTCTCTCCAATCTTCTTCTTCATACTTTGATGAGTTGATCATAGTTATCCCAATTTAATGGCGAAGAAGAACCCCAACAATAATCTCAATTCAGAGTCTTTGTCGCGCAATTGGAGTCCATCGTTGCCTCCGTTGTCCAGAAGCCATCGCCACCCTATGCCTCGATCTCCTCTCTTGTCTCACCTTTACCATCCCTGTTTTTCGAAATCAACAGTCCCTATACCAGATCTGGTACCTCCTCCAAGCGAATGACACCTAAAACGAAGACGAATTTCATTGAATCCTTCTAGCCCAGTCCTTGGTTAGTTTGGAAATTTATTGGGTGTTTGGATTTTGAAAATTTATTGAGTGTTTGGATTTTAGAAGTTTTTGGGTTTTGTATTTTGGAAATTTGCATATACTATCTGTTGAGTGTTTGGAAATTTGCAGCAGAGTTGCAGCTACCTTGTGATAATGGAAAGCCTGACAAAACCGGCATGTATGTTGCTGGTCTGGGTTTAGGCCAGTCCCTGAGTTCGGAATGTGATAGCCCAGCCTGAACAAAGAATGCCGGTCTTGGTCCCTGTGAAAATGGTGCTTGTCTGGAACCGTGCCCAGCCATACTAGATAGTCCACAAGTTCATAAAAAACACATCTATCATATAATTTGGGACAATTCGAGAATCATTCTATTAGACACAGTCGTGACAGACAATTTCTCGAAAGGGATATCTTACCATTGGTGAATGAAAGAATACTATCATTGTCACATCCCGACCCTTATATTTTTACCTTATTTACTAGCGTGATTATAATAAGAATTTTACCGTCTCGATCATTGAGTAAATAGTTTAATTGGTCCCTAGAGGGGTTTCGGGGACGATTATGTGTGGAGGATTATTCGTATGAGGAAAATACGACGACGGTAAAAATAGTAAATTTTAGCTAGTAAAAGGTAATTTTTATTCGGGTATTATTTTTCAGGGTGTTAAATTTTGGAATTTTGGGTTAAAAGGAGAGTTGGGTCGGCTGGGCCGAGCCCAACCCATTTCTTCTTCTTTCCTTTCTCTCGAGCCCTCCCGTTTTCTCTCTTCCCACCCGAGTTTTTTCTCCCTCCACCCGGAAAAATTCGCCACCGCAGCCCGCCGCCGTCCGGCCACCAGCTGCCGCCGCTCCAGCCCAGATCGGACCCCCGTCACCTCCTCTCCCTCCCCGGCCTAGCCCCCGAG
Organism: Fragaria vesca subsp. vesca; assembly: GCF_000184155.1. Taxonomy (NCBI): domain Eukaryota; kingdom Viridiplantae; phylum Streptophyta; class Magnoliopsida; order Rosales; family Rosaceae; genus Fragaria; species Fragaria vesca. The sequence continues at coordinate 16,439,838 of NC_020495.1, forward strand.
CCTCTAACCCGCCGGAGAGGAGAAAAAGCCGCCGGAACCGCCGACTGTGTCTTCGCCGGAGCTCCGTCCTCCGGCCACCATAGGTCGTGATTTTTGGCTCAACTTGTAGCCCTCATCT
>NC_020495.1:16441334-16446201 GCF_000184155.1 Fragaria vesca subsp. vesca
GAGAGAGAGAGAGTGAGTGAGTGTAAGCAGTTACATACTGTAATACCCTGAAAATTAAATATTAGTTTCTAATTTTATTTGGGAACTTTTGACTTAGAAGTTAGTGTGTTTTTGAGGTTCGAAGGAATGGTGGAAGTATTCAGACGCATAAATTACCCAAAACGGTTCTTTTTTCTTTAAGGGTCATAGAGTTTATTTTTTATTCGTTGGGTTTCTCGAGAAACTTCATTCATGAAAGTTGTAGAGTGCGACGATACGAGTCCGTAGACACATGACATGCGTAAAACGGATGTCGTACAGAAAAGTTATGGTCAGCGAAAGTTCCTACCTTTTTGGAAGTTATCTATAAATAGAAAAAAAGGAAAAAGTTTCCAATTTGAAAATCGCGAATCTCTCTTCTCCTCCGAACCTTCTTTAGTTTTTCAGCCATATCTTAGCCATCCGAGCTCGGTTTTGGGCAAATAGGTACCGTTGGAAAACTCTCTTGATTCTCTACAAGTGTGTGGTGGTTTGGTAGCAAGATTCGAGCAGCTGGAGGTGTAGCAAGGCTAAGAAGAAGCGGTGGAGTCGTTTTGGGTTCTTCGTCGGAACAGTTAATTCCGGTCACCTTCGGCGACAACTCTTGGGGGCTTTTAAAGCTTGTGAGACGTGGACCTATCCCTCCAAACCTCTTGAACCGACTTGAAGTGTGCAGGGTGAATTAAGGATTTGAAATTCTAGGGTTTCAATCACCCATTTTACTTGAGAGGTAAATTCCACCTTATATAGTTAAAATTGGACTTTGTGATAGTTGAGACTATTATTGAAATTGTTGAGATGAATCTTTTTATAAATTTCATGACCTAATTCGAGGGGCAGCCGGTGGCGTTTGGAAGCAAATTGAGATTTTAATAGTTCTCCATTAGGTGCTTGATTTAATGTGTGATGCATTATCGTGTGTGGTGAGAAGACGCAGTGGGATTGGAGGTGAGTAAATCCTCACTTGGTTCATAATGTTCTAAGGCAATGGGAATGGCCTCAGGAACCTGTTGAGAAGAGCCTTTAACCAGCAAAGCTTGCTTTGCCAGAGCTAATGCGTAGAAGATAATTGAAGTGTGAGCTCCAGAAATAAATACATGTAATCATCATTAAGAATAAAAAGGGTAATGGAAGACTATAAAGGGGTTACAAAACATATGATAATAAACTCAGAATAAAATAAAGCTATTTGGTTCTACATAAACATACACATCCATATAAAGTCAAAACTAAGACTAACCAAGTATTGAAAGATTTCATTTCTAGCAACAAAGTCAGTCTCACAGTTGAGTTCAATTATGGCAGCGGTGCTCTCGTTCTGAGCCAATGAAAGCAAACCCTCAGAAGCCATTTTGATGACTTTTTTGATGCCAAAACCTTCCCTCTTCTCCTCAATTCCTTGAGTGCATCCTCTGCATTACACAAAAGAGAACCCAATCTTGTTTACAATGCAAAATGCAAAGATGTAATTCATGTCAGCATCATTAGAAAAGGGCAAGGGATACCAATTTCCCAATTGCAATCAATGAGAGCAGCCTTGATCAGAAGACTGCTTCTCTGCCTTAGTTACTTTATAAGACTCATTTGATCAGAAGATGACTAGGAGCCCAAGCTCAACCTCCTGATGAGAAAGAGAGCAGACCCACATTGTGCATTGGCAAGTCTCAAAGGATTGGAGGCTTGGGTCTCTGTGAACTGAGTAATGACAGCTCTTTTGTTTGAAACACGGGTAGAAAAGCCTCGGCCATTACATATAAATGAGTATCTATAACTACACAGAATTGCACCAAGGGAACGCTTTGCACCTCCACGAAAAGCCATGTTTCTTCTACAATCCAATATATGATCTTGAATCAGACCAAGAGACTCAATGCATCCATATGAACAAAGAAACTCATTTATACCAAGAGGAATGGCAGACATGCTTTATAATTGATATCAAAAATGAGTGAGACCGATTTCAACCAAAACCCAACAATCAACAAAAGGTAAGGTAGACAAAGGTATGCAACAATAGAGCTATAGATAATAAAAATATAAAATAGGATAAAACAAACCCAGATGGGTGGACCCAGAAAGAAGAATAAGTTCAGAGACCACAAAAGGAACAATTTGAAATTACCTTCACTCCAGAAGCTCTGTTTTTATGGATGCGAGTGTGTGCAGCTTCGATGTTCAGGGTTTATGGTTTTGTGTTTTTCTTTGGTCACCAATGGGGTTTCTGCCTTCAGGGGAGTGGTTCTAATTGAGAATTTGTTTTTTTTTTTTTGGATGTGGGGGACTTATGATATATATGAGTAGACCATTTTTACAAATTTTCATTCAAATTGAAAATGGTTAAAGCATTCATAAATGTAATTTACCAATTATAAACTTGAACGGCTACTGTTTGACAGATTTGGATCGTCCATTAATTTGATTTAGTTCGATTATTTAACGATCATCGATTTGGCTGAAAATTTGTATAAGTGATCTCCTTATATAGACTTAAAAACTAAATGGTTGAGATGAAAAAATGTGATAAAAAAGTGGGTGCAATAAACGATTTAATGAGAAAATCTTTAAATAGTCCTCAACTTAGTGGTCCTCATTAGAACCACTCCCTCTGCCTTCTTACGACTTTTTGTGTTGATTGCCCCATCAAACGAATGCTCCAATATTGCTTTTTAATCGCATAAAATAAACTTTGGACAAAAAAAATCAAATATTGAGAAATCATGATTTGTTCTCTTTGCAAGTCAAAAATCATCGGTAAAATGAGTTTACTCCAGCAGAAGTCAGAAATCATCATCCTTAATCGAAAGAAAAAGTCAGAAATCATGAGATTAACTCATGGTGGTTATTTTATATTCTTAACGAAGAGAGAGGCTTGTAAATTAATATTAGGGAGCTTCTATTCATATCTTTAAAAGTGTTACTTGGACCTCTTAACATTTTTGTAACTTTAAAAATCCAGTTTTGCCCTTGATTTATAGAATGTAAATATAAAAAAATCTTGACTTATATATTTGGAGCGATTCTTTCATGTTTGTTGAGTAAAGATATTGATGCTTTTCAAATTTGTCAAAAGAATATTCACGAGTAACATAAGTTTTGGACGAAGGTATGAGATAGAGTTAGGAAAATATACAAGCATACAATAACAGTGCTTAGGATTGGAAGTATATATTGCAGCATTCTACAATTGTTTTTTTTTTTATTAAATAAAATTTCATTCAATAAACTGTAATTACAAAGCAATCACAGTATCCAACAAAGGATTACAACTACGAGCGATTAACTCTAGCCTAAAACTACTTGCCCTCACTCCGAAGATGAGAGATTGACATGTCAATGGATCCAATAAATGTCGAATTGGGCAACTGTTCGAGTTAACTTGACCAATATAGGTAGTAATTACTGGGACAGGATCTGACCATAATGAAGAATCATTAGGCGGGCCATCCCAGGATCTCCCAGTACGTTCAACACAGGCTGATACTATGCACAGCCAAAGGCCGACAAAAGTCTGGGTTCTTGTACAAACTCGAAAGAGTAAGGACTTATTTGAGATCTGAGAAGCAAATCCAAAAATTAAACTACACAAAAAAATGATTGCAATAAAATAAAAACTATCCAACTAAAATGTTCGACCCAACCCCTATTCTTCCCAGCAAACCTTCGACGTCGTCGACCATTCCTCCTGCCGCCGAGACAAACCCACGTGGCTTGCATCTTGAGGCCGCTGCCAAGCAAGGTGTCTCCACTGTGCTGCATATCTAGATAACAAACGGGTTCGGAACCCAATTCAAAGATGAACCGCGTCGGAAATATCTCTGCCATGGGATCCAAGATCCACCCAAAAACCAGATTCAACTGCCCGTGGTGATGCTCGTCGCCGGTGCCCGGATGACCCACTCTGACATAGATCCTTGCCCACTTTAGAATTGGATCGTAGAAGAACATATTGAGGAGAAACGTTCCACCCCAAAACCATCATACTTGGACATCGCCTCTGTCTTGGAACCATGTCACCCATTCGGTCTTCAATCCCCTCCTAGACCGAAACGCGGCAGTGGGATGCCATCGACGTTCGGCCTGAAGAGGCGCACAACAAGCTTTTAGTTCTTTCCCCGCACGTGAGGCGCGTTAAACCCTAGCAGCGAGCTCTGCAATATTCTACCATTGTTAAATACTTAAAACTAATCAAATTGAAGGGACTCCTCTAAAGAATATGAATTACGAGAACCAGAAGTTACATGGTACTCAAGTCAGTCTTACTTTAATTAGTTTTTTTTTTTAATTTTTTTTTAAGAATCGAGTCAATAATCGACGACTTTCATGCTTAAACTATTATGATCAACTTTATGTCAAAATTTGTGTTAAATTTGATGTCTCTTTAACCGGACCCTAGTTATATATCAACTTTAATTATATTTTTAACATGTATGACCATTTTGGTTACTATATTCACTCAAAACACATTTTATTTACAACTTAACAAACACTCAAAATGATTTTTGATTCTCATAACACTTTTAAAAATAGTTTATCAAACACTTTAACTGATTTCTCTCATAACAATATCAAAAATGATTCTTCTCACAACAATGCACAGCTGTTCCAAATTGGGCCTAAACGTCTTTGTTGATGCGATCTATGGGATGCACATACACTAGTATGTTGCTTAATATAATAAGTCAATAGTTAGTACAGATCACTACAGTAAAAAACAATTCATTTCCTTTTCTTGTGAGTTAAAAAGGTGAATCGTATTAACCCTCCTCTGTGGAGCCTCGCCCTCATCGAATTCCCAACAAAACCCAAAACAGGGCTTTTGCTCTTGGCTTAAGCCTTATCCCCTCTTCAC
>NC_020495.1:16446221-16468778 GCF_000184155.1 Fragaria vesca subsp. vesca
GTTGGCAGCAGCGCCGCCCAGGACCTACCGCACCCCCACCAGTCTCTCCTCCTCCTCCTCCCCATCCGCCGCTCGCAAATTAGCCACGCCTTCCTCCTCCGCCGCAGCACCAGCCACCAACAACACCCGCGCCCTAATCGTCAAATGCTGCGCCGTCTCTCCCTCCTCCCAAAACCCTAAACCCTCTCCCAATCTCCTCCAAAACGTCGCCAAAACCATCGCCGGGGTCACCACCGTCTCCCTCGTCTTGAACCTCAGCAACTTCCCCGCCCTCATCGGCTCCGGCGGCGGTAATTCCGGCGGCGGAGGTGGCGGCGGCGGAGGAGGTGGAGGTGGAGATGGTTCCAGCGGAGGGTTCTGGAGGAGTCTGTTCGGGCCGCAGCTGGTGGCGAATGCTGACGAGGCACAGTCGCCGGAGTGGGACTCTCACGGATTGCCGGCCAATATTGTGGTCCAGCTCAACAAGCTCAGTGGCTTCAAGAAGTACAAGGTCTCCGAGATCTTGTTCTTCGATCGGAGGCGGTGGAGCACCGTCGGCACGGAGGACTCGTTTTTCGAAATGGTCTCCCTCAGACCCGGCGGAGTCTACACCAAGGCTCAGCTGCAGAAAGAGCTCGAGACCTTGGCCAATTGCGGAATGTTCGAGAAGGTTGATCTGGAAGGGAAGACCAACCCGGACGGCACCCTCGGCGTCACCATTTCCTTCACGGAGAGCACGTGGCAGTCGGCGGACAAGTTCCGGTGCATTAATGTAGGCCTCATGGCGCAGTCCAAGCCTATTGAAATGGACCCGGACATGACTGATAAGGAGAAGATGGAGTATTTCAGGAACCAGGAGAAGGATTACAAGAGGAGGATCGATAGGGCCAGGCCGTGTTTGTTGCCCCCTCCCGTGCAGAGGGAGGTCTTGCTTATGTTGAGAGAGCAAGGGAAGGTGAGTGCCAGGCTGTTGCAGAAGATTCGGGACCGGGTTCAGAGATGGTACCAAGATGAGGGATATGCGTGTGCTCAAGTTGTCAATTTCGGGAATTTGAACACTAAGGAGGTTGTGTGTGAAGTGGTCGAAGGAGATATCACACAGCTGGTTATTCAGTTCCAGGATAAGCTTGGCAATTTTGTGGAGGGGAACACTCAGATTCCTGTGGTGAAGAGAGAATTGCCCAGACAGGTACATATATTTACATCTATTATAAGTGTTTGGTTGTTTTGTTGAATTGCATTGTGACTTACAAAAAGCATATGCATCCGTTAGTTTTCAAAATGAAATCATGCCCATACAGATCCAGTTGATGATGGAATGGTGTCAGACACCTGTTTTAAATGATATCTGCATTAAACATAGAAGATTATTTTGTGAGGGTTTTGATGCACTAAACATAGAAGATTATCTATATCCGCTTACAACACCTATTAGCAAAATTCTAATGAATCTCTCGTGCATAACATGAAAAACATACACATTTTGCATAAAATAATTTGTGTAAGCCTCCCTTTTGTTACATGTGTTTGTTCTATGATTAGTGGCAAAGAAAATCCAAACCGAAACCAAAATAGTAACATCTTCACTTTCTAGCAATGTCAAATCCAATACATATTGCATAACATTGGGAAACCAAAGATCCGTAGACACCCAAAACATGACCTTCACATATAGATATGTTCCAAAGTTCATAGGGTTGCTCTGCAATAAGAAAATATGAGAGAAACAAAATTTGAAATAAGGATTGATATTCAGAAACTACCATTAATACGAAGAACAAAGGAGAAACAGATGACATAATCAGTTATTCAGAAAGATTGCTTCATTAGAAAAATGAACCTAATATTCACTGCTGAAAGACATTGCATTAGTTATCCAAATAAAAATATATATATTTAAACTGCTACATGCAAATTTGACTGAAGAAACAAAGTATGATTGTTTCTTCTGAACTAGAGCAGTTATTGCTCTACTGTTCCAAGTCTTGCAATGGTGCCAATGGGTAAACATCCTTGGTCCTTTAACTGGGGGGAGAGAGTGCGTCAGTTTCGTTTTTTAGGTTTTTTTGTTAGTCGTTAATGGATTAGCGTTGAACTGCTATGAAACTTGTAGAGAAATATTTGGATTTCCAAAACTTTAACATCCTAAGCCATATTTGCTTTATTAATATGCATGTTGGCAAGGTGCAATGGGGAAATTTATTGATTGGTTTTTAATGAATGGTCAACATGGTTTACAGCTCCGACCAGGTTATGTCTTTAATATAGAAGCAGGGAAACAAGCTCTGAGGAACATAAACTCCCTGGCACTGTTTTCAAACATTGAAGTGAATCCACGACCGGACGAGAAGAATGAAGGAGGGATAATTGTTGAAATAAAGCTTAAAGAACTAGAACAGAAAACCGCGGAAGTCAGCACAGAATGGAGCATCGTTCCTGGACGTGGTGGTTATCCCACTTTGGTATGTGTAAAATAATCTCTTCTCCTTGTCCATTGAACATAAATTATTGTGGCAGCCAGTGTGATGTAATTCTGACTGTTCTGTATTGCATATGTTATGTTGTGTTTAGGCTTCACTGCAGCCTGGTGGAACTGTTACCTTTGAACATCGAAATCTCAAAGGGTTGAATAGGTCTATTCTCGGTTCAGTAACCACTAGCAACTTTTACAACCCTCAGGTAAGCTTACTTCTTATCTTGATCACCAATGTACCTTCCATGGCCATAAAGTTTATTGATGATATAATAGATTTGCATAATTTGTGTCATTCATTGTTTGTGGTCATCTTTCCTCAGGATGATCTTGCTTTTAAACTTGAGTATGTGCATCCATATCTGGATGGTGTGTACAATCCTCGCAATCGTGCTCTCCGTGTAAGCTGCTTTAACAGTCGCAAATTGAGTCCAGTCTTCACCGGTGGGCCAGGGGCTGATGAAGTCCCCCCTATATGGGTTGACCGAGCTGGCATGAAAGCTAATATAACAGAGGTGTGTCTTATGATAATAATTGTGTAGTGTATCTAGTATATTATGTTATCACACATAGATGTACTTCTCATAGTCATTCACTCATTCTTGTTTGAATATTTACTTTTCAGCCTGTTATTTATTAAAGTTGCCTGCTGTACTTGTTTTTAAAGAGAAGTGCGATATATAGGTTCAGGAAATTTTAACTTTCTAAGCCGTTTTGTTTAATTTAAACTTTAGTGTTTAGTACATCTAGTTCTTTGTGATTATTCTCAATTGCCTGCTTCTCCCAGAATTTCAACCGTCAGAGCAAATTCACTTATGGACTCGTAATGGAAGAGATAACAACACGTGATGAACGTAGCCATATTTGTTCAAATGGCCAAAGAGTGTTGCCCAGTGGTGGAGTCAGTGAAGATGGACCTCCAACAACCCTGAGTGGTACGGGCATTGATCGTGTGGCATTTATACAGTCAAATATCACGCGTGATAACACCAAGTTTGTGAATGGAACTATAGTTGGTGAGAGGAATGTGTTTCAGGTAACCTCATTTCTTTACTGTGTATGTTTGTAATTATGTATGGAGTTGCTTTTTTCTTCAGTTTTACTACAAGTGAAGGAAGAAAACAAAATGCATTGAAATGGAAACCATTCTGCTATGTGTTTGAAGTCTTTGTGAGTTATTAGTTTCAGGAATTTATGGATTGGTCCTTGTCTGATAGTTCAGTATAAATGGTGGTCTAGTTCATAGATATACAGACATGCTCATTTTTTAGACAATATACAAAAGCACGCCAAATTCTCCCATCTCAGATGACTATAAAAGATATAATATTTAAACTTTTAGTCGTCGTTTGAATTCTTAATTCTAGGCAGGTATTAGGAATTTCTTCAGGATTTTGAAATATTAAATATTACTTTTGATATGGTTGTTGTTTTGGTATCATGTGGAATCTGTTTATTTACTTTTCTTGCACTCTTCAATCAAATTGCAGGTTGACCAAGGCCTAGGCATTGGCAGCAAGTTTCCATTCTTCAACCGCCACCAGCTAACATTAACAAGATTTTTCCAGCTGAAGGAAGTAGAGGAAGGTGCCGGCAAACCACCACCACCTGTCCTTGTTCTTCACGGTCACTATGGTGGCTGTGTCGGGGACCTTCCAAGTTATGATGCATTTACTCTTGGAGGTCCATATTCTGTGAGAGGTTACAACATGGGTGAAATAGGGGCGGCCAGGCAAATCCTGGAGGTAGGAGCTACTTTAGACAGTTGTCAACAGTTATTCCTTTGTTTGTTCACTCGTGCCTTGTTTCATCAGTGAAGTGAATATACTACGAAATAGTTGATCTCATATAGATGAAAGTTAAGGCTATGATTTTACCATTTATACTGTAAGAGGGAAACATTGGCTAATTTATTTTCCCTTGTTTATCTACAGCTTGCAGCTGAGCTACGGATACCGGTAAAGGGTACACATGTATATGCATTTGCAGAACATGGCAACGATCTTGGAAGTTCGAAGGATGTCAAGGGTAACCCGACAGAGGTATATAGGCGAGTGGGTCATGGGTCATCATATGGTGTTGGTGTCAAGTTAGGTCTAGTAAGAGCGGAATATGCTGTGGATCACAACTCGGGCACAGGTTCAGTATTCTTCCGATTTGGTGAGAGATTTTGAGATGGGACTAGATTTGTTAGTTTTCATAACTTGTCTTTTAGTTTTCAGAGATAAGTCATTTGAGAACATAATTCAAATCGAGGGAGAAATGTTGTTTTGCATAGAGTTTACTTTTTCTGCTTTACCTTTATGCTTGTATCGACTCAGAACTGCAAAATGTTTCAAGATTTTGATGTTTGTTTATCTGCTTATTTATCGGATTTATGATCCTTTGTGATCACTATTTGATACAGTTGATAGTCAATACATTTATATCTGCAGGATTAACTATTTTAAGTTGTTAGAACCCTAGACCTATGGTATGTTTCCATCAAAGTTTGAGACTATCCTAGTTGTAATTAGTACAGAGTTGTGGCTTTCTTGTTAGTGTCGTCTTAGATGGATTGTAATCTTCTGGTTGGTGGGCATGAGCTATAAGAATCTTGTGGGTTGTTAGTCATAGTTACACAGCTTATTGCCATTTTTCCTCATGGCAAGTCTTGGCACTTGACTATATGAGCTACAGTGGTTAAGATTAAACGTTACCATGTAAAACTGGTAATTGCAGGAAGAGAAATCAGTAGATACTAAAGCTTCAAATAGTAGAGCAATGCATTTTGACGGCATCATCTATAGATCATACTAGAAGCTTCTACTGCCAAGTTACACCATGGCCACCAGACACGTTCCGATGCTTTCTCTTATAATTGATGTGCTCAAGTTTGGATGGAGGTTCCTTTGGTCAAAATAGTATTTCACCCAAACAAACAATGTGTTGGAGGAAAAGGACGACTTTTTATTTATGTTATTGCTGAATCACACCGTGCTTGCTGAATCAAACCGGGCTTGATTACCTGGTGTTTGTCCTTCTCTAATTGCAAGGATGATAAACAGACCACTTTTGGATGAGAATGTAGTCAATCACCAAAACAGACCAGTGAGTGCCCGTCACACTATGGGAGCTGGCCATGCCCGAAGTCGCTACCTTTACCGCCGCATGCTTGTTGGGTATTTTGGTTTGACACTGTTTTACACCCAAAAAGAAGCGAGCTACGTCTGAGTTAAACTTGGGGGTGGCAGTCTTCTTTCGTTTCTTGACGGTGAAGTCAAACTAAGCCCATGAGCTTATTACCTAGGTCGGAACAAGTTGATAGGATCCTCTTTATTTACGTCCCCATGTCCCATCCGTGTGGAGACGGGGGGCGTAAAAAAGGAAAGAGAGAGATGGGGTTTCTCTCGCTTTTGACATAGCGGGCCCTGGCGGGAGGCCCGCACGCACAGCGGGCTATTAGCTCAGTGCTACATATAAGAGAGAATATACATCTCAACTTCTAAGCAAAAACTAAGGGAAGCTTTGTCTTTCCATATATCCAATAGTTCCGTTTATAGATAATATAATACATAAGGAGGTTCTGTTAATGAAATCTGCTTAGATTATGCATTTGTGAGGTCATATGAGCAGTTAATACATGGAAGCAAAAATATCAGACCAAATATGCAGGTGTTGAACATATGGAAGATAGGTGGGTACAGCCTACAGGCTACTGTGCCTGTCACATAGGATGATCAATTTTCCATAATGGTTAACTTAGACTTATCACAACTAACATGAATCACTTCAGACTTTGGATGTGAAGGCCTTTTAGAAAGTTTTTCATGAGCAATCTGTTCAAAGTTCAACCAACTTGTTCATCTGTTGATCAATGGTCAATGTGGTTTTGCTTCTTGATTGTTTTTTTCTTTTTTCCATACTTATTAGTGCCGAGGCGGTAGCATTGCAATTTTCAGATGTTTCAATTCATTCATACATAGAGACCGGTTAACCAAATGGAGCCATTCACATGACTGTAGTAACTCTTTCATTAACCACATTAACAACATATAGTCTATCATGTCGAAGTATGCATGGAAGGGCCGAAGACCACACAAGTTTCCCAATTCATTTAGGAAAGCTAGCTTTCCCGGCCCAAGCATACTATGAAATACGAATCCCTATTGTAGTAGTTTTCCTATTCCAAACCAGAATAGGAATATCCACGTACAGAGACATAGTATAAACAGGGGGTAGGGGCAAGGCTTATTCTCATCCCAAATCTTCTAAAGCCTTTGAAAGCTCTAGATTCTAAAGCCAAACAAACTCTCAAACCCAAGAACCATGTCGACTGAGAACAAGAAGATGCTGACCCTGAAGAGTGAGGACGGAGAGGTATTTGAGATTGAAGAGGCTGTTGCTGTTCAGTCACAGACCATCAAGCACATGGTGGAGGATGACTGCGCCGACAACGCTATCCCCTTGCCCAACGTGAAAGGCCCCATTCTTGCTAGGGTCATCGAGTACCTAAAGAAGCACGTTGCTGATGCTGAAGAGAATAAGGAAAGCAAGAAAGAAGATGTGGGACTCAAGGAATTCGACGAAGAATTCCTCAAGGTGGACCAGAGCGTGCTGTTTGATCTGATATTGGCAGCCAACTATCTGAACATCAAGGAGCTGCTGGACTTGACATGTCAGGCTGTGGCGGACATGATCAAGGGAAAGACTCCCGAACAGATTCGCAAGACTTTCAACATCAAGAATGACTTCACCCCTGAGGAAGAAGAGGCGGTTCGAAGGGAGAACCAATGGGCTTTTGAGTGAAGCAGCAACAAACATTTGAAATTTTTTTTTTTCATATACTTTTTTTAATAATTGAAACAGTTCTTGTTTCTTAGAACTCAGTTACCAATATGTACTGTATTTTATTATGTAGTGAAGTTTATTATCATATATGTGCTCAAATATTTGATAAGTTTTTTTAAAACTATTGTTATTTTTGTATGTAAGGAATAATAATGATGTATCATTGTTATTTTTGGCCTACTAAGGTTAGCTTACTACGCAAGGCATTGGTAGCACGTGCTCTATTGAGCAACAACTTGGCACTATCGTTCTCATCTTCCATTCTACATATATGGTACGTACCATTCTGCCAATCCAGTCATAAGTTGAGGAATTGGTTTCTTATACCATGACTTGTATATTTTGATGCTTTGTAACCAAAATAATTATGATAATTGTTTTGGTAACCAAAAGAAATATGATAATTGTTTTGTAAAATAGCATTTGCAAATTGCAACAACAAATGCTATCAGATAAAGGTAAACCTAAAGAAGATAGTTTCAAATTTATTAACTGGATAGTTATCATAAATACTTAACAGTATTCTAATCCTATCTCAACTGAACTCTCCAACGAAGAATCAGGTGTATCCCATCTCATCTTCTGCGGACTTTCATTTAAATTCGTTTCTGACTTGAACTCGTAAGACTCAAAGAGACTTGCGTCTCCGTCAATGTCTTCTCCCTCAAAGAGTCCAACTATGGAGCCTCCTCCTGTTCAACAAAGTCATCCGCATCCCAAGGCTTCGAATTCTGTTACCGAAGCTACTGCTACTTGTGGTAGCCCTAGTCATAAGCCACTGCAACAACTTCCACATGAAGCAGCAGCTCGTACTCGTATTCATCATCATGTTGCCAATAATGGTGCCTCATCTTCTGCAGCACAAGAGGCTGATCATCGGTTCTCCGATGAGGAAGAGGAGCTGAACAATTTCAACAACAATCAGAAGAAGCAGCAGGATGCTTTTCTTAGCAGCTTTCCACCTGGATATAGGTTCAACCCTCGTGATGAAGAACTTGTGCGGTATTACCTCCAGAAAAAGATCATGGATGAGCCATTGCCTCCTAACAAGATCATGGAAGTTAATCTCTACCGTCACAATCCTGAGACGCTTGCTGGTAATCCTGATCCAAACTTGTTTGATTAATTCTATATCGTGTGTGTAATTTTCCATGAACCATGAGATCGATATGTTATGAACAAGTTTCATGGAAGTCTCATTTGTTATCTATGAACTTTACATCGACCCTGCTCTGTTAAACATTACTTGCGTAGTCTTATTGGTTCTTAATTCTTACAATTGAATTGAATATATATACCAGCAGGGGCTCATCAGTTCCAGAATCTTTCATCATAATTTCACTATATTTCCATCAATTATGCTGAACAATTTTGTCATCATTGTGTTGGATATCATTATTTTTCTGTACACCATCTAGGCCTTTGTGTTATACGTTCAGAAACTCAGAATATATATAATTTTTCTTTTCAATCAAATTTTAGATATTGTAATAATGTACCTGTTACGTTTTGTTTAATTGTCTTTCGTTTAGGGTTTAGATGCACTATATATATTTGGAAGTTTTGATTATGTTTTGTTTAATGTTGTTCGTTTAGTGTCTTCATCTCATCAGATTATTTGTCAGTTGGCTTAATTGGAATATATATGTATTTTTATGTTGATTAGTATGCATAATCGACTCTTTTCCTTTTCACAAGTTTCCCCATATATTATATAGATTTATGATTGCTTTTTCTAGTGTATATATTGTTAAGCTATTTAAAAATCTTTCAAAATAAGCTCTCATCATTTACTTGAACTATATGCTTTTAAACAGGTAAATATGATACTTATGGAGAAAAAGAATGGTACTTTTTTACTCCAAGGGACCGCAAGTATCGCAATGGTAAGCGACCAAATAGGAAAGCTAGCGATGGTTATTGGAAGGCCACAGGAGCGGACAAATCAATAAAGTCTGGTAATGTAGAGGTTGGTTTTAGAAAAGCTCTCGTTTTCTACAATGGCAAACCTCCAAAGGGAAAAAAGACCAATTGGATCATGCATGAGTATCGAGTTCCTGATTCACGTACTGTCAAAAGGACTGAAAATGACATGAGGGTATGTATGAGTTTCGCATTGCCTTGTATATATTAAGGATTTGTTTTGATTAGTCTTTCGTAATACTCCTTATGTATGTGTTCCTTACAAATTTTTTACTTATGCATGGTTATGCAGTTGGATAATTGGGTGCTCTGTAGAATTTATAAGAAAGCTGATAACAAGAACAAAATTCAGGAAGCAGATCTTGCTGAAGAAAATATCTCTATGTCAATACTAGATGACACAGAGATGGAGATGAACGGTCAAGTTGATAACACTCAAGCAACGAAATCTAAAGAAGAATACCCTCACACCATTGCTCATCCACCATTGGAGTTTGACAGGGCATATTCTAATTTTGCATATCATTATACTTCATACCCGGATCAACCTATGATTGATGCACTTAGCAACAACATGCGTCATCACTTAATCCAACCAGTTGCTTTCGATTCTAAGGATAGTTATGGAAATATGTATCATTCGCTGCCGACTCGTGGATCTTCTTCAGCAATGCAATCTCTTGATGAAAACTGTATAGTGCCATTCTCTGAACATAAGCATGGGTGTAGTGTGCATCTAATTGACATGACTTCAGAATCCGTGGTTTGTAAAGAAGAAGGATCAGATCAAAAATATGGTGTACAATTTCCGGGTCAAAAATATGTTGTGCAATCTCCTGAACAAGAAAAGACACATTGTTATGGAAAGAGTGTCCAACCAAGTGATGCAGTTGATAGTAGACATAATCCATCAACACCTTGTCTTGATCAAAAGAGCATTCAACAAGAAATTGGTAAGTCTCTATTATCACCACCATCTGATGATCTACCATATTGCATACAAGAACCAGATGACGAACATGATAATATCTTGTTTAGTGATTCATACTTTCGGTATTCGGAAGTTTTTCCATGGGTATGACTCAAGGGCTACAATCAAGCCAATTTGATAGGAACTCATCATTTAAAGATTTTCTCAACCAAATAGGTTGGTTTGCTATTTTGTTTTGTAGGTTTTTAGGCTAGTGATTGAATAACAGTGTTTTGTGGCTTTTCTTGGTGGAATATATAATCAATAATAACAGTGGTTATCAACTCATTTTACAACCGTCCATGTTTATTTTATCCAATCATCCTAATTTGAAAGACAGAGAATAACCAAATTCTAACTAACATATATCTAAAATTTGGTTTGCCGATTACACACATATATGCATATTTCCGTATGTATAAACTCCTTATGACATTGATGGAATTCTAGCATGAGCTATGCGTCAATTCTAGCATTACGGAAACCATTTGTCTATATGCCAACATATACTATCATTTCCTTTCAGTTGATGATTTGCATTTTTAGCATGCCAAAATTTGGCAGTACTACGTTTTTTGTTTTAAACATAGATCATGGAAGTAATTTAAAGTTAAAGTGACTTACATGTAAAAGAGTAAAAGACAGATGCATTCTTGTACGGATCAAATTACACAGTGTGTCTCACTATCACAAAATTATTAGCACAAACTAGGTATGTGTAAAATAAAATCTTGGACTATACAACATGCATATAAGGTAACATAATTCTAATTTATACGAATTTTACTACAATATGAAATTACTTTCTCCTATCTACTCGTTTTAGACCAACACACACTAAAATGTATTTTCCTTCAACAAAATAGACATTCTCCTCCCCTACTCCTAGTAGTCCTCCAAGGAAATGATATTCGTTCCTCTCTACTTCTTCATCGAAGGAAGAATCTGGTAGCTCGCAACTTGCATGTATTCCTACAGCACCTGATGTGATTGATTGGCTGTAGTCTTACCAAACCACATGCTCCTGATTAACTGAAAAAGACTACTCAGACTGGTCCACCTTTGGTACACCGTCACACACCGGATCGCACCTCTCTCTGCTCCCTCAGCAGACCGACATATATGCTTCCAAGACCGAATCGTATCCGATACAACTCACTCCCTCCCCCGCTTTCTCTTCCGCCCAATCACACCCCAGATAGCGGGCCCCGCGTGACAAGTTGATCCAATCGGCGGTGGGTCCCGATGACAGTCGATAGACACGTGGCGAGATTCGGAACCAGCTTAACCCCAAAAGGCGGATTCCTTTTCCCTCTTCTATCATCATCGTCATAATAATCTCAGGTGAAAAAGGAAAGTGGAATATTTAGGGAAGAAGAAGCAGAGAGAGACTCCGATTAGGGCTTCAATTGGGATCAATCGGAGCCAGGTGAGCTCATTCTCTTCCTCATATGAACAAATCAAGGCTTTTACTGGATCGACTCTTTGTTCATATCTGTATAAACTTTGATTCTGTTCTCAGGTTTCTGTATCGGAATTTTTGTTAGCTTTTCCCTGTTATGTGTTGTGGAATTGTTTGTATAAGAGTTAAATCATTAGCCAAGAGTGAAATGTAAGCACTAAACAGTAGCCGATAAAGCCGAAATTTCCATTTTAGTGGATCAGTCCATGCTAATTGACAAGGCTCAATGATTATCCAGGTGTTTGATGAATTTGAATCGGAAAATGATTATCTATGTGAGTTATCAGATTAATTGGATTTTTTTAATATTATGGATTGAGGTTGTATGATGTTACTTTATCGGTCAGTGTAGGATCTTGCAGTAAATTTAGTACTAGATTTCTTATGAATTGTAAATTTTTTATTTGGAGAGGAAATGGTTTTGAAGTTTCAAGTAGGAAGATACTTCACTTGTGGCTCGCTGCGATTTCTATTTTTGTTCAAATATGATGGCCATATGGTGGTGTTAAGCAAGTGATATGATCTATGATTGGAATTTGAAAGTGTGTGTTTATAGGGAAGGAGCCAGCCTTAGATTTGTATTTTTATCGTGACTTGAATTCTTCATTAAAACATTCTGTTGCATAACTATTACGGGACTTTTTGGTCAAGGTTTGGAATTGAGTATGTTGTAGCATTTGGTGGTTTGATTTGATATTTTTGATATAGAGTTATGATGTGATGGTATCTTTATTGTGCTTTGGCATCTGACAACTTTTTTTGGGAGAATGATTGGCATTTGACAATTGACAAGTTTATGTCATTGTGAGACCTATACCAGGACTTTGCCTAAGCTGAGGGGGAAGTAGTTTTGCAAGTCAAAATTTTCAAATCATTTTTCAGATCAGCATGTTTTAAAACATCTAGTCATATATAGGACAAATAAATGACCTAAATAAACAAAATAATTGTGGCACTTTCCCAGTACCATAAGTGAGAATGCAAAAGAACAAGCACTATGAGAAATGATGATCACTTTTCAGTTTTCACCTATAAGAAAATGAGGAAACAGAACATCAAGCGGAAGTATATCCCAGCTTGCAATGACTGAAACGTTTTCTAGTGATGCAAACTTATTAGATATTTTGATACTTTCATTTCAATTTCTCTTTGGGGTTGATATATTAACTATCAGACCAAAAATTTATTGACTATTTGTTTCATAGATGTCTGTCATATTTACAGCCAAACCTTTACTTCTGCTTCTATATTTGTGAAAAGGTGATTGGTGACTATCGTTGTCATACTAGCTGTCCTTTCAAGAGTAGAAAGCCTGTATGAGAAGGAAATTTACGAACTTTATCAAAAACAGATAAATTAAGTATTATATGCTACTATGGAGGACAGTGAAAGGTAATAATTCTATGGTTATCTCTCTTTCACTTTTCTATCTCTTGAACTTCCCCATCTTGATTTGGGCTACAGACATAACATCAATTAACTGTTCATTTTTCTGCATTTTCTGTGTCTCAGTGAAAAAGCCTTCTCAAATAGAGACGTTTATATTGGAAAGTTTAAGGGAATTCTACCACATGGTAAGGGTAAATATGCATGGTCTGATGGAACAGTCTACGAGGGGGACTGGGAAGAAGGAAAAATGACAGGCAAGGGACAGATGATTTGGACATCAGGAGCACAATATGTTGGTGATTTCTCTGGCGGTTACCTTCATGGTTTTGGCATGTTTACTGGACCCGATGGTTCTTTTTATCAAGGTTGTTGGAGGATGAATATTCAGCATGGGATTGGGAAAAAGCAGTATTCTAATTCAGATATATATGAAGGATCATGGAAGGAAGGAGTACATGAAGGTAATGGTAGATACTCTTGGAATAGTGGCAATACGTATGTAGGGAGTTGGAAAGGTGGGAAAATGTGTGGTAGAGGGGTCATGAAATGGGACAATGGGGATCTTTTCAATGGCTTCTGGTTAAATGGGTTAAGAGATGGATCTGGAATTTATAGGTTTGCAGATGGGGGATACTATTTTGGAACATGGAGTCGTGGGCTAAAGGATGGGAAAGGCACGTTCTATCCAGCTGGAACTAAACATCCATCCTTAAAGATGTGGTGCAGCTCTCTAGGTTATTATGATGATGGAAAAGGTTTGTCGTCTGGATCATTGCTAAATTCAGAAGAAGGCAAGGCAAAACCAAGTGTAAAGCGTAGTGTTTCTGAGAAATTGTCTGTTGGTGGAATTTTAAGAAATTCAAGTCGTATATCACACAAATGTACTTCGTTAGATAAAAACTGGACCCATTTGGATCCTGCTAAAGAATTTCTGAGGTATGGCTCTTCTCATTCATTGTCCCATACCTCCGAGGATGGTCAACAGGAGGCGCAAGATAACAATTCTTTAGTCTATGAGCGAGAATACATGCAAGGGGTCTTGATCAAAGAAAAAGTTAAGAATAATATGGAGATTTCAAAGAAAGGTAAACAACGTAAAATAATTTCAGTGCAAGAAGCAAAGAAGTCCTGCATAGACCTTTTGGGAGGCAATAGGAGCTATTATTTAATGCTCAATCTGCAACTTGGTATCAGGTAAATTGCTATACCCATATCTTTTGAGTCGCAAAGTTTAATGTTACTCTCTGGACAAAGTTGACCATTAAATGGTGGACATACTCTTTAGTTTGTATGTTCACATGTGCATTAATTCTTTGTAATTTCTTCGATATGAGCTCTATTATACCTGATGTTTGGAAATTGGTGATTGAAATTTTGGACTTGTCTGCCAGTAAATTGTTAACTTAACTAATTAATCCTCTGGTAGCTGGATTAACTCATATGTTGTCCTCCTTGATTATTACTTTCGAAATCATGTGTTGATCATGGTGCAGGCTGAATATTCTCTTCATTGTTACCTTTGCAACACACAGACCCTTTCATAAATTGACACTTCCCCATGTGACATAAGTCGACACTTTTATCTGTGATTAGCAAAAACAAAATTGATTTAGAAATTGCTATACAAATTTTATATAGGTTTGAACTCCCAACAGAAATATCAGTTTAATTGGGCAGATCTGTCTTCTGCCTAATTATGTGTTTTTGGTAGGATTTGTTACACTTACTGAATATTATGTTTGAAGTTCACAGATACACTGTTGGGAAGATCACACCAGTTCCTGTACGTGAAGTTCGATCTTCGGATTTTGGAGATCGAGCAAGAATAAGGATGTATTTTCCCAGAAAGGGCTCTCAGTTTACACCTCCACATTATTCGATTGATTTTTCTTGGAAAGACTAT
Organism: Fragaria vesca subsp. vesca; assembly: GCF_000184155.1. Classification (NCBI taxonomy): domain Eukaryota; kingdom Viridiplantae; phylum Streptophyta; class Magnoliopsida; order Rosales; family Rosaceae; genus Fragaria; species Fragaria vesca. Next base: position 16,461,151 of record NC_020495.1, read on the forward strand.
TGCCCTATGGTCTTCAGGTACAGTTTTCTTATTCACCTTGCCTGAAACTGTAGAAAGATTAATGATAAGCGTCATGCATTTGCATTGGTTGATATCTTCTACCTGAACAGATTTATCTGCATAGGTCTCTATCAATGTAACTCTCAAGCTGTGTATTAGTACTTCAATCCATAAAAATAGTATTAATAGATAAAGTCTACTTTGAGCTTTTCAACTTTTGTTTTGGACATTTGGTTGTTTTGTTGTGATTTAATTTTGTTTTTGTTTTTGGAATTCTGTTTTTTCTTTCCATGTTGTATATGCCTTAATCATATACTTATCCCAATCTGGCAAGTATATGTTTCCTGCTATATGCAAATAAGCAACTTTGAGTTTCTTTGTGCTGATAGAGAGTACAATTTCAGGAATTTAAGGGAGATGTTCAAATTAGATGCAGCAGAGTACATGATGTCCATTTGTGGTGATGACGGCTTAAGAGAGCTCTCGTCTCCAGGGAAAAGTGGCAGTCTCTTCTATCTTTCTCACGATGATAGATTTGTGATCAAGACTTTAAAGAAATCTGAACTGAAGGTTTGAACACATGCAAATTTCTATGCTAAATCACATATTTACATGTGTGTATATATATGTATGTAGTACTATAATTAATACCTAGTATTTGTTCTTTGGAATCAACTTAACCTAACAGTTAGCCGACTTTTATCAAGTTGGCCCGTTTTCCCCCAAAATACCTTCTTTTTTGCTGTTATTCTTGTTTTTTGTTTTGTTTCACTGCTAAAATGTATTCTTAGTTTGTTAGTTTTTGTAAGGGCTGCATCACTCTAGGTCCCTTTCATTCTTAAATAATTAAATACTAAATTTGATAATGAATGTTTGCACCAGTCCAGAGGCGGTTTTTGGCATTCTTTGGAGGAAGCGGTGCACTTTTATAGACTTGCATAAATTTTTATAAAAGTTAGATGCTTCTTGAGAAATCCCCCTGACAGCAAAGCCCTAAAAGCTTCCATAACCCAGAAAGCAAGTTTAACTATATTTGTCAACCTTACCTAAAGTGCTTTTTGTTATCTGAACGGGGTTTTGGCATTTAAACACATGATCTAACTCTGAACATCATTTGTATTTGCATGTCTGCTTGAAACATGTTGTCTAAGTTCTTCATGTAGAACTTATAACTAACAGAGTGAAAAGGAAAGCTTCTCCAATTCCCTCCCATGAACAGCATGCCTCTCTTCTCACCCTGAGAACCTCTTACAGAAATACTAATAGGAACCTGCACAGAATTGGACAAATCCTTGACCAATACACACATTTTTTTTTCCTATGAAGAGAAATTATAATATCAAATAAATGTTAAATTTTCATTGTAAATAAGAACTTAAATCATGCGAGATGTTATCCTAGAAAATATCATGACATGTCCTCCTCAAGTAGCTTACAGAAGGATTATTTTATAAGTTAAACTACCTTAGCCAATTCCCATGGGTTTCTTTGGTTTTGAGAAATCATCAGTCAATACTGCCTATTAGGGTTCAAGACTTTAAGTAAACCTTAGATACATGAAATCATCTGCAGACCACACCAAATTGGTAATAATGTCGGATTCATACCTAGTAATTATGTTAGAATACATTTTTTGACACACACATGTATATGGTATATATTGTAATTGTCTATTATATTTGTATCATACAAATAATTGGGGGTTGGAACCTAAGGATTTAGGAGCTAGCTCGGTCCATGCTCACTCTTTTACAACTGAGCCAACTGTGGGGTCTCTGAATTCTGACCTGTCAGTTGCCAAAAATCCTAAAGTTGTTGGCTTGGAAACTACTTTCTAGGAGTATTTTGGAACTACCACTTCTTTGTACGGCTAAATTACATTGTTATTTCTTTGAAAGTTTGTTTCCAATGATTTGAAGGGGTTTCCAAAGTACTTACTTTTAGGTAAAGACTTCAATGCCTGATCAGTATCTGGTAATTTGATGCCTCAAATGGATGCAACAGACACCTTAAAATAACATGAATAAAAATGAAGGTTTTCATTTTACCTCAAGTCTGGTGGTCAAAGGTGCTGTTGAGGTGGACTTGCTAGTTGCCTAGTGTCTTCAAACGCTTAAAGTGTATATAATGTCTTGAGTCGTCTCAGTGGAGAACTCCTTTATGAATGCTGATGGAAACAGAGTGTTGCTGATATGATCCTTAATTTAACATGAATGCAGGATCCTTGGTATAGTTTTTTTTGTCTGATTCCTGGCAAGCTGGTCATTGCACTTAGATACACCATTCTCACTTGAGGGGCTTTTGTTGAACTTTTGTATCATCTTCAGCGTCTTCACCCCTTTTAGAACTGAATATAGAAGAATGTAGCTGAGAGAGGATGCTGCTTTGGAAAATGACATGCTGCTATGTCAAAGACAGAAAGCATTTGTTATAAGATGTTGCAGAGAGATTGGGGGAAGTCAGGATGGTTTTTTGTTCTTAATTTCTTTTCGAGGGATAGTTACACAGTTGCACTAGGCGAGGTATTTGTGAAGGCCAAGGCCCATGGTTCAGGTGTGAAACAAGTGGCCAATTTAAGGCTTGTCCATGGCTGAAGTTTGGCTCTGTCTGTTAGTGTTGCATTATATTTACCGTTTTGTGTATTTCTTTTGCCCTTTTAGTACAATCAATTGATAGGACATGAATTAGTTATCCTTTTATAATTTTAGTTGTCTTTATTTTTATCTATGGTATAAAAACTTCAGGATCTTGTTAGGTCTTTCTTGTGCAAGTCTGGTGTTTTCAGATGACTTATATACTTTTTTCTTGTGTAAAGGTTCTGCTCAGGATGCTGCCTAGCTATTATTGCCATGTAGGAGAACATGAAAACACGCTAATAACAAAGTTTTTTGGGCTCCATAGAATAACATTAAAAACTCGAAGAAAGGTACCTGGGTACATGACTCTGTCAGATTGCTCTAGTTTCAATTCTGACTTTCGTGTCAGGTCTGATTCGTGTGACTACTTCTATATGTTATATTTTCAGGTACGCTTTATGGTCATGGGGAATATGTTTTGCACTGAATTACGAATACATCGCCGTTTTGATTTGAAGGGTTCAACTCTTGGAAGATGCACAGATCCAGATAAGATAAAAGAAAATACTACATTGAAAGATCTTGATCTGCCATTTGAATTTCATATGGACAAATTATTGCGAGAGTCCCTTTTTAAGTAAGTCCTTTCAAAACCGTGTTTTTGTTCTACCAATAGCTATTAATGATCATATTCCGAATCTGTAAAACATTGGATTCATACCTGCATTAGAGTTGCCGGAATGATACTTCTTTTCTGACAAGTTTTTATATGCATTGTTCATTATTGACTTCCATTTATATACACTCCATATCGGTGCCATGCCTTTATTTTGTTCTTTGGGAAACAACAAGCGAAAAGTTCTTTATGAATCTTACAAAAAAAAAAAAAAAAAAAAAAAAGTTACTTTATGAAGTTCTTATACTATAATATGTACTGTGGTCCATCATCATTTCGCCTCTTATAGTAGAAGAGTTGTGGTGAAAATACACTTATATGCAAAAGAGAGCTCATCACTGTAGCCCTGTTTGTAAATTTCTTCCCCTCATTTTGCAGACAAATATCACTAGACTGCAAGTTCTTAGAATCTCAGCAGATAATCGATTATAGCCTTCTGTTGGGATTACATTTTAGAGCTCCTGAGAACCTCAAGGCCTTTTCACAGCCTCCTGATGATGAGAGTTTACCTACAGGTGACGGTAGGCATTTTTTTTTCTGTTAAAGAATCTCAATAAATGAATATTATTATATTTATTTTATTTTATTTTTAAATTTTCATGTTGTCTGATATCTTTTGCATTTAGTGAATGCTCTAAAAACTCAAGTTAATGTGTTATCTTTTTTTGGTAATTTGATTTTTTTTTTTAGTTGTATTGCCTTCCAACAGGAGTCGCTCGAAAATTTAAATTAAATGGGCACTCAGTGAAATCAAAGTCAGAATAATCGCAAAATCAGGACTACCCTAAAAATGAAATGAAAAAAAAAATACAAACACACAACCAAACTCTTACAAAAAAAAAAAAAAAAAGACAGCCTAGTTCTCATCAGTAAATAAAGTTTTGAAAACAAAGTGGTAGTAATAAATAAGCAACCTAGTTCTCATCAGTGATTAAAGTTTTGATTGACACTGATGTGATGTCAGAATTTTCCGACATCCTTAAGTGCACAGAATATCCTTCCACAATGTCATAATTGTCACCCGTTATGACGGTCATTTAGGTTTCACTGAAAAAGTATTTGGAAGTGCCTTTGTTCTCTGACATGTACGGCATTTTGGAATGGAAATTGATAAGATCACGTGTTTTGGATCAGCCGCTAAAGCCTGTTGTATTTACGCCAATAAAAAAATTTCTCTGCTAGTTCTGCGAGAACCATATAGTTTTTGTTGAGATAAAAAAAGAGCTAATTTTTCTTATTATTGGTGTAGCTAACTTGACAGATTAGCAGAACAGTACTTCTGTAATGCAAGAAATAGTTGCGCACATATGTTATCTGAATTTTATTTGAACAACTAGTGATTTCGTAACTACATCTGAAGTTAGCGGTAAGCGCGCATGCATGCTCTGGAATTGCTGGATCTTTTCAGTTGTGATCTACTACACTTAAACTTACTTTTTCCATTAATGTTAGAAGGACAATACTGATTTTTCTGTGCTAGCAGGTGTGACTGTAGGGGGGTTTTCGATTCCTCCTAAAGGTCTTGTACTGGTAACCCATGAACCTGGCTCTGTGAGTACTGCTCCAGGTCCTCATATCAGAGGAAGTACGTTGAAAGCATATTCTCTTGGTGACCAAGAAGTTGATCTTTTACTGCCTGGTACTGGAAGGTAGGTTCAATTAGTATATCATCTTATTTTAGACTAGTGCTTTTCATTCCTTGTGGAGTTAAAATTTCAACCTCATGTCCCACACTTTTGAATTTCATGTTTCTTATGTACTTTGTCAGGACGTCAGGTAGCCACAAAACCTTCCTGTTCTTTATGTGTATTTATTTTGGCAAGGGTGTTGAGTTAGAAATATAATTTACTAAAATGAAACCAGGTTTTCAAGGATCAGCTTATGCGATCACAGTTATATACTTTAAATTTTTTTTTTTTTTAAAGGTAATCTTGTGTTTCTTTTCTGCTTTAATTTAAGGTCCGCAAGATAAATCATAAGTTCTCAACTTTATTACCAGTGTGATAAATGCTGAGCAGCACAAGTGATATAAATTACTTGCATTTTCTCAGGTTACGAGTGCAATTGGGAGTAAACATGCCAGCTCAGGCCAATCATAAGGTTCCGCAGGATGATGCTGATTCAACAGACGTAGAACTGTTTGAATTTTATGATGTGGTCCTGTATATGGGCATAATTGATATATTGCAGGAATACAATGTGAAAAAGAAACTAGAGCATGCGTACAAATCATTGCAGTTTGATCCTCTAACCATTTCTGCTGTTGAACCCAAGCTGTATGCTAAACGTTTCATCAATTTCTTGGAGAAAGTTTTCCCTGACATAGCATAATGTTTTCTCTGTTCGTTTTTATAGTCATCCTTGCCATATAGGAAAAGCTGTGTCTCTTTGTATGTTAAATTCTTTTCCACCTAATTGTAAAGTTATATTGTTATAGATATAACCCAGATGTTCTGTTTCAGCATAAGAATGGTAATTAATATTCAATATCTATTTGTGAGATTGAAATGGAATCTCACACTTTATGATGCTTGTCCTATATGCCATTGCAACAGGAGTTCATACCAATGCAATAGTCTGTTAGATTTTCTTTTTCCATGAGTTGGGAAGGTTGGTTGCATGCTAATCTCTTTTGCAAAGAAAAATGCAATGCTGCAAATCCATGGTGCTCTACCTTTGTTTTCATATGCGGGTTTCTCTGGAAATAGTGGAACAAACATACATTTGAGCCTTTAAACCAAAATATCCTGGTATGGTCATTCATGCTGCCATCTCAGAATGGAATGGTTCTCAGTTGAAAACCGATTTGAACAGTTTTTGTCGTAATCTTCTGAATGGGATGAAACCCCCTCATGGTATAAACTAAACATTGATGGTAGTAGAATTTAGAAATGGTCTTTCTAGAAGCATTGATGCAGGAGGGGTTATTACGTGTTCTATTGGATTGTGGATTAAGAACGGCTGAGATAAACTTTAAGAATCGTATGCATATTATGGCCCTCAACATGCTCTTAAATGCCACATTCCTTGTCAAGTAGAAACGGCCTGCAATCAGGAATCTCCGATGCTTCTCACTAAAGCACATCTACAGAGCAAGCAAAGCATTGTACAAACTCATGGAATCCATTATTAGAATTTTTGATGTGATATTTCAAAATACAAAAATTATTTATTGAGTTTAATTGTAGTCAATTAATTGGTGTTTTGATTTCCAACATAATCTTTATTCCATAAATACATCCATTACAATTGTAACACGTATTAACTGTTTTTGTTCGTTATAAAGACTAAAGTTATGATTAATTGATACTCATTATCATAACTTGTAACCAATCTTCTGTTGAGCTATATATATATATATATATATATATCATGGCCCTTCCAATGAAGGATCCCTTTTTTAATTTATTTTTAGGGATAGGCTATTTGACAAACTTCCCGATCATAAAATCACATCTCTACCATTCAATTTGTAGGTCTATATGAGTAGATCACTTCCACAAGTTTTTTAAAGATTTGGTGATCGTTAAGTCGTCCAAAACTTTGATTTACTTTTAATAAAGTTGAACCGTTTATGTTTGTCAGAAAGTGTTGAATTTATTATTTAATCTCAACCATCTAAGATCATTAAAAAACAGATCTAATGGTGAGTTGTTATCCCTATAAATGAATAAAAAAAGGGATCCCTCATTGGAAGGGCCCTGATATTTATATATATATATATATACACGATCGTTATCAGGTGCGGACGTCCGCACAACTCTTAAAGTGTGGACGTCCCTCCTTTCGCCACCGTACAGGACCGACGAGGGCGCGCCTCCACCCCAACGGACTCTAACAGCTTCCCCGATCACTTTCCATCCCTGACTAGTCCGCCGAATTTCAGTTTTCCGACCAAATTGACTTTGTTTGAAGTTTTGGGTGATCTGGCCGGAAAATTGGAATTCGGCGGACTCGCCGAGGAGGGAAAGTGGTCGGGGAAGCTGCTGGAGTCCGCTGGGGTGGAGGCAGGCCCTCGCCGGCGCCGTACGGAGGGACGTCCGCACTGCCTTAAAGTGCGGACCTCCGTATCTGAAACGGACGTCCGTATATATATATACAGTCGGGATACAGAGAGGACGTCCGCACAGCCCTTAAAGTGCGGACGTCCTCCTCTGATCCGGACTGTATATATATATATTAATATATATATAGAGGATCAGAAGCGAACGTCCGCACTCGGCTTAAAGTGCAGATGTTCATCCGTTCTCTACCCTTTGGCGCCGGCGACGGCGACGGCGCGCCTCCACCTTAGAAGACTCTAGCAGCGTCCCTAACCACTTTCTCTCCCCGGCAAGTCCGTTTTTTTCCAGTTTTCCGGCGAGATCAACTTTGTT
>NC_020495.1:16468798-16472480 GCF_000184155.1 Fragaria vesca subsp. vesca
CCGCCTCATGGTCATAATATATATAACAGTTGTACATTATCACCAAAACATTCTCCTCATTAGTCCTCTCAATCTACTTAATCATATGCTCTCAAATTCATCTTTCAAGAGCCAAAGGAAGTTATCAAGCGGTCCTAGGATCCAGGTATTGCAAGTGTACGCTTACGAGGATCAACAGTTGTTGTATCCTAGAGGGTAGAGCACTATACACCTGTTATACTGAGACATTGTCTCTGAGGGGCGAAATCTACTCTTAAGGGCAGTGTTTACATGCCTCAATTCCTTAAACATTTACCAGATCAAGTTTTCGACGCACACTTCATAATCAAAGATAAGTATTTATATTTTCTTGTTTTCTAGTTATTTTGGCATAATTATAAGTAATATTATTTGTTAATAATATCATGTATTTGTATGATTTTGTAGGTGACAAAATTCGGTGGTAATATTAACATCCATCGACCAACCAACAATCTTATATCGTTGGTGGATGTTTCCTTGTGGTAGAAACTTGGATATAAGGATAAGTCTTCTATTACTAGTCTACTATATCACTTTATATTTTTACGAGATTACTATCATTTAAAAGAGCTTTAAAAGCCTTCTACTAAACCCAAAAGGGTTGCTTTTAATTTATTACTGATGAATTATATTAGGCTCTCGTATTATATAATTGTCATCATGCATACATGATCATTATATTATTTGCTTAGTATTGATACTAAGCATTTATCTATTGATACTACTTACTTTGCATGGTTACAATAACATGTGTGATATTGTGATTATTGAACAATTTGTAACATGTCACATATGTTACAATGTAAATGTGCTTATAGTCTAAATGCTTTATGAGTAAGTAATAAAACAGACAATTATTTCTTAGTAACGTGTGTGTTATTATTACACTGAATTGACATTGGTTGTTCTTGACCAAAAAAAAAGAACTGACATTGGTTGTTATGATTGAAGGAAATTAAATATGATTGCCTTGAGGATATGGTAACTATTAAGACAGTTACCTAATTATATATCGTGGTAACTCGGTATTTGCTCAGATAATTGGCTCGGTATGTTGCCATAAAGATTTTTGGTTGCCTTTTGAATTTGTGTAGCCTTTCGAATTTGATGGCTACAAATGTGGGGGTGGCAAAGGTCATCTAAAGGTACAAATTGGTACATGCCAAGATAGTTACCTAAATAAATATGGCTGATACATACTATTGTGTCAGTGTGAATGGGTTTATGGCTTGTTCAATCATACTCAAAATGTGGGAGTCAAAGAATAACAAGAAAAAGGAAAAAAGAAAAAAGGGCTTTATAGTCCAATGAGATTGGATAGATGAATATCCAATGATATTACTTATTGATGAAATTATACAATAATTGTGTTATGCGTTAGAGTTGATTTTGGCCAATACTCTAACAACCATTAAGCTAATGGCCAAAGCCAATGGTTATACGTCGAGAGGGATGAGATGATGCCTATAACAAAAGTCAAGAGTGACAGTAACCCAACATATGTGATTGGAGATCCCATGAAGGAAGTTCATATGGGTAATAACAAGTCACTTGTTGATCAGTGGTGCACTATCAAATTAAAATTTAGAGTCTATCCCTATGATGTAAAGATAATGTTTTAACTAGAACATATAAGGATAGAGTGTTTTTCGTCGGTGAGCCGTGACCTGGTTGGTTAGGTAGCCTAACTGACAACATTGAGGTCATGGGTTCAAATCTCGCTGACATATGTAAGGGTGTGTGAGTTATTTAATAAAAAGTTTTATTTATAAAACAAAAAAAACAAAAAAACTAGAACATATAAGGATAAACTTTGTTCTTAATGAGTACCATAACCTTTACAGTTGGGTGGTGTGTCTGATTCCAGTACACACTTAATGGACTCACCTATATGAGTGTGGAAGTGGGGCCGTTTCCTATGAGATTTGGGCAAGTCTTCTAGAGCACTCATGAATATCCAAGTAGGGACGCTTAGACAAGACCGGTCTTGAGAGATTGAAGGCCCCGTGTGAGAAAAATTTTGTGCCCCTTGTATCAAAAACTAAATTTTTATTCAAAATATATTGGTATCGAACCTATTAATATTGTAATCTAAAAATAAAAATAACCCTCATATGTAAAATCATCTGCTCCTTATTTGTATTTTTCTTAATTATGTATAATAATTGTATATATAATATATAAATATATATACATAAATTGGTTTACACAATTTTTTCATGTTAATGATGTTATAGTTTTTGAATAGAATGCACAAATGTTTTCTCAAAAAAGAAAAAAAAATAAAGAAGAAAAGCCCTAGTGGCTAGTGAGAACTCAGAAGCCACAAAATGTAAATAAGTGGGGCACTAGCTTTTATTCCTTTTAATAAAAACGTGTTGGCCAGATGGTAAAAAGGCACGCAATCCAGTCAAAGAGAGCTAGCACCTTCCTTTAATTATGTATATATCCACAGGCTGTGAGGCGGGAATTGAGGCCGTGATCTTTTATGTGCCCTCTCATTGGTCCAGGCCCAGTGCGGTCGCTCTGGCTGCCTTGGGCTCGGGCCGGGCCTGCGCTTGGATTATTCGTGCCCACTCGCAGGACAAGCTTGATAGAGGTTCAATGTGGATAGTAGCTCTCTGATGCACATCGAGAAATTATGGTTCATAGAAAATTTCATTTTCACCAAATTTCTTTGGGTCATAGCTATCTTATCCTATAGCTGGTTTATAGTCGAAAAGACACTAGTTCAGATGCATTGTACTCTCACTTACTTTTGGCACTCTTCCATTTCTCTCATTTCATTCGAATTTTTGCATTTTGAAAATATGTGGGGGATTATAAAAATTTCTGATGTGATATTTGAAAATACAAAAATTATTTATTGAGTTTAATTATAGTCAATTAATTGGTGCTTTGATTTCCAGCATAACCTTCATTCCATAAAGACATTCGTTACAATTGTAACACATACTAACTCTTTTTGTCCGTTATAAAGTCCAAAGTTATGATTAATTGATGCTCATTATCATGACTTGTAACCAATTTTCTTTGTTGAGCTATATATATACATATATATCCCCGCCTCATGGTCATGATATATATAACAGTTGTACATTATCACCAAAACATTCTCCTCATTAGTCCTCTCAATCTACTTAATCATATGCTCTCAAATTCATCTTTCAAGTGCCAAAGGAAGTTATCAAGCGGTTCTAGGATCCAAGTATTGCGAGTGTATGCTTACGAGGATCAACTGTTGTTGTACCCTAGAGGGTAAGGGGCCATAAACCTGTTACACCGAGACATTGTCTCCGATGTGCGAAATCTACTCTTAAGGGCAGTGTTTACATGCCTCAACCTTAAACATTTACCATATCAATTTTTCGACGCAGACTTCATAATCAAAGATAAATATTTATATTTTCTTGTTTTCTAGTTATTTCGGCATAATTATAAGTAATATTATTTGTTAATAATATCATGTATTTTTATGATTTTGTAGGTGACAAAATTCGGTGGCAATATTAACATCCATCGACCAAAATTTCCAACATAAATTAGTTTGATAGCCCTCTTATCCATGCCTCTTCTGCCTATCTGGATGATCTTGATGGAGTGACTCGGCAAAGAAACTTCTATGTTAAGCCTGATGCCAAGCTAGTTCGTTTCTTTGTTT
>NC_020495.1:16472500-16485995 GCF_000184155.1 Fragaria vesca subsp. vesca
TTCATGTAATTTGCTCTTGTTACCAAGGACCTGGATGACTACAACAGGAACATTTAGCTCAGAAAGGTATTGTGACATTCATATTTTCAGTTTTGTTGGAGTCAAGGAAGGACTTGACAGTGCTCCACAACATTCAAAACCAAAACCAGCATTGATGATAAGCATAGATTTCAAAGTCTGCAATGAAAACAAGAAAATTCACAGTTGTGTTGTCCACAAAAATAATACAGACCAAAAGATCATCAGGATGATTGTTGCTATCAATCGTCCGAAGGCATGTGACTGAAGGCAAATGAAAGAGTCATCTGAGAATTTTGCAATTTAACTGGTAATCGATTTTGCAAGGTGAAGTATGGCTATGGTATAAAATTAGGAATGAATAGGCTGAAGACTAACAGCTCCAATGAAGTTACAGCTCCTTGGAGATATGCCTTCAAAAGCAGACATGGTCTCATTGGTCTGGTAGTCCCTAGTTCTACTACACTCTTTGCCTACACGCAATTTTCTATCTAAAGAATAGATTATATGAAAAGTTATAGAACAACACCTACTATTGCAATTATATTGAGATAAAACTAAGAAGGGCTGCTAAAAATTCTCTGTTATTTTTTGCATAAGAATAGCTATTTATGCCAAAAATTTATTTTTTGCATAAGAATAGCCAATTCATGTGAGACCATATAATACATGAGCTCCTCCTTAATAATATTGTGGCGTAAAACAATAGAAATAGCTATAGGTTAACCTGGTGCTACAATATCAAAGAATGTCGCAAGTCACAAGAGATTGTTCCCCACAAGGTAGGATTAAGAACAACAGGAAAATAAAGATGAAAAGATTGTCAATCAGCAGCCAGAAGATGTGGATGAAATTTGTTTAATCGTTGTGGTTTGAAGTCGACGTCTGTTTAGTCTTTTAGATTTTATTTTAATTTAAATAGTCCTTAAAGTCACAATTTTTCATCCAAATAGTCATTCCGTTAATTTTCTCAGTTAAATTGCTAACGTGACCTTTAACTGAGAAAATTGTCAGAATGACTATTTGGATGAAAAATCGCGATTTTAAGGATTATTCAGAGTAAAATAAAATCATAAATATTAAACAGATGTCGACTTCAAATCAGAAAGACTATACAATATTTTACCCAAAAAAAATCTAACCGAAGTTGAAATTTTATGGGTAAATATCAGAAAAGGTCAGTACTTGTGAAGTCTTTCAGTCAAAGGCATGAAGAATTGAAGATTTGATTTCTGTATAGAGATTGAGATTCTTTGTACAACGTACTGGTCCTACCACAAAATTGTCAAAGTATGATATGTGCGTGGAAATCTTAGGCGCGGCCAACGCACCACGTGGCTAGTGTGACAGCCACTCACAGAAGAACACCTGGCAATTTTTCCACGTCAACAACTCTGCTAAAAAAAAAAAAAACTCAGTTGAAAAAAGAGAGAGAAAATCGGAGATTTCTTCTATCCGATCAAACCACTCAGTTGAAAAAAGATTGATGGTCGTCTCCTTGACTCCTTCTTTCCCTCCCTCTCTTCCCATATCTCCACCCATATTCTCCATAATTGAACCAAACCCATTTCAATTCAACCCCATCTCTCCCCAAACCTCCAATCTTTGTCCGGATTCGCAGCCTCTTCAACTTCTTCGACGCTGCCAATCTAGGCTACTTGGACTATGCTCAGATCCGAGGCGGCTAGAGGGAGACGACCTGGTTGTTTGATCAGAGAGATAGAATCCGATTTCCTCTTCTTTTTTTCAGCGGAGTTGTTTGATCGGAGAGATAGAATCCGGTTTTCTCTTCTTCTTTTTTCAGCAGAGTTGTTGACGTGGAAAAATTGCCAGTGTCCTTCTGTGAGTGGCTAGTCACACCAGCCACGAGGTGCGGCAAACGCACCTAAGATTTCCTCGTGTGCTTCTGCCCATTGTGTAGACCAAATTGCACCACAAATTGAGATTCCTCCCAATTTAGTTGTTGCCTTAATTAAGATCAACACCAACTCAAATTAGGCTCAGTGTTTCGAGTTAACCACATAGTAACGTACGAAATGGAGTCTTGATGAATAGTTATTTACTTATTCTGACTATTTTCTTGATCAATTGTACATATTCTCATGCAGTTCTGTGTTCCAAGTTACATTAGAATACGCATGCACTTAAACCATAGTGGTTAATTACGTTCAGTATAAATATAAAAGTAATACGTGGGTTCCTTCGTTCTATATCTTTGCGTGTTATTATCTGAGACAAAATCAAGATTGTCTCCAAGATCTCTTGTGTGATTCAAATGGTATTTTAGGGTTCTGCATGTTTTAGTAGGGCTGACATTAGTAGGTATACCGACTTTATTTACAAACCATGTTACCAAGACCGTTACTGTATACCATACCAAATAAGTCAGTTACCGAGTTTTTAATATACTAACTAGGTTAGTACGGTTAATACTCGGTTAGTTGGTTTCGATAAGACCCAAGTTACCGGCCTATGTTTGAGTTTCAGTATCTGTTGGGAGAGACGACTTAAAAAGTTAAAAGTAATGCATGATCGATCATGCTTCCACTTCCGCACGGGCCCGACCCGTTTCCAGGCCCAACTGTAAGGCCCGTCAGGCGCGAAGGTGAGTGGGTAGTTTTGCCGTTCTATAAATAAGCAGTTTGAGACTAAACCCCATGCCGCGATGTCAGACTACTTATCTGAAGAAATCATACACAAGATCCTGTTGCACTTACCCATCAAGTCCCTAATCAGATCCACTCTGGTCTGCAAGTCATGGAAGTCACTCATCAAGTGCTCTGCTTTCATTCAATCCCATCTCCGCACCACAATCGTCTCCAACGAGCAAAACGACTCTCACCTCCTTCTTCTCAGCGCTTCCTCTTTCGAGGGTCACTCTCGGCATCAGCATCACTGGTTGCGTAGGGATAGCCCCGAATTTGGTGCCCACTCCATGCTTCCAGCTCCGGTCATTTTTTTGGAAAACAACCCCGTTTCAGATCTGGGTGTGGTTGGAACTTGTAAGGGGTTGGTATGTCTGGAGATAGACCACACGGGCAATGATCCCATGCCGGTCTTAATTTGGAACCCATCGATTAGAAGAGTTGTCATGGTGCCTAAACCACCTCTCTGTTCTACTTCTACCAATGTCAATAGGTACACTAGGCTTTGGCTATGATGCGCATTCCAATGACTACAAGATTCTGAGAGTTGTGACTGATTTCACAACTAACGTTGATTGTGATTCAGTCAACGTGGTTTTCGGAGTTGTGAATTTTGCTGATGATGATCGATTAATCACAACCTTTGTTCAGGTTTACTCCTTAGCCAGCGGATCCTGGAAGAGTCTTAGTGATTCGGTTATACCTGTAGATTTGGAGGGTGGTGGTACTGGAGATTTTGCTTTTGTTAATGACACATTACATAAGCTTGAAGCCCGTTTTAGCGAGGATGAGTATTACAATGATGAAGACATGGTCATCCGCACCTTCAATCTGTCAACAGAAGAATTTGGCGAGATGATGGAACCGGAGGCTTTGATACAAGGCTGTAGCTCCATAGCAAGATATGGGGACACTCTTGCTTTTAGTGACAATTATAATAATAGTCTCAGAGATCGGGGTTGTTGTGACATTTGGGTTATGCGACAATATGGTGTTGCAGAGTCGTGGACTAAATTTTTCAAAATACATGTTGATCTAGCTAGGATATATGGTTTTAAAAGATGTGCGGATCTTGTGCTAGAGGAGAAGATTTCTTTTGGTCCGTCAAGAATGATTTTGTACAATCCTAAGAGTAATCAATATTCAGTTCTCGGAACTGTGGGTCATAGATACTACTTCATGGATTCTTTTGTAGAAAGTCTTGTCTTGCTTGACCACTGCAATGCCGTTTCTTACCAAGTAGCAAGGGCGTAGTAAGCAAGCTTCTTGCTTTTACCTATTTGTATCTTATTCTTTCACTTTTAATAAACATATAGTTATGTGGTTATTTTGCACTACCACCATGGTTTCTGGCATTATTTTTCTTGGGACCTGTTGAGATGTTTAGTAATTGTCAGTGCAGTGGTTTTTGCAAGTGTTTTGAATTTCCAGTTTAGTATGCTTGACATGATTTTCCATGCCAGGGGCTTTCGATTTCCATTACTATTGTTAAAACAATTCATGTGCATCATTATAATTTTTGAATGTTTTCTTGTTCCTCTAAGTATGTGGCAGTGCGCATATATACTCTCTATTATGGAGGTTTAGCTGACTACAAGAATTTTTGAATGTT
Organism: Fragaria vesca subsp. vesca; assembly: GCF_000184155.1. Classification (NCBI taxonomy): domain Eukaryota; kingdom Viridiplantae; phylum Streptophyta; class Magnoliopsida; order Rosales; family Rosaceae; genus Fragaria; species Fragaria vesca. The sequence goes on from NC_020495.1 coordinate 16,476,776, forward strand.
TGTATTGGCTTAGCCAGTTTGCGTTGGCGAGCTATAGCCGTCGCCAAAACTCAGCTTTTCACCTCGGCAAAACTACGCGGTCACAGGATTTGCGACTTAGTTGGTAAGCTGTTGCAATGGGGTAGCCAAACTTCAATATTGTCTTCAGCAATCTTTGCAGTGGCAAACTTTCAGAATTTCGAGCGGAATTCAATTCATGTCAGATGGTTTCTCTTTTTCCTTCTCTGATGGTTTCTCAATTTGGTGGATGAGTTAGTTCTCAACCTCTTTTTTGCGTGGTTTCTGTTTTGGGCTTCTTTTAGTACTGGTAGATTCAATATGATGTTGTGAATTTCAGTTTTGATTCACTAGAGTTTATGTGTGATTCAATTCCTTGTGGAGTCTTTGCTTGTGTGAGATTTTCTTTTGACTCATTTTTCTTTTGATACCTGTACAATATGTAAATGCATTTAGAAATTAGAAGGTAAGTTGATCATTTCATTTTAGAACTGAGTGTTGACTGGAAGGAACAAGCCTCATGCGGTGAAATGACGAAGGCAAAGTTTCTTTGTTCTGAATTTACTACACCAGTAGTGCTTTATAATCTGGAAATTAGAGGAGAAATTTGAAGGGTTATGACCAATTAGTAGTACATAGGACTTATGTTTGCATATTGGCTGTTGGCTGTTAAGCCAATTAGTTTGTTCTTCTATGATCTGGTGAGATGGTATACTAGTTACCTTTCTTCCAGGACTAGATGTTTAAGTCTGGTCTTCCTCCTCCAAAGGTTATAGGACAAGTGACCTCAAATTAGATGATCTGGAGGTATTAAGATGTCTGTTGTCTAGCAAAAGATGCTTAGTATTGCTTCTTTTCTTTGTATGCTTAGTATTCCATCTTTTACATTGTTCCATCTTCTGTGTGTTGTGTGTGTACCAATGCAGGCTACCTTCACCAAGAGTAAGACTAGGAGTTATACAGTGATTACTACTATATTGTGTCATTCTTCGCACCGATCATCCTTGCTATTATATACAAACAGTGTGTGTTGCTGTAACTGAGCATGACTTGGTGACTGCTCTCCAAGTGTCTGTCTACCCTAAGGTCATATTCACTAAGGCTGGGAAGATATTGTATCCTGAGAAAGGTTATTTTCATTTTAGGAACACATCTGCTTCATTCTTGATTCTGTTTCTGCCTTCCAGCATGATTTCAACACCTTTTTTTTGTGTCATTTTTCTAGCAATACGCAGTGGAGATGAGCTCTCATAATTGATGACTATTTTTTACTATGGAGCAGCCGAACCACCTTGTTTGAATGTAATTGGATATAGGCAGGAAGAAATTCCATCCATTCCTATCAATGCCCAACTATGATATTAGAAATTTAGAATGACAAAGTCTTCCTGAATCTGAAACGGTAATTTCACCTATAGTTACTATTGTTGTTCATAATTTTTTGAAAATCCAAATCTCTAATCCTCAGGTCTGATCAAATCAATGGGGTTTTATGTAATATGGGTTTTTTTTTTCCCGATAAAAGGTTATATTTTGATTGTTATACCCTTCTATTCTATTTCGTATGATGTTTAAAACTGTTAACAACCTTTTGTCTTTCTTTTACCTACTTTCTCCATTGAGAAAAAGCGTCCTGTCTCGGTTTTACTGTCTCTTCTTGCTTATTCCCTTTCTCTCTAATACATGTATGGAAGATGGTCATCAATGCATTGCTAAAATTGGGATTTTAAAGATGATCTTGAAAATTTGCACATTCTTAATTTATAGTGTAAGCTGTAAATGAATACCTTTTACTTCTGTTTTTAAATAAAATGTATGTGTTAAGTGAAATACTAATTAGTTTCCATTTACTTCGCATAGGTGGGAGTGTGGGACATGTTTTTGAAGTTCAAGTTTGAAATCAGAAGTTTTTTTTTTTTTTGTTAACTTTGTAATTGCTTTAGCATATTTCTTTCCTCTATCTAAGTGAGCATTTATTAAGTTGGCCAGTCACTGAGAATTTCTTATAAAAGCTCTTTCGAAATCCAACAATGGTTTCCGACTTTCCACAGTCACCGAGAAGCTCTCGGAGCTCATCGACGGCAAGTTCACGGCATCGCCGCCCAATCTCCACAAAAACCTTCACTTTCTCTCCGCCGAAAAGGTATAGTAATGTGGATTTCGTGTTTGATTTTTGATAATGGAGATGAAATTACGTTTTTCTAATAGTTTTTATCGTGTTTGATTTGCGGTGAATGGCAGGTGGAGCTGATGAAGGTTATAGTGGAGATGGGACTGAGTCATTTATTTGAGCATTGGGCTGAGCAGGTACCGATGATAGGGAAAAGAAAGCATTTTTGATCAGGTTTCGGGTTTTTTTGGCATCTTTGTGTAAATAGTTTTGTTTATTTTATTTTTCTATTTTTTTTAGGTGGGTGGGATATGATTGGACTTTGGTGGGAAGAATGGATGCATTGGATATTTGTGATAGTTTGGTGCTTGTTTGATGGAGTTGGACTTGAAATTTTGCTAAATAGGGGTCAGATCCACATAGAACAGTGCATATGTGATATGTCGAAATAAACTGGAATTGTAACTAGTACTCTATTATTTTTTCGGCCAGAAAAGAAACAATATTATTTTTGATTTATTACATTTCTGATCTGTACAACAGAACGGTACTATTGGTAGCTTTTAGATGCTAATGTGTTCGATAGTCATTTGTTCAGAATATGCATTATTACGGGGCAATTTACTTGCATGAAAGAACTAAATGATCATAGATATGTTAATTCAAACATTAGGAATTTAGGCCCGAACAATGTTGACATCATCATTTTCTACCCCTTCTGTTGTGCTTTTATCACATTATCTTGAAGCCTAGTATCTGTGAGTTCAGTTCATTCTTGTAAAAGATCTCTGTTAATGTAATCATAATTGACATCCATGATAGGTGACAGCACTTTCTTAGAAGATTAAAAAAAAAAAAAAACTATTTTAATTCGACATTTTTTGTGCGCAAAATTTCTTCTGATAGAGAATTCATTACAGGTGATTCAGCTCAATTCAAGCTATCCAGGTGGTTTGGCATCTTATATCGAAACTACTAGAGAACTGTTATTGGGTTGAAAAGTTGGCAAGAATCCATTTGATGGTTTTACACCTTCCGTAAGTCACAGGCTTCACATATATAATCATATCAATTTTATATGTTCCAAAGCTAGCTTTAGCTGCTACGCCCTTATTCAATTGAGCTGGCTGTGTATTTTGAGCGAATATATATATATCTAATGTTTGTGGTTGTGTGTGTTTGCGCACATCGGATCAAGTCGATATATTTGGGTTAAAATAATTTGTCCGTATGATTTCACTTGATGAGTAATTGTAATAGGTTGACTCCTCTTGCCCTTTTAATAGAGAAACAATAATGCAACATCTCCTTTTCATGTTCTCTGAGAATCAAACCTGATATATTAGCAATCACTTTTCAGATTCCAACTGGTGAAACATCGACTTTCTGGTGATAATAACTTTATGAGTGATGAGGAGACTGGTGTTAATGAAGTTTGAAAAGGTGCATTTGTTCTTGTTGCTGGCGGTCTTGGAGAACGTCTTGGATATAATGGAATTAAAGTTTATAATATCCATTTTTTCAAGTGCATGTCATCAATCAAAAGAACTTCATATATTAATTATGCTATTATATCTAACAGGAGTGATTGCTTCAATAGTCCAATTCTTCGTGGTTTATTTTGTTATATGATTATATCCATCTGTGTAGCTTCAAATGTTTTTTTTTTTTTTCTTGAGTTGCATTCTTTGATTCTTTTTGATCTAGCATTTTCCTTTGGACCAAATGTTTAGCTAGTCAAGAAGCTTGAATTCCCTTTTATCATTGAACGTGATCAGATTAGGTGTCTGAATCATTTGCTTTTTGTTGCTACGTTAAGCTGTTCGGCATGCATTAATTTGGTTGGAATAGATACTAGTTGATTTATGTGAATATTCAAAATACTACATATCAACGGGGCTGATATGGATTAAAAAGTCTCCCAACATGTTAAACCTATCATTTTACATTTTGTAGGTGGCTCTTCCTGTGGCTCTTCACAGGAACATGTTTTTTACAACATTATATTGAGACAATATTGTCTGGTCAAGATGCTAGCTGTAAACTCGCAAAAGGTTTTTTGATTAACTTAGAAACATTTTTCTTTGAAAACTTTTTAATTAAATATCCCACAAGTTAGAAATAGTTTTATTATGTAATCAGTTAGTATATTCATTCCTCAATATCTATGCACATTGTTCCACAATTGGGACTGTGTATGAGTTAGTAACCTTGTGACTTAGAAGCCTGCCATGATGACTGGATTGGTCCCCAGGATCAGAATCATAACTGTATTCTTGGTATCTTTTTCTGTCTGCATCTGAAGCTACATGAAATTTAATTTTGGTGAAGGCTTGAATTAGTTAATTGTTGCCGATGAGGGAGGGGGTACTTTACCAGCACTTAGTCCAGTATTGGATGCTCGCAACACTTGAATTTTTTCTGCTTGTTGGCATTTTTGTATTACGTAAAGATTATATTGTTACTTTGGTTCCCCAGTTTGTCTTCTTATATTGGTTTTCATGATTTTTTTTGTGTGTACTAGGACATCGTTATTGGAACACTGGTCGTTTGAAGGATCTCATTGAAATGGGTTTGTGTTGCTTTTCAGGAGGTATCGTTTGCGGTAAGTGTACAGACAATCCCTGGTGTGACTTATTTATTTATTTTGTCTTGGTTCTACATTTAGGAGCTACATTTTGTCTTACCTTTTCTTATGGTGACTTATGTTGCTGGTTTCTGCATAATTGAATTCCATTTTATGATTGCATATCAGTCTCTTTAAAAAGGAGTCAAGTTTATTAGGCTGTGAAATGTCAAGCATAAGAATTTGTATTAGCTATCTTGCAATGGTGGCAATGTCTTTTGGTAGGGGTTAAGATCCAGAGCTCATTATAGTTTTCACCTATTCCGTTTTGCTTGTGACTGCAGTGTCATGGCTTCCTAACCCCATGTGGGTCTGTAAATTTGTTTGCCAAGTACTTCCAGAATGTAATAATAGTACATCATATTCTTGTGCTAGCAGGCAGTACATTGTATCTGCAACTTCTTGTGTTGCTTGAAAAATTATATTTGTCAACTATAGTTTGGGTGCAAATTCTTTTTAACCATTAATACTCTGTAGGTCCTTGATGAAGCAGATAGAATGCTTGACATGAGATTTGAACCTGAAGTCCGCTATATACTGGGACAGACGTGGTATAATCTCTTTTTCATTTTTTTTTTCATTTTCCGACCTGCTATTTGGTTTTCTACTGCCATCCAGATGAAAGGTTGTTTTTCTTTTCCAAGGTTTATGGTATTGTTTTAGTTCTTGGGTAACGATTATTCTATAATAATTCTTATGTATGTGAATATAATGATAACAATGGTACATTACTAATGTGAGATTGGAAGCAATGCCTTTTACTCCCAGCCTGTTCTCAGTTGTTACATAAGAGAATACCATGAGTAGTTTCAGTACATGCTATTCTTGGAAAAGCATCCAGTTTAACTCTAAAACTCAAATAAGGACTAGTGAAGGTACTTATGTTTGCTTCAAGTATACCGAGTGTAGGGCCTTCTATTCTTAATTTTCTTAGGCTTTTGCATTCTACTGATAGACATCTCTTGACTCTGCAGCTCGCCAAATGGTGATGTTCTGTGCGACATGGCCTCCATCAGTTAGCTCAGGAGTTCATGGATTCTAAATTCCTAATCCAGTCAAGATGTGATATCTCAAATGCCATCACCTTGGCACAGTTTCAAATACACATCATATGGAAACTGATCAGATTGTTCAAATACACGTGCACTAATTAATATTCTTCTCATGTTCATAGGTTTTGGATGGTCGATCTTGTGATGCATGTCTGGCTGCTTTGCTAGAGAAGTACCACAAATCCAAAGGGTATGAACTGATACATTATTTTCTTTTATTTTTTCTGGCTCTTGGTATTATCTTAATTGGGCCAAAAGTTCTTGTGCCTGTCTTTTTCTTTTCAAAAGTTGCACTTTGCAGTTGTATTTTTAACAATTACAAATGCAAAATCTCAGTTACAGTTTCAATATTCTTTTCCTGATAAAATTGTAATTTCAGTATGTATTTTGCAAGTCAATGCTTTGGGCGGATTCCACTTGGGTTATATATTCAATGTTTATGTCATATACTAGATCTCCATTCATACTTATTTGCTCTATTGATGATATGTTTTTTACGTAGAGAATATGTTGCAAAGAGGGTAAGCTCTTGGTCATTCATATTATTATAATAAGATGCTGGCATATTTGCAATTGTGGTGTTGCACTTCTGCAGTACATGTATGCTGCTAAAAACAAAACAAGAAAGCTACTGATGATAAATGGATAGCTGTTTCCAGGGGTTGGAAGGTCTGATACATGTTGATAAAGCACAAAATCAGCGCACACAGGCACTATCTCTTAATTAGCAGGGAAGCTGTCCCTTGTTGGTATGTTGGTGTAACCAAGTGATCTTGTATTTCAAGGTACTTCTATTAAATAAACGCTAGCCAGATCGATCTCTTTAGTCATCCTTAATGTTGATCTTGTCTTTTTATTTTTACTGAATTAGTTGAATAATCATTTTCAGTTAGCTGGTGTTTTTATTTTTTCCTGGAGGGGATCTAAAAATTGGACCAGTTGATCACTGAATCATGTTGGGGAGAGCCCTGCATGTATCAGGGGATCCTTCTTTCAAAGGGGGCCTCAATCATGGATGGTGACAACTTGGTCGGATGATTAAGAGTGTATTTAAAAAAATCTGAAAATTCATTGAGAGACAGAAACGAATTTCATTACTTAGTATCATATACATTTATAAAAGCTTCTAACTAGCTACAGAATCACTACCACTAACTAGCTACATAATCACTACCACTTAAAATCACTAAAATCTAAAGCATCATCATTCCAGTCGCCCAAATACAAGCTATTTAGCTGCTCATCATTCAATAGGCCCTCCCTCCAGTCTTCGCCAACCATAACATCCCCCAAACTCGCATCATATACATCGACTTCCCCTTGTGTCATTGTTTCATTAGCTACAAAGGTTGGCATATCCTGACATTGCTGCGTCTAGTTTTCTTCTCTTTGTTGAGGCTCAGTTGTGATCTGGGAGGGTTCCCTTTGTTGTAGTTCAGTTGCTGGTTGTTGCACAGCCAAATTTTCAGACCCTTGCAATGCAACAGCTGGCTCATCTTCTAAAGGTGTTGGTCCAGCTTCTTGCTCAGCTTCTATTAATGGTGGTATTGGCTGCATTACTTGTTGGTTGAGGTACCATTGTTCTAGATCAGCCCCATTGAAGAATGGTGCTGTGACTCCTGGGGCTTGAAGGCGTTGCCGCTTCTCTTGCGGCTCCTCCTCAACCACAAATGCATCGCTGCTCAAATGACTATCACCAGCAGAAGCCTCAACACTTGGCTCCTCAAGCCCCTCTTCTTCTTGGTGCCTCTTTCTCTTGGACAGTTCATCATTGTTCCTGAGCATACAAGGAACACAGTCATTAGTGAGTTGTGTGATCTGTGAGCTATGTAGTTGGAACTCATACATGACCCAGTGGCCATGATGGACAGAGTTCCTGTTAACGTATGTGTAGGTTTTTTTTAAACCAAGAAGGATGGTAGGTGGCTGGGCATTGTCATCAAGAAGATATACTTCTTTGCCAGCACCTTGGCCTTTCCAACTACCAGTCCCAACTTTGCGACTAGTGCGCGAACCAAGCTTCTTGTTTTGGATGAAGAAGTACATGTCTTTGTTCTTTCTCAAGTCATTAACATGTCTTGATTCAAACTCTTGCCAAATCTGCCATGGTTCTAGATTCCTGTAAAGATCGGAATCGCAAAAGAGGGAGTCCTTTCCGGGCACCATTTGCCCATTCACCATGGGCTTGAGGTAGGGGAACAGCAGCTCATCGTCCATGGGACAGAACCTTTGGCCAGGCAGAAGCCCCATCAATGTTTCCTTTGTTTTTTTTTTTTTTTTTTTTTCCTTTTTGGGTATTGAAATTAAAAATATTGCAAAAATTGTATCATAGAAAAAAAAGATATTGCAAAGAGCAGAACTTAGAAACAAACAGATGGATAATATCAAATAATATTTTTTATTGATGTTCTCAAAGAGAAATTTTAAATACACATCTTTAATTTCTTAATACACATCCTTTGCTTAATATACTCATCATCTAGTTTTTCATTTTGATATTAAACTTATAGAAAATTTCATATAAGTCTACTTTGGGATATTTTCTTCCACATAAGTCCACCCAAACATTTTTACCCACATAAGTCCACTTTTAAGCCTAAATATGTCATTTTGTTTTTACGATATACCTAAAATACCCTCCGATCTTTTACACCAAATATGTTCGTTTCTCTCTCTTACGGATTCAGAATTTCAGATCGGACATAAGGACCAGAGCCAAATATGATTAGTTGAGAGCTCCACAAGCGTTGTTCGTCGTGGTTTGCACGTCCTTCATGGCGGTCCAGTTGTCGACGGTAGAGAAGAAGACCGGGATCGGAAACCATAGATCTGAACCTTCTCTCTATCCATTCTTCCACTTCGATTCCGCCGCCGCCGCCGTGACAAAGTTGCCACCGCTTCGACGATGACTTTTGGATCCACCGTCGAAAACTCCTCGACGACCTACGCTTCGGCCTCGACTGCATCTCATCAACGCAAAGGTCAAACCGATTCCGATGACGTGGTCCACCTCCTCTCTCTCTCTCTATCTTCTCTTTCTCTCTCTTGCTCCTCTGATTCCATCATTTCTCCGATAAAGCTGAAGCCAGTGGTACATTTTGTTGCTAACCGATTCCATTATATCTTCTCTTTCTCTCTTTTGTAACCGGTGGTACATTTTGTTGCTAAAGGTAGTAGTTTTTGTAGATGGTGGTAGTAGTTTTTGTAGATGGTGGTAGTATCTTTTGTGGCCGGTGGTAGTATTTTTTATGTTCGTCGAAAACCTCACAGTAGTAGCTTTTGTAGACGGTGATTGTAGCTTTTGTAGCTGGTGGTAGTAGCTTTTGCGGCCGGTGACAGTATTTTTTGTGTTCGTCGGAAACCTCACAGTAGTAGCTTTTGTAGCTGGTGGTAGTAGCTTTTGTGGCTGGTAGTAGTAGTATTTGTGTTCATTGG
>NC_020495.1:16486015-16497086 GCF_000184155.1 Fragaria vesca subsp. vesca
TAGCTTTTGTAGGCGGTGGTAGTAGCTTTTGTAGCTTGTGGTAGTAACTTTTGTGGCTGGTGGTAGTAATTTTTGTGTTCATCGGAAACCTCACAATAGTAGCTTTTGTAGGCGGTGGTAGTAGTTTTTGTGTTCATCGGAAACCTCATAGTAGTAGCTTTTGTAGGCGGTGGTAGTAGCTTTTGTCGCTTGTGGTAGTAGCTTTTGTGGCTGGTAATAGTAGCTTTTGTGTTCATCGGAAACCTCACAGTAGTAGCTTTTATAGGCGGTGGTAGTAGCTTTTGTAGCTGGTGGTAGTAGCTTTTATAGCTGGTAGTAGTAATTTTTGTCATCGTCGGAGGTCGGTCGGAAATCTCGCAGAAGGTCGGCCGGAAACCTCGCCGGAGGTCCACTTGAAACCTCGCCGGAGGTCCGTCGGAGACTGTTCCGAAATGAGAGTGATTGTTGACTTTTTATACTAGTGGCATTCTTGTAAATATAAAAGAGAAAATCTAATTTTTTTTGTTGGATGGCAGTCTGTAATTATGTTGAACTTCAATACTTAATACAAAACCTTATTTAGACTTGGGTAGACTTATGTGGGTAAAAATGTTAGGGTGGATCTATGTGGGAATAAATGTCTCAAAGTGGACTTATATGTAATTGACTCTTAAACTTAATACACATCTCAAACTGCTTATAATACCCTTATTTCTAAAACTAAGAAATAATATGTTATTTAGTATAATTATTATAAATTTACTATATATTTTGGTAACTCTTTTACGTATTTTTTTTTCTATTTTTTGCTAGTAATTTTTTCTTTTCATCGTCAAATTTATAATTAAAAGACTATTATTACACAAATTTTAAATCTCCAATGCAACATCAATCATTTGGAATTCGAAAAAAATATCAACTATTTCAATTTTTCAGAATTCACAAGCTAGTAAAAATACATTAGGTCACTAGCTATTAAACATATATACTGTAGTCGGTTGTGCATAAAACAATCTCCCAAACCCGTAAACCAACAAGCATCCCACCATATTCAAGACAACCGAGGCCGCCCTAGGGTTCCCATTCATGTGTAGGATGGGTCGGGCCCGACCTCGGTGGCAGCATTGGGCCGGGAACGGTTTTAGAAGACATAAGGGAGCTGGCACTACCAGAAGAAAGGCTTTAGCTGATGAAAATAAAAAAACCAGGCCGACGAATTATTTTTTCGTCGGCTAATTTAAAATTTTCGTCGGCTATAGTCAACTTTAGCGGACGAAATTAAAATTTCGTCGGCTGAAATTTTTTTTTCGTCGGCTATAGTCTGTGAACTTTAGCCGACGAAATTTTTAAAAGTTTAGCCGACGAAAAATATAATTTCGTCGGCTAAAGTTCTTTTTTTTTACAGATCTGGACAACAACTTATCTAGGAAAAAGAAAACTATACGTAAAACCTTCAAACGCAAAAAAGCCGTGAAACAAGATATGACCAGAATGGTGAAATACGTCTACGGTTGAAAAATCATGGTATTCCGGTAAAGTCTCGGTGCCGATAGTTGCGGTCAATGCAATTTACCCTTATTATTCACTATGCTGCAGATTTGGCATTTGGTGTCCGATTGACTATTGTAATACCTTTTCAGAAGCGTAACGGCCCTACGAGTCAAACTCATTGCTAATGCCATGACATATAGGCCTTTTTGGCCATCCGAGTCTGTTTAGGGCTTCAAAATGTAGTTTTCTTATTTTCGATTAGAGTTGACCGTTTCGATCGAGCCCTTAACGTTGTCGAATCCAGTTGAATTTTTTACCATAGACATCTTTCGTCATAATGATCATATCTGACGATCGAATTTTAGTTTGTAAATTTTAGTCATCGGAATCACAACGTGTCTACTATTTACCGTTATTATTCCATATGGGGAGCCCTATCGTCTGAAGGTAAATGTCTCAAAATTTTTATATGGAAAGTTGTGTCTCATCTACGTGAGAGTTTTTCGTGTGGAAGGTTTGACCAAACTACGTAATATAGAGGGAGATATGAGCGTTTTCGTGTGATAAGTGAAGATGGATTATGGTTGACCGTTTCGATCGAGCCCTTAACGTTGTCGGATCCAGTTGAATTTTTAACCATAGACATCTTTCATCATAATGATCATATCTGATGGTCGAATTTTGGTTTGTGAATTTTAGTCATCGGAATCACAATATGTCTACTAATGTTGTATACTTGTTTAGTAGGTTATACAACTTTGTGAACCAACTCTATATAGGAAGCAAAATTATCAAAAATCTCGTGAAATAAGATGTGTTCATAATGGTGAAATACGGCTATGGTTTAAAAATTATGTAAATCGGGTAACGTCTCGGTGCCGATAATAGCGGTCAACCCTATTTACAGTTATTATTTCCCATGGGGAGCCCTATCGTCGGAAGGTAAATGTCTCAAAATTTTTATATAGGTGGTTGCGTCTCATCTATGTGAAAGTTTTTCGTGTGAAATGTTTGATCAAACTACGTAATATAGAGGGAGATATGAACGTTTTCGTGAATTTATAGACTTTAGCCGATGAGATATTAAAAAAGTCGTCGGCTAAGGTCAAAATTTTTTTTGTGGTAAACCAAATTTGAAGGAAAATTTTCAAAGGACTTTAGCCGATGAAAATATATGAAACGTCGTCGGCTAAAGTCGAAAAAAAATTTGGCGGCAAACCAAACTCTTTTCAAAATTTTCAAAGGACTTTAGCCGACGAAAATATATGAAAAGTCGTCGGCTAAAGTTGAAAATTTTTCAAAATTTTGAAAATTTTCAACCAAAATTTTTTGGCGGTCAACCAAAATTTTCAAAAGAGTTTAGCCGACGAAAATAAAGAATTTCGTCGGGTAAAGTTCTTTATATAGGAGTTTTACCACACTTGAGACTGCCACACCCTAGTTTTTCTTCTCGGCCTAGCTCCGCCGTCAAGCCACCGGAGACCGTCACACTTGTCCCTAAAGCTTCGTCGTCGTCTCTACTTCATTGTTGGACAGGTGGTGCATCGAGTGGCGCCGCCGTGAGGGATAAATCGAGCTCCAAAACTCTGCCGGTTCGGATTCGGTGTCGATCAAATTTCTCCTTCCTCAGGTCACCATTTGGTGAGTTCTATATATGGATAAGTTGAGTTTGATTAGTACTACATTCCCCTAGAATTTGGTAGCTCGATTCGATGTGTGTGAGGAGAATCGAAGATTTGAAGTTTTTAGGGTTTAAAATTAGAGATTTTTATATTTTGATTCAATTGACCTGTTTAGGCTAAGAATTGGGCTTCGACTTCTTCTAGAAAGTTGTTTGAAATGTTGAGAGGAAGATTCTGTCAAATTTTGGTAGTGATTGGAGGTAGCCGAAAGTTTCTGCAGTTTTTTTTTTCAAAAACCAGCAACTTTAGCCGACGATATTTAAATACTTTAGCTGACGATATTTATACGATATTCGTCGGCTATAGTATTTTTTTAATTTTTTTATTAAGGTTTAGCCGACGAATTATGGCATGTTTCGTCGGCTATAGTATTTTTTTAATTTTTTTATAAGGTTTAGCCGACGAATTATGGCGTGTTTCGTCGGCTATAGTTATTTTTTTATTTTTTTTATTACGGTTTAGCCGACGAAACAGACTATATTTCGTCGGCTATAGTTATTTTTTTAATTTTTTATTACACACTTTAGCCGACGAATATCTTAATTGTTTCGTCGGCTAAAGTCTGGGAAAAAAACCGACGACATGTTTTTCGTCGGCTAAACTATGGGACTATAGCCGACAAAATTTTTTTTTTCGTCGACTAAAGTCATCACCGACGACCTTTTCCCGACGAAATCTTAGCCGACGAATTAAGCTAACAGGCCGACGAAACTTTTTCGTCGGCTAAAGTGCTTATCCTGGTAGTGTGGGTGTTTGAAGTAACAACAAAGGCAGTTGTCCCACATCGGTTTTTAAGTAAAGAGAACTCACTCTGGGCCATAAATATGGCCTAGTCACCAGTTTTTCAAGTATCAATAACTTCCCTAGTAATTACATTCAACCAACAGAGACTGACTTAATCATCGGAGGAGGAAAGACTGGAAGCCCCCGGTCAACCTTGTGCTTGCAGGTCAACGAGAGGATAGTTTACCACCCAACGGACACGCCATCAGCTTCTGCAGCCCTATCCGAGATTGTACAGAAACATATACCTACTTTTTTCAATACAACATGTCAAGATGAACATGTAGTACTTCAAAATGGTCTGTAAGATCAAAACTAAAACTGATACAAAAAAGAAAAAAAGAGACAGAACTCAAATGACAACAATACATGTGATTATTTGGTAGCAGTCGAAATTTGGGTCATGAATTCTAAAGAGTTTTTTACGTATGAAACTATGATTTGTGGAGAATAGTCAAGTTTATGGAAGAAGTAGTTGTTTTGATGGTTTTAGGGTAAGAGATTAGATTTCTAATTGTGATTTTTTTTTTTTTTTTAATAATAGATGTCTGTTTTGGTCATTAAATATGTCTAAAATATTTGATGTGAAATATAAATTAATATGAGTGTGTATTAAAAGATTAGGGGTGTGTATTTAAAATTATTCGTTCTCAAAATACAATCTTGTTTGAATCAAATCAAATATGCACTCTTTCTTTGAATCAAATCAAGGGGCTTTTAACCTGCAAACAAAAATATAAACAAACACTAGTACAAGAATGAATTCAAGCTCTTATTAATGAGATCAGATCAAACAATCCAAACCGCCCAAAACCCTAACTCGAATCAGAGAACCCAGAGTTGGGTCAAGCTCTTATTAATGAGATCAGATCAAACAATCCAAACCGTCCAAAACCCTAACTCGAATTAGAGAACCCAGAGTTGGGTTGCAGACTTGCAGATTGACGTCGGATCTGGGAAGCGGAAAGGCGTCGGATCGGGAAGCGGAATCGATCGATTGAGAGCGAAATGGATTCGGCGTCGGATCTGGGAAGCGGAACCGCGCCGGATCGGGGAGGCGGAGTCGATCGAGAGACAGAGGATCACCGTGATCGATTGAGAGAATTTTAGAAACAGAAGAGAGAGAGATCGGAAATAGGTTAGAGAAGAGAGAGACAGGGGGGCTATTTATAATAACGAACGAAACGGCACCGTTGCGTTCTAATGACGCGGGTCCAGGCTGGTCCTCGTGGGCCGCCTTTCCTTCACGCGCTGACAAGCGCGTCTCCAAAAAAACTGTTACAACGGCTACAATTTTTGAAATACAGTCAACATTTCTTTGCTTTAGTCATACCTTCTGCTTACCTTGGAGAAAAAAAAAAAAAAATCCTACTGTTTAAAAAAAAAAATACCTACAAAAAAAAACAACTACTGAAAAGAAAAATTAAGAACCTGTAATTGGCCATGTATTTCAGATACTTTGTTTTACTGGAAAGATTAAATTTTGGTTTGCATTAGTCTTTTTCTTACTCTTTCTTATAAACAAATGACTTCGATGGGAAGGAAAGGACAATCCATGGCTGTATATATGAAATCTTTTATGCAACCCTCCATCAGTGATTGATTCCCCAAAGTCCTGAAATGTCATAAAGGAAAATAACTGCTTGTATCCCTCTGAGGGCTCTGACATATGATCTTGGTACTTTTAGACCTTTTCTTTGTCATAAACTGGTTGGCTTTGAGGTTTGAATGCTTCCCACTTGATCTTATTGCTAGTTTTGATCCCATAGCTGATTGTTAATTATTTTCCGGTCTCAGTTGCTTGCCGACTACTCAACTCTTGTCGAAAGTGATTCTTCTGGGTTGCAATAGAGGGTTTCGATTCTAGCTGTTATGGTGTGATTGAAGATAGCTTGCAGGTATATACAGTTGACCCTTTTGAGGTGCATTAGTTTAGTTTGTTTCTGGCAAAAGTTGGTATGGTCAATGATTTAGGTGAAGCTAAGTGAAGGATTTCTTTTGTGAAACTAGAAAGCAGTCATCGAGAGTTTGAATTCCTTAAGGGGTTTAAGGAGTGCAAGAAAATTGGAATGAAGGGGGCTTTCAGACTTCTTTAGTCAAGAGTTGATCCTGAGATCTTATATGGAGATGGAGATGCTTGTCTTCAAGGATTTGTCACAAAATTTTTGTACAGATAGCGAGGAGCTCTTCAAAATCTGGCTCAAAACTGGAGAGGCGAGCAACTGAGTCGTTTGTAGTTTTTCACTTTTAATCCTAGCTGACATTTGTTCATATGTTCATTGAAGGTCTTATAGCTTCAGGTCAACAGGCCATCCACATTCAGGCATCATTCATGGGACCTTGTTTCTTTTTTAAAAAAATAAAAAATAAAAAATTCACTCCAAATTTCAAATACCTTATCTGTGTGACTTGATGAAACATTGAGCATCCTTTTTGCAGCCTGCAATTACAATATGAGTAAATATTTGAAAAATCCCAGCCTACTGACTAGTTTCTTGCTACAGAAGTCTTATGATCTCAATTTAAGGCTTTCAGCACACACCGGAAAGCAGCAAAGTTTTCCATTTCTCAATAATCTGACAATCAAATCACTAGTTTAAAGTTAACAAACCCAAAGGGAACAGGATGATACAGAGTTATGAGATCATGAAAAGATACTATCCAGAAGAAAATAACTCATTAAATGCAAATTTTGCTCTTATTGATCTCCTTGCCTCGTTCAACCCCATTTCTGATTTTCATCTTTTTGTTGATTGATCTGTATCTACTAGCAGAACAATAATCTCAATTCCTCAAGCATTGCACATCGAACTCGATCAACGAGGTAACCAGATCTTCATTACTAGTAGCATTATTTCTGTTAAATTATAACTATTTTTTGCTACACCTATTGGATTAATAATCTCTCTCATCTCTCTCTCTCTCTTTCACACACACACACACACGGGGACAAACTTTTTACCGCTTTATCACTTTGAAATCTTTTCATGTGTTTTTTCCTCTCAGAAGCTTCCTTAATTTGATTCTTGTGGTTTTGCTTATCAAAAAGCTCATACTACTTCATACATCACAGGATATCCACCGAAATTACTAGTTTGTCTGCTCACCAGCATGTTGGTCTCCTTCAAAAGAAAAGAAGCAATGAAGTTTTATTTCCGCAATATAGCCCCATGCCTGATGAGATCTCAGCTGACCTCATATGAATAGAAGATAGTTAAAAGCCATGTCCACCGAGAACCGGTAAGGACCAGCATTCTAGGTCAAGTGATGGCTATGGTTTTGACCTATTAAAATTTTCTTTTCTGTTTGTTTCATATATAGGAACTTTATAACATTGGATAATGGCTCATAAATACTAGATAATGTCAGGAGAAAGAAAACTGAGACAATGTTAGAAAGATACTTATATTTCGCAAGGCATGATGAAAGGTGCCACTTAGCAGAGAAGTGAAGACGAAGCTGTTTTGTTTTGTGTTTCCTGATATGATGTGAAAATGAGAATTATCTTTTTAATCCTCTTGTTTTTTAACCTTTCTTTTCGCATGAGAAGCAAACACCGTACCTTATTAAATGGAGCCATTTTTCTACGTTTGCTTGATTTTCTCATCTGTATCATCTGGTAAAGAATTAAAAAATATCAAAATGTGATTGAGTTTTCTTTAGGAGATGCAGTGAACATTCTTCTCAAAGTTGCATGCTTAGATTATAATGATGCTAGGCTTGCAGTAGAGGCACATAACAAGTACAGGATCCAGGTACAATTAGTCATATATGTAACCGATCATTGTATTTTTTGTGATGATATCGATAGTCATTTGTTTACATTTTCCATTCTTTGTGTCAGATCAAATTTCATAGGCATGGTGATGGGCGTACAGTACTCTACTCTAGTGGCCTCTCACTGAATGGTATGTCATGGTTCATGAATGCATACATGATATTAAATCTGTTCATTCATATAGAAAATCATCTCTATGGTACTTAATATCTACTGTCATTCATATTGACATCGTTGGTTATGAAATTTGTGTCAGGTATGATATGATTGGAAATCTTATAAACTTGGAAATCTTCAGTACCATGATATGATTGTTTTCTATTCTTCACAGGCTTAACGCTGGAATGAGATGGGGTTCTATTCTTCCGTGATACAAATGGACTTCTGATCAATGTTAGTTGCTATAATCACTTCGTGTACATATCTATCTAAAGTAGGGAAGGGACCGATATTCTGCGAGAGCCCAAATTGGGTAGATATTTCTGTATGCTGCATAGTGTAACATGGCATTAACATTGAAAAGCCCCATCAGTTCCTGTCATCAAGAGGATAAAGAGAGGAAAGATGAGTAAAATGGGATAGTATCCCTGCTGCACAATGCAGTGAATGCACAGCAGATAACAAACCAAACACAGAATGGTACCTGTTGGGGGAAATCTCCATTTTCCAGTTGAGAATTAATCAAAAGCTTGGCAGCTCTGTGAATGGGAGTAAGGTCTCTCTCCGCCTATTACCAGCAAAACAAAAAGAGAAATATATTAATTTGTGTACTTAATTAGGAGGAGTCATAATGATTAGTAAAGACACAAGGAATTGGCTTAGCACATAGATATCAGTAAATACAAACCTGTCCACCATGAATTAATCCCATTAATCCCATTGCGGTCTGCACCAAGTTCGATCGGTTTCCTTCAAGAGGTGTGTAGATCTGTACAATAACCAAATCCACAGAATATTAGGTTTTTCTTTGGCCAATGATTCAACAGCTCAGAACAATGTTCAGCTATTTTAAAATCTTATGTATACTTTGGGACGAGGCCAGCAGGCCCCCTACATATTCATGTAAAGAGGGGTGAAAAAGAAGGGGAAAAAAACCTTGTTTCTACTAGCAGTATAGCTCTCTCCCCAACCACCATCAGCTGTCTGTATTTTGAGTAAAAATGCAACACCTCTGCGAATTGCCTCACAATTTCTGTACGTCCTGCCAGCAGCCTTCAACCCTCGAATTGCAAACAGTGTTCCATAGATGAAGCAAACTCCCCATTTTCCATACCTGTGTGAAAGCAGCAGCACTAGTACTCCATTTACTTCTTTTCCTTAATTAACCAAGTATGAACATAAACATATCTCAAAAACATGAATCAAAGGGAAATACTACCATGAGCCATCAGGTGTCTGCATGTCTTCAAGGTACCATGCTGCACGAGTGATGAAATCATCGACACGTTTCTTTCTATGCCCAGGGTATAACTTCCTGAATAACGCTAATGCTTGAATTGAAGATGAAGTGCACTCAACATACCTGCAAAGACTCTCAGTTTAGGATTTCAACTAATTTATGAGGATTCATAAAATGATATGATAGGTGAAGAAGTTTACTCATATTCTATGACGACTTCCTCGAAAAATTCTATTGGATTGAACCACTGAAGTAGGGAAAGTGTATGGAATGCATATCAGTGTAATGACGCATAACAAAATCTCAGAACTTTTAAACTTGTATATATTTGTATATATGTATCTATGTATCTCTTGTTTTACCTCCAACCATTGTGGAGCTCCTGTTGGCAGCCAGGCTGATACCCCTCCATTTGGATTCTGATTCAAATCATAAGAGATTTATACTTGTGAGAAAGAACAAGTAATGACTAATGACAACATTACAATTGAGCTAGTTGCTTGAATTAAGTAGAGAGAAAACCTTAAACAGTTCCTGAACTTCAGACTAATCGACACTTTGGTACCTTAGGTTTTTATATTAAGAGTGGAGAACAGAAATGAATTTCAAAAGTATTATATGTTCACTGTCTGAATATAATCTACTGAGCTTGCTGCAACTCCTTCGTAAAGGCCATGATAATCACTACAATGGAGATCATTGTGCAATGAAGGACAAGTAACACTCTAACTATGAATGTGCAGATGGCAAGAGACAATGTGTTTGTTTGTTTTTTTTTTTTCTCATAAAAAGAAAAGGAAACAAACAAACATCTAGGACTCTTCATGGTCGTGGCATCTTCGATTTATATGGGCATGCATCTACTCTTTAACACTTTATCTCTTGCAGTTCGTGAGAGGTCAACATGTTGGAGAATTTCGTAGATAATTCAATTAAGTCCTCACCTGTAGATAAAGTATGACATTGACAGCATCATACAAGCGCTCAGATTCAATTGGTTCACCCACGATTTGTGTCGGCATCGTTGACAATAATAGGCAACACTGTAATATGACACATATAACTAGTAAGCAATATGAGGCTCAGTCCTCAAATGCAGAAAAGCAGAGGAGAGAAAAGTCACCTTCAAAGCCTCTGCAGTACAATCAGAAACTTGCCATCCATGATCTCGGTCAGAGAAAGTCCAAGCACCTTTAGAAATGTGACGGTAATGGGCTACGAAGTCACCAGAAGGATTATCCCTAACCTATAGTAGTGTCACAAGCGAATAAAGATTTTAGCCATCCGACTGTAGAAGAGGTAGGCTTGATGCTCAAAGTTACAACAGAAGAGGAGGATATTAGAACTCGTTAAGCATGGAAACCTGAGATTTGTTTAGGAACTCATGTGCTTTTTTAAGTACAGATCCAAGTTCATCAGTGAGATTTCCAGCAAGTAAAGCTTGAATAGAGAGACTTGCATCCCACGTCTGGCTACCAAAACTCTACGCACATATAAAGTACTACAATTATATGGTGACTATGGTCCAACAAGGACCTCCAAATGAATCCTGAGCTTAAAGCTGTGTAGAATATATTTATGCAGACCTGCGTAGTTATTCCATCTTCTGCAATCCATATGTAATCTGCAACTCTTGCAAGATGCTTCTTAAAGGATTCTCCATTCCGATCTTCAACCCAGCAAGCAAGCATCATTAATGGCTGGCAAAAAATACTGAAGTAAGATACATTATCAAAAAATAGATTTTTTTACACAATATCTGTCACATCCTGACCCTTATATTTTTACCTTATTTACTAGCGTGATTATAATAAGAATTTTACCGTCTCGATCATTGAGTAAATAGTTTAATTGGTCCCTAGAGGGGTTTCGGGGACGATTATGTGCGGAGGATTATTAGTATGAGGAAAATACGACGACGGTAAAAATGGTAAATTTTAGCTAGTAAAAGGTAATTTT
>NC_020495.1:16502736-16511834 GCF_000184155.1 Fragaria vesca subsp. vesca
CTCTCTCTCTCTCTCTCTCTCTCTCTCTCTCTCTCTCTCTCTCTCTCTCTCTCTCTCTCTATATATATAAATATATATAGGCTCTTTATATTAAAATATTTTTCGTATGTTATTCTATTAATTTTTATAAATATATTTTAGCAATTGAATATCTATTAAAAAAAATGATGTTAATTTAAATCGAATTAAGATGCAGCAAAAAGATAGAAAAATGATACAAACGTACTTTTGAAGTGGCTAAGATTTACCTAAAAAAGAGCTGACATCGATAAGGTCTTAGTAAATTTGTAAGGTTTTTTTGTATACCCACCTGCATGCGACAGAGGAGGTCACTACAAGCTTGGACCTGGTGACGATTGTTGTAAAAACTCAGCCGAGCTTCTTCAACCTCTGCTCGCTCTTGGGGAGTGCCGGCATCCGGGTCGAACTCCCATGTTTGCCTCCCATGGAAGTTGTTCGTGCTGTACAAGTAAGGGTCATTACCACCCTCGTCTCCAAACCTAAGCTTCCACATTCTTCTCGTTTAATTTCTCACTGCACTGGTTACTGGTCGATAACAACAAGCCTAGTTAGGCTTCCATATATATTCATTTTGTCCCGCTTACCAAATGTGCATAATTTATTCATTTTGTCCTGATTACCAAATGTGCATAATTTATTGATTTTGTTCCGCTTACCAAACTTTAGAATTTATTCATTTTGTCCCGCTTACCAAACTTAAGAATTTATTCATTTTGTCCCGCTTACCAAACTTTAGAATTTATTCATTTTGTCCTGCTTATCAAAAAACTTATCTTGATTCACATTATTGTCTTCAACGATTTGAAATGACGGCTCAAATAAAACTAGGATGTAAACATCCTTGTAATAATTCCTAACCAAGGATTAAAATATCAGTATCGGTGGATCTATTGATACTTTGACAAAAGGAGATATTAGATATATCCGAGATATATCGGGGAAAAAATATCGGGATTCTAGATAGATACATGATTTTCTTTGATTATTGCTTTTGTAGGTCTTCTTTTTCCCAAGTTAGTAGCATGAAAAATAAGAAGAATTAAACAATGTTGCTTTGTCACAACAACTAATCTACTGTGGAAACAATTGGTTATATCATCACCATCTGCTTGACTTGACAAAGCAAAACAAATTATTCAAGACTTTGTCCCTCTCATTCCATTTTCCAACGTTTAACACGAAACAAAATATCGATCTTTCTCATTTGCCACACTTCACACGGCATTGACTAGCAATGGTCCATTATTGCTATATCAGAGCTACTAGTCTTTTGATTATGACATTAGAAAACAAAAGCTTTATAACTTGATATTCTTCTTACGAGAATAGTTCCCACAACTTGAGGAAGACCCCTGGGGCCAGTAATGGACTAATGGTACATGATGGTAAGCTACGTATATTCCAAGTTTGAATATTCCAACATGCATGCATACATGGTGATACTGATAGTCAATCGTTTACCATCCCGTCATTATCATATATATTTCCATGCACGTCTGCATGTGTTTCCATTAATTTCCAGGAAATATTGAAAACGACGAGTCTGGAATTAAAAGCTAAAGGAAAACAAGTTACGGTACCAGTTCATCAACTGAACTTATCAGTTATTACCGAGGTCATTATACTAAAACAGAAAATGAATAGTCACATTGACATAGAACAATTAGTTAGCTGCTTAATTAAAATTATCGATGAAAATAAAAGTTGTACTACGTACATTGATGCCCACCAAATTAAACTTTTGGTTTTAAATTACTCATATTCTCATATCATATCTTTGTCAATCATCTATATTAATTGATGTGTGTGATACAAGAATGGACTAATGGGGCCAGTAATGGACTAATGGTCTATTCATACTTGGGGCCAGTAATACACTAATGGTACATGATGGTAAGCTACATATATTCCAAGTTTGAATATTCTAACATGCATGCATACATGGTGATACTAATAGTCAATCGTTTACCATCCGCGTCATTATCATATATATTTCCTTGCATGTCTGTATGTGTTTCCATTAATTTCCAGGAAATATTGAAGACGACGAGTCTGGAATTGAAAGCTAAAGGAAAACAAGTTACGGTACCAGTTCATCAACTGAACTTATCAGTTATTACCGAGGTCATTATACTAAAACAGAAAATGAATAGTCACATTGACATAGAACAATTAGTTAGCTGCTTAATTAAAATTATCGATGAAAATAAAAGTTGTACTACGTACATTGATGCCCACCAAATTAAACTTTTGGTTTTGAATTACTCATATTCTCATATCATATCTTCGTCAGTCATCTATATTAATTGATGTGTGTGATACAAGAAATTAAACCACTTAAAGGCCAAATTCAATCAGATTACTGTTGATATATATATATATATATATATATATATATATATCATAATCTCTTTGGAGCAACCGACGGTTTCCCCTATAAGTGGATAGTAAAGATGAATCCAACTGGATCATTCCGATCCAAACGGAATTCCAAATCATGTGATCCTAATCCAAATGGAGCTCGACTAAATTGCAACTCGATCATACGAGGCACCAAGTCCCAAGCGTCATCTGGGCTTTGATTCCAATTGTTATGTGGAAACGACTGACAGGCCCCACGGGTCACACACACACGGGTTCAATAATGCCGATACTTCCCCCACATTAGCTACTCGAATGAGAAATGGGTATGCGGTTTTAACACAAAAGGTCTCGGCATTAGTGTGTGGTATCATTCCTTATAACCCAAAAAAGACTCTTTACCTTTCAGATATGAGATTCCAAAGGGCTCTAATCTAAGCGACATTTTTCAAACAGTTTGGATTTGATTGGATTTTTCACAATCATTAAATTGAGTACCACCTGAGGCTACCACCTCATCCTTACTCAATCCAATTAATGATTATAAAAAATCCAAGCAAATTCAAGCAACATGAATCCAGTTAAAGAAGCTGGACCCCTTTGGAAAAAGCTAATACAATTGTATTGCTGTAAAGAGTTGGAATTGATTGATACATGAATTTATCAACTTTTATATAACTCTAACAGATGATCACACATCGATTCTAAAAACAAGACTTGTTGGAAAATTCTATAATATGTTAATACATGACATGCATCAATTTTCTCTTAAAGTTGTAAAATGAGTCCTCGAAGTAATAATATTATTCCTTAAATGCGTAAATGAGTCCTTAAAGTTGTAAATATTCTTCGTTACCACATGAGTCTTTAAAGTAGTAATATTAATCCTTAAAGTGGTAATACGAGTCCTTAAAGTAATAAAAAAAAAAGAATTGAAATTTAGTTAGTCCTTGTGGTTTGAAGTCGACATCTGTTTAGTCATTTTGGTTTTATTTTAATCTGAATGGTCTTTAAAGTCATGATTTTTTATCCAAATGGTCTTTCCGTCAATTTTTTCTGTTAGAATACCGATGTGGCCTTTAAAGTCATTGTAATTTTAACGGCCATGCACGTCAACAATTTAACTGAGAAAATTGACAAAATGATTATTTGGATGAAAAATCGTGACTTTAAGGACCATTCAGATTAAAATAAAACCACAAGGACTGAACAGATGTCGACTTCAAACCACAAGGACTATACAGTATTTTACCCTAAAAAAATATTGATAAGGACTAAATTACCATCTTAAGGACACATTTAACCACTAAAGGACTAATGTTGTAATTAAAATTTACAACTTGGACTCGTATTACAACTTTAAAGACCAATTTTAATACTTTAAAGACTCAATTTTCAACTTTAGGACAAAATTAATAACACACCTTAACCTTCCTCAAATTTATTTTACTGTTTTAGCTCATGCACCAGATCTTGAAAATTGAATTGAAGCCTTACGTCATAAAGGAGGAAAACTATATATAGGATTAATGAAAATTATATATACACAATATTGCACATTCAAAAAATATATATATATATTTATATATATATACAGGCCCGTTCTGGTGCAGACATCCGCACTCGGCTTAAAGTACAGACGTCCCTATGTTCTCCACCGGACGACTCCGACGACGGCGCGCCTCCACCGAAGCGGACCTAAGCGGACACCGGCGGCATCCCTGATCACTTTCCCTTGCCGGCGAGTCCGCCGAATACCAGTTTGCAGCTGAGATCGATCTTGTGATGCCGCCGGTGTCCGCTCCGATGGAGACGCGCCGTTGTTGGAGTCGTCTGTGGAGAAAGGAGGAACATTCGCATTTTAAATCGAGTGCGGACGTCCGCTTCAGAACGTTTCTATATATATATATTATCCCATGTATCCATCGAAATTATTCAAATTGATCACACATCGAAGGGGGTCGGTACCCCCCCCCCCCCCACACATGAATATAACAAACTAGATTATATAGTAAAAAGGCACTTAAGATAGGTACTTAATTGGTGTGCACACATGGTGGCAGTAACGCAGTACGTGTGAGTTCATGTCGTCGTCCGTTTACTTCACAACGATGGTGAAGAGGCCGTTTACTTCACAACGATGGTGTCGAGGGAAGAGGATAAAGGCGAACATGAAGTCCTCTCGTAGGACCAAGAAATGGGCTCATCACCATTTTCTCATCGGGAAAAATCTTCTCCCACCTGAATCTGGTGACCAAATTATGCATGAAAACCAAAATCGTAAAACGAGCATATTCTCTTCCGGGGCACATCCGAGGTCCTCCTCCAAATGGGACGTACGAATAGGGAGCTGGTCCTTCTCCCTCGAACCTTGATGGGTCAAACTTTTCCGGATCTGGGAAGTATTCTGGGTTTTTATGTGTTGAAAACACACTCCAGTACAACTGCATGCATGCATAAATAGTTGATTAATTTCATGAGAGTATATATATACACGCCTCAAGAACTACTTTTACTGTATTATACAGTTACAAACCTTCATTCCTTTCGGAATCCGATATCCTTCATAGACAAAGTCAGTCATGGCCTCTCTAAAAGTTCCAGGATTTGGCGGCTCCAATCTCAACACTTCACATGCGACGTTCCATGTATGTTTCATTTTTTGTATGTCTCCCCAGTTGAGCAACTCTCCTTCTGCTTTGGAGTCTGCTATCTCCATTTGCTCTGACAGATCGAAGAGATTCATATATTAATTCTACGTTTTAGTATCACTGTAAGTAATCAGTTAAGAGAATATTAACCATTTAACCATGCTTTGTGGCGCGGGAAGCCGGAGGTATCTAAATCAATTTGGACATAGAAATAGGGAGATATAGGAATAGATATACAGTACCTATGATGGATATATATATAGGTACCTTT
This sequence comes from Fragaria vesca subsp. vesca, assembly GCF_000184155.1. Lineage (NCBI taxonomy): Eukaryota > Viridiplantae > Streptophyta > Magnoliopsida > Rosales > Rosaceae > Fragaria > Fragaria vesca. Next base: position 16,508,041 of record NC_020495.1, read on the forward strand.
GAGGACGGCATCATATACCGTAGGAAGCTGGAATAGAAATATGACCATAGAACAGATGGTGGTGACTACGTTGTCTGAACCAGCAATGAGTAGACCCTTTAACTTGTCCGCGATGTCAGAGATGTCGGTTTCCTTCATCTGACGGCCGTTGCTATATGTGTCCATCAGCAACTTAGACATCATATCTTGATTATTCTCATCTAGATCTGCTGCCGTAGCCGTCGACTGTCGATATCGATCTAGATCGATTCTCCTTCGTTCAACCATTTCTTCAAGGTCCTTGGTGACTTTCTTGGATGCTCGGATGGCTCGGTTGAATGGTGTGCCAGGCAGATTTATCGGCAAAGTCGAAATGAAGCCAGCTGAGATATGCTGAATTGGCTCTTCCAGTTTGGCAATCACTTCTGGATCTTCCACGTTTAAGAAGATTTTACACGCTAATGTGAAGGTGTGCATCTTTGCTAGGGCCAGAACTTTGACTTGTTTTTCATCCGACCAAAACTCGTCCATATGACGTTTGGTGAAGCCATCCATGATCCCTACGTGCTTTTGGAGACAATTGGGGCTGAAAAATGGAGACATAACTTTGCGGAGTCGAATGGAATCCTTGTGGGTGTCTGGTTTTTTGAGGCCGGGAAAGATGGTGTAGATGGTATAAGGCCACCATGAGTGGACGAGTTTGTTCTCGTTTGAAAACAGGAACTTGTTTCCAGCGGCAGTACACAGCACTGCCACGGATTCACGCAGCAACGACGTGGTGAACACCTTGCAGCTGCTGTTGCTGCCTTTTGAATCTGATGATGAGTACTTGATCCTCCGTTTTTCTATGAATTTCTCCGGGACACCCCTTTTGGCTGTCATCGTAAAAGAAAGGCCTTCACCGATGATGGGCCAACCTGAGCTTCCTGGTGGGGGCTGAAGCTGATGATGATGGCCAGCTTCATTTCTGCTAGCGTTCTTATTCAACATACGAAAAAGATACAGAGAAACAAAGAGAACTAGCACAGAAAGGATGAGCATTTCCATCTCCATCTCAAAACTCTAGGGTACCAGCTACTCCGCTTTGTGTGCGTTTAAAATTACAGTAACATCTGAATTACCTTTTTTTTTTTTATAGTGACCGACTACCACTAGTTTATTGTCCTCATCAGGAAGTGGCTAGACTATCACTAGACTACCACTAGTTTATTCTCCTCGTCAGATGTGGCCAGCTACATAACAAACAAACTAATAAGTGAGAGAGAGAGAGAGAGGAATCTTCTGGCATAGTTTTATTTTATTCTTTTAAATTTTTTATTCAATAATTAAAAAAAAATTACAAGAAAATCTTCTAAAACAACCTAATATACTTCTTCATAAATTAGTTTAGTTACGTTGATTACGTACATATATAACATCCAAATCAAGTTATCACAAGATTAGTTTAATTATCACTCTCGTGCATGCAAGACATGCACGTTATATATATTTTCTCTTTTTTTTGTTACGTACGTATATATATAAAAGATTTTTCTCAGCTATAGACGTCCGCACCAATTTTTTGGTGCGGATTTCCATTTTTGCACCACTTCCTGATCGAATTTTCTCAAACTTTCTTCTAGACATATCTAGATCATCTTGTGTAGATCATCTCTGCAAAATTTCAGCCAATTTGGTGATCGTTAATGCCCTCAAAATCGAAAAATAAATCTGACAGACTGAATTCTGTCCGGTTCATCATCTCCATTTGTTTTTCCGATTTTAAGGGCCTTAACGATCACCAAATTGGCTGACATTTTGCAGGGATGATCGACACAAGATGATCTAGATATGTCTAGAAGGAAGTTTGAGGAAATTCGATCGGAAAGTCGTGCAAAAATAGAAATCCGCACCTAAACCTTCGGTGCGGACGTCCGCAGCCGAGAAGGCCTATATATATATATACAGTCCCCTTCTAGAGTGGGATCCCGCTTTGAAATTAAAGTGCGGAACTCCTTATTTCGTTCACTTTCAGGTCGTATTTCCACATCTCAACCGTACAATGTCTAAAACACAGTGTGTAGATTATTCATACAAAGTTTGATCAAATTTGAAGATTATTTGAGCTTCTGTAATCGTACTTTACACGAACGGTTCTGTTTAGACAACTTTTGTTCTGTTAATTTATTTAATCTAATTCGGTACCCAAATGATCTTCAAATTTGATGAAACTTTGCAGGAATGATCTACACACTGTGTTTTAAACATTGTACGGTTGAGATGTGGAAATATCACCTGAAAGTGAGCGAAATAAGGAGTCCCGCACTTTAATTTCAAAGCGGGATCCCACTCTGGAAGGGACTGTATATATATATAAAGGAGGTATTTGTAGATTTTCTAATTTTATCAAGGTAACACTTGAATATTAGCAGTTTTCCACTCATGACCTGTTAAAATGTCCATCTCGGATTGTTAAATGGCTGCCTATTAATTTGTGTTGCTAATTTTCGTCTTAACTGCAGCACCCCGCTCACATATCTTAACCAAGAGAGATACAGAAGAACAAGATGTTAAACCTTCTCCAGATGCTTTTGCCGACATTCTCAAACTTGTTGCAGCTTACACTTCTGGCCATTTTCTTAGTCCTCTTATACAAATGGTCCTCTTCCAAAAACATATCACGAGTACCACCTTCTCCACGAAAGCTGCCTGTGATCGGAAACCTTCATCAACTTGGCTTATACCGTCATCGTTCACTTCAAAACCTAGCTCAAATCCATGGCCCTCTCATGCTGCTCCATTTCGGAAGCATGCCGGTCCTTATTGTCTCGTCGGCCGAGACTGCTTCCCAGATCATGAAGATCGACCCATGACATCTCATTCTCCGACAGACCCAAATTCACCTTCTTCAAGAAGCTTCACTATAATTTCAAGGACATTGCAACGGCACCGTACGGTGACTACTGGAGGCAGCTGAGAAGTATATGTGTCTTGAATCTCGTAAGCAACTCCAGGGTTCGCTGTTTCCGTTATGTGAGAGAAGAAGAAATAGAGTCCATGATACAACAACATCAACAAGCAGTCTTGTACTGATCTATTCTCATCTTCATCTTCATCGGCCTCATCATCGTCCTCTGTTTTGAATCTATCCGAAATATTTCTGAGGCTTACCAATGATGTCATCTCTAGGGCAGCTCTAGGGAGGAAATACAGTGACTGCGAAGAAGATCGAGGGAGGATGTTTGCGCAGCTCTCTATAGAATTTGCCGAGTTATTGGGGCGTGTGAATATCGGGGACTATATTCCATGGCTCTCTTGGGTCAGCCGTGTTAGTGGTTTGGACGCCAAACTAGACAGTTTGGCTAAACGGTTCGACCAATTTTTAGATATGGTTGTTCAAGAGCATATAGACAGTTCAAAGGGTTCTCAAAGAGATGAGGATGATGGCCAAAATGATTTCGTGGACGTTTTGCTTTCGGTCCAGAAACAAAACACAGTCCCCATCGATAGAGTTGGCATAAAGGGTATCGTCTTGGTAAGTAAATACTCTTTTTCTCGATTAATTTTACCATAGTTATATATACACACACACACAGAGTTCCCTTTCAATTTAGAGATCATTTGGGTACCGAATTAAATTAAGGGAAAATACCCATTTAGTCAAAAACAGAGATTCAAGAGCCAATTCCAATGAAAAACTTTTACATTAGCCCATTCTAATTATTCATATCAAAAAGACAACATTACCCATAACTTAATATCTCCTGCTCAACCTTCCCCCGATCTACACTCTCAGTCTCTCATCCTCCTCCTCTGAAAACTCTCTCTCTCTCTCT
>NC_020495.1:16512146-16513561 GCF_000184155.1 Fragaria vesca subsp. vesca
CTGCTTCGTCTTGATTTCTATCTCCATTATCATCGAGCATTTGCTTCATGTCTTAGCCAAGGTGAGCTACACTCAATTCCTCTCTTCTTATTACACAGCAGCATTAGTATCTGCATCACTATATGAGTCTGATAAATGATCACCTCTTTTTATTAATCATCCTCCTCTTGGATCTCTTTGCAGTATTTCAACAAGATAAGGAGGAAGTCACTCATTCTTGCTCTTGACAAGATCAAAAAAGTAATTAACTATGTGATTAGCTAGAACTGATCCAGATTTCTAGCTAATCCAGATTTGATGTAATACGTTGTTTTGTTTTGCAAATTTTTAGTTTAGAAATCATAATATAGTGATTTTTAAGAACATAAAGTATATTTTAACATGATTATTGGGTCAGTTGCAGATTACTGGGCGACAGTAACTCGATTACTGAGGGTCAGTAATCGATTACTGAGCGTCAGTAATCGATTACTGGGCGTCAGTAACTCTATTACTAGGGTCAGTAATCGATTACTGAGAGTCAGTAACTCGAGTTACTGGGAGTCAGTAATTGTATTACCCGGGGCCAATAGCCTTTTAGGGAATCATTACTCAATTACTGGGGGTCAGTAACCGAGTTTACAGTGACCGGAATCCGACGATGGGAGAAATAAGTTGATTATTAGGGGTCAGTGATTAAGTTATTGGGGGTCAATAACTCGATTATTAGGGGTTAGTAACTTAATAAGGTGATTACTGGGGGTCAGTAACCCGATTATTGGGGGGCAGAAATCCGACGACAATGACCAGAGAAAGTCCGACGACGGTGATTAGAGAAAATCCAGCGATGAGATTCCGGTGACCGGAGTCCGACGGCCGGTGACCGGAGTCCGACGGCCGGTGACCGGAGGCTCCGGCAAAGTCTTCCCTCTCTTATATTTTTTCTCTCTCTAAGTGTATATAAGGGATAAGGGTAAAAATGTCTCAAAAATATTTTTTTATTATAAATTTAATAAAGATTTGTGTATTTGGGCACAAATAAGAACATCTTATATTGAAATGGGCTCATGTTTATTAGATTCATTGAAATGGGCAATAAATAATTTAAATTAGTACTAAATGGGCATTTTCCCTTAAATTAAATGAATCAACTGAACAAAATTTATTCAAAAGGGAACCATTCGTGTAAATCACAATTACGAAAGCTCAAATGATTTTCAAATTGGATGAAACTTTGTAAGAATGATCTACACTATGTTCTAGACACTGAACGGTAGAGATTTGAAAATGTGACCTGAAAGTAAGCGAATTGAGGAGCACCACACTTTAATTTCAAAGCAGTGTCCCGCTCTGGAAGGGAACCGTATATCAGTGTGTGTGTGTACATATATATATATATATATATATATATATATATATATATATATAGTAGTACG
>NC_020495.1:16514727-16516421 GCF_000184155.1 Fragaria vesca subsp. vesca
CGTACGGAAAACCCGTATAAATCGTCCGCACCAGAAACAGACTATATATATATATATGTTGATGAGAGGCCTATGATTTCAATTAGTTTTTTTATATAATATTTAATTTGACTAACTAAAACTAATACTATCAAAAAATTTCTTGTAAAAGGATGTGTTCGTCGGTGGCAGCGAGACTACGTTCACAATTTTAGAATGGGCGATGTCGGAGCTTTTCAAGCATCCAAGTGTTATGAAGAAATTACAAAATGAGGTTAGAGGAATAGTCGGAAATAAGCAAAACATAATAACAGAGGATGATTTGGGTGGAATGAACTATTTGAAGGCAGTAATCAAAGAGACTCTTCGCTTGCATCCTCCAGCTCCATTACTATTTCCCAGGATGGCTAGCCAAGATGCAACGGTAAATGGTTACAATATCAAGCGCGGCACACTAGTTTTTGTTAATGCATGGAAGATTGGAAGGGATCCAAAGTCATACAACGACCCAGAAGAGTTTAAACCAGAAAGGTTTTTGAGTAATGTCGTAGATTATAGAGGGACCGATGATTTCCAATTTATTCCATTTGGGGCTGGCAGAAGGGGTTGTCCAGGAATTCAGTTTGCCATGGCTGTTCAGGAGATTGCTTTAGCAAATTTGATTCACAAGTTTGATTGGGTATTGCCTTATGGTGCAAGAGGGGAGGATTTAGACATGACTGAGGAGAGTAATAGTTCAACTATACATAGAAAATATCTTCTTAAGGCCATGGCTATACCATATCATTGCTCAGGTTAATTAAACACATGTTGAACCATATCCTTGTTAATAAGGTTAAACATGTGTTGCGTCATTATTTGCAATTTAGATTTCACGTATGTGGACTAATCCCTATTTTCGGTCCCTTGTAATTTAAGTTCATCCATCAATAAAAAGAGTAGTCATTGAAATTAAATTACTTTTGATTCATTTGTTACCTTCATTACCAAATATTTGTTTTTTTTTTTCTTTTTTAAATAGGGCTAATACGGCTCTCGTCAAGCCTTGATCATTGCAGTTGAGTAGAGGGATTTAGGGTATGTCAAATTAATGGGAGCCCCATGGCATGAACCCTACTAACTAGCTAGTGAAAACATTATGGCATGGGGTTTGATCGATGTTGTGACTGATAATGCAGAGAGGATCGTTCCTGCTTCGAGGTGATATGGATTAGAATCACTCCTCAATTCCATGACTTCATGTCAAATTCGAGTAATAATTTGCCTTCTCAATTTCTAGCTAGTGTCCATCGATAAAGTATTTTGAATTTTTTTATGACTGTTGATTTGCTTTGCTTATTATTTATCTAGCTTTTCATGTCTATGTTATTATAAACTAAATAACGGAAAAAGTAACGACATATCCCGATTTTGGGTCGAAATTGCAACTTCATGTACCGATATTAGCTCTTTCAAAATGTATCGATGTTACGAGTGGTTCATATGTTTACGAATAGTTTTAAAAAATTTCCTTAGTTTCATAATATAACTTTTACATACAAAATTCGAGTTAAGCGTAAAGTCAACGTTTTAGTTTATTAAAAGTTTGAAGCATGAGTAAAAAGTAATAATAATTCTTGTTTACCGTACACATGACTAGTAAACGGGTAAACTGAGAATACATAACATCTCTCATCTATATATATATATATATATATATATAATATATATATACA
>NC_020495.1:16516441-16517526 GCF_000184155.1 Fragaria vesca subsp. vesca
GACGAACTGAATTCTGTCGAACTTGAACTGTTCATGTTTATAACAGAAAAATGCAATTTGGTGGGCCTTAACCATAATCAAATTAGCTGAAAATTTGCATAGATAATCTACACATTAGTATCTAAAGACTAGACGGTGGAGATGTGAAAATTTGATTGAAAAGTGAGTCTAAAGTGGAAATCCGCACCGTAAGAATAAATAAGGAAATCCTTAGCAGAGAAGGACTGTATATATATACATATATAAAGAGACGCCGAAAATTTAGGGTATAGGGTTTAGGGTATAGGGTTTAGATCATATATCTTATTCATATTATATTTTACCTTATGTATAGATTAGAGAATAAATTCCTTTAATCTAGATTTTTTCATAAAAATAAGGAAAATTACATGATTCTTGCAAATTGATTGAAAAATGTTAGTGTTAGAAGAAAAACTCATAATTAAGGTATTTAAGACAACATCAATTAAGCTTATTTATTATATTTATATGTTATAGTTGAATGATGGCAATTATGTAAAATTTAGAAAAAATATGACATAATATTTATCATAATTGATACATTTTCGATGTCTATCAGATAAGAATATTAGGTGGGTTTAATTTAAAACCACTCTTCAAAATTGGGTGTATATGAAAATTCCCCTTATTTATATCCCTTAAGGAGGAGAAGGATTTCATCCTAGTTGTGGATGAAGCAAAGTTGCTCGTACGTTAGTTTTATTCGGTTAGTTAGGGCTTCTTCTTTGAAAAGTGCAATACAAGAACATATTATTATTATTTTTTTGGAAAAATTTCAGTTTACTCCCCTGAACTTTAGGTCTAAAATCAGTCTGATACCTTATCTTCTTTTTTAATCAGTTTTATCCCTAAATTTTCAAAATGACATCAATCTCGACCAAAATTTGAATCTCGCGTTAAACATGACGTCATGCGCTGATGTGGAGCAGACAAGGTTGGCCCACATTTCAGCTAAAACCCTAATTGTGGCCGAAATGACTAAAAAATAGCCTTTGTTACGGTTTTCCCTCAATTACAGCCTCCATTACACCCCAAAAGCATAGACCTAAAGATCAAAAACTTAA
>NC_020495.1:16518545-16613541 GCF_000184155.1 Fragaria vesca subsp. vesca
GAGAGAGAGAGAGGGTAAAAGGATTAAGTTTTTGATCTTTAGGTTTATGCTTTTGGGGTGTAATGGAGGCTGTAATTGAGGGAAAACCGTAACAAGGGCTATTTTAGTCATTTCGGTCACAATTAGGGTTTTAGCTGAAATGTGGGTCAACCTTGTCTGCTCCACATCAGCGCATGACGTCATGTTTAATGCGAGATTCAAATTTTGGTCGAGATTGATGTTGTTTTGAAAGTTTAGGGATGAACTGATTAAAAAAAAAGATGAGGTATCAGACTGATTTTAGACCTAAAGTTAAAGGGAGTAAACTGAAATTTTTCCTATATATATTGGTTTTCTAAGAAGGAACCTTCTATTTCCAAACCTTCTACTGAAGCTGATCAACCTCCGGCTGCACTGCCTCTGAGATATTTTGGTCGGGACATTTTCTACAAGACATGGATGTTTCACTTCCTGGCTTAAGACTTGGGACCGTCGATTAAGTATGGAGCTAATAGCGCCTATGATCCAGTTTGAGAGTGAAAAGCTTGAACTACTGACTGCATTGGTCCACAATGACTGAATTCGGATTCTTTCTTTTTGCACTCCAACAGAATAAGTCTGTGGCAAAGAATAGACATACTCTACTTGATTACTGTATCTCAAATTAAGAGGAAGTGATTCTCCAGTACAGCTCTTAAAGCTGAGCCCATCTAACTGCCTTGATGTGTACGAAACTCCATGAACCAATCGCTGTAGAGTAATTTCTAGATCCACATAGATCGTTTGCTACCTGCACATTATCTTGCGCTGGAGCAGTCATCAGCTTTGAAATCTTCCCGCTATCCAACCATAGATCTTGTTTGCAGTAACCTCCTCTAGTCCATAGTAGCTTTTCAGAAATTCATCAATTACTATCAGTACCAACCAAACTCCATCCAATATCTTTAGATATCCCTCGAGCCTTCATTTTCTCTCTAAGCTCACTCACACTGTCCCAATTCCCGGCAGCTGCCAAATTATTAGAGAATGAAACATATGCCCCTGGTCGACTGTCATGATTCAGCTTAAAAAGTTCATTGGAAGCTATCCTTGCCATCTCAATATCACCATGTACTGTACTTGAACTAAGAAGAGCTGCCCAAACATCAGAATTGGGCTGCATAGGCATCCCCTTTGCAAACTCCCATGCTTGACGCAAACGTCCAGCACGTCCCAAGAGATCAACCATACAAGCATAATGCTCCATTGTTGGTTTTATTGAGTAGTCTCTCTTCATGCTTTCGAAGATCTCAAGGCCCTTATCAACCAGCCCAGCATGTCCGCAAGCTGAGAGAGCACTGAGGAATGTGACAAAATTGGGTTTGATTTGGTATTCTTTCTGCATTACACTGAAAAGCTCAAGTGCTTCATCAGAATATCCATTCTTCCCATAACCATCAATCATCGAAGTCCATGAAAACACATTTCTTTGAGGCATGTGGTCAAAAATTCTACGTCCATCCTCAACTCTTCCACATTTCGAGTACATGTCTAGAAGGGCACTTCCCATTTTTATATCCACGAATAAGTTGGTCTTCATAAGCTGACATTGCACTTGTTGGCCAATGTCAAATGCTGCCAGCGCCGAGCATGCCCCGATAAGACTAGCAAATGTAGAGATAGTGGGTTGGAAATTCAACCGCTGCATATCAATGTAAACCTCAATTGACTTCTTAGCAGATCCAACTGATTTGCTGTAACCTTCAATCATTGCATTAAACACCACAACATCCTTCTCAACCGTTTTCCGGAATATATCTTCAGCATCTTCCCCTGATCCTTGACTCATGTACCCTGAAATCATCGATGTTGAACACACGATGTTCTTATCCAACATCATGTCAAACACACACCTCGCATATCCAACTCGCCCATTCTTAATATAAGACGCAACAAGCGCGGTATAAAGCACATCATCACCCTCTACATCCGACTTAATTATCTGGGCATGCACCATTCTCCCCAAACTCGGTGGCAATGCAACATTACCATTACAGGTGGAGGCTTTCAAAATCATCGAAAAGGTGTACCCATCAGGCCTCTCCCCAGATAAAACCAGCTGCCGAACCAAACTCAGCGACTCCTCTACTTGGCCGTGTTTGAGATTCCCACTGATCAAGTAATTATAAGACGAAAGAGTTCTCGCAGGCAATTCATCGAACATCTGGCGTGCGTATTTGAGTGACCCACATTTGAGGTGTAGGATGAGGAGCTTGATGGAGACATTGTTATTGGGTCGGAACCCGGATTTGAGAATGTGGGCATGGATCTTTTGGCCTGGGTAAGGGTTTTCTGAGTTGATGTAACTCTGCAGAGCAGAGGATAGAACAGTGGCGTCTGGGAGAGGTGGGTGGGATTGTATTGGCGGGAAAATCTGATTTGGTGGGAGAGGGGGTTTGTGGGTTTGGGGAGATAACAATGTGGCTAGTCGTCCAACTTTCATTTTCGGCCTTTAGCTCAAGGCTCAAATAAGGAAGGCACTGCAATCTGAGATTTCTAGTTTTGGTTTATGGAGTTTCAGATCATGCCTAATCATGAAGCTCCTGTAAAAAAACCCATCAATATTTATCTCTCAGTAAAACATGATTTTTACTCTGTCTCTTTGTGTTACCCATGAGTAACAATGAATAATTTACAGATTTACTGTTGAGACTTGAGAGTACATTTTATAAACAAATATTTTACGCATGAGTAACCATCAATCATTTACAGATTTACTGTTAGTACATTTTGTATTTTTTCCTTCTTTAAAAATTCGACCTTGGTTAGCACTATTTTAATTTATTGTTGTCATTACCTGGAGGCTTTCGATATCGTTATCTTTAGACATGTCTATCGTGAAGTAAATGGTATTATGAATCATCTTGTACACCTTGGTACATCATTGTTTTAAGATAAACTTTGGGTTGATGAGACTCTTGATATTATTCAGGATGTTCTTGTACAAGATATACCTTGTTTTGCTTAGTATATCAATAGAGAACCTAGGAGGAGTTGAAATACAAACAAGAGCCTCTAATTCCACTGCTGCCTGCAGATATATTAGCATCCCTGACATGAGTCTTCTTGCAACATGCATAACAACTTAAGTAGAAGCCTTCTTCTTCTTTGTATCGGACTTGCTTTCCTACCTTTCTTGGTTATCATCTTTTTTGGCTCAGCCTCGGACCCCTCAAGATTTACATGCTCCAGTCCTTTCCCAGCGTCACCGTCGCTTCAAATTTTGTTCTTTTTCTGCTCTCCTCCAAATCCAGCCTTTTGCACATCGCTTCCTACTACTATAATCATTCAAAGGCTGACACACTTGCTTTGATAGATTCACCCAGCTGTAGGGAAGTTTCACCCAAATCATTCTAGACTGTCCTTTTCCGATCATAAATCTCCCATATATATGCTTTACCATTCAAAGCACATAATGCACAATACTTGCATCATGGATGATGATGTTCTGGTAAACAGCAACATATACACGAGCAGGATTATGCAAAAGCTATCTGTTACTCGATGCTTATATAACAAGTCACCTTTTACCAATGTTGCACTCTCATTACATGATTCAGTTGACAAAGCAATGTAAACCCAACTCCACAAATAAATGTACGCCCATCTCTTATCTCCTGCAAAAGTATAATTTCTTCTGCAACAATGTGATTATGGTTCAGCTGTCAAGTTTGTTTATGCAATCAATTTGGAATTTTGACCCTCGTTTCCAATTTGATTATATCATGTAAACTATTGAGTTTGAATGACAATTTCATTACCAAAAGAACAAAGTCTAATCATAGTTTACATTACATGGTATGAGTATTTTCTTCTAGATAGATAATGTAAGTAGCGTAACTCAAATCAACTTCTTCTTTTGGAAAAATCGCTTCAAGTGCCATAACTGAAGACTTGAAACTGCAATGCAGACGCCCAATGACATTATGCTAAACCACGCCACCCTGGTGTTTGTCTTTTCACTGACAGTCCTCATCTCCGCTTCTCTGATTATATGCAAAACCAAGTGTATATATATTACAGCCTAAAGAATACAAAAGAGTGAAGTGCATTCTTATAAGGAATGTAAAGCTTACCTGCTCTTGAGAAAGAGTAGATTTTCATGAATGGCTTCCACTGCTCCTTCAAGTTTCCGCAGCTCAAGCTCAAGACCCTATATGTAGGAAGATTCTTAGGAACATGTTTTATCAAGGATGATAGTACGAAGAAAAGTACAAACGGCAATTCTAGTTGGGACACAAGGATAGCAACTGTAAAATGCACCAAGTGAGCACTGTGTAGCAATTATGCCTTCAACGAACCAACCTTTAACGTCCTTGAATGCATCTAAACTATTAACCATGAATCTAAGAATGTGCCAGGACTTCGCTGGTGGAATCCTTAGAAATTTTATCCTTTATTATCCAAACTACTAATTCATGTTGGGTTTCCAGCCCATGTGTTTTTCCTAAGATGTTTCGTCTTAGAGTATGGTGTTCCAATAAGGAAAGTAAATCCTTATTGATGATGGTGTACCTGTAATCTTGTTGATTACAGAGAAGGAAGGAGGCATTATTGCCTACCACTAATAGGAATAGGATTTCCTGTTTGGTGAAGAGATCTGATATCCTTATGGCTATATAAGGAGAGGTTCAGTTCTAGGTTTTGTATCACAGAGACAAAGAGCAAAGTGTGTTCCATTCTCGGTTAGAGGGTGAGAGAGGGCAGAGAGGAGAGAGATAGGAAGAGAAGTGAGAGTCCTTGTTTTCTTATTCTTTCTGGTGTACCCATTATTAATATAGTGGAAGTGTTTTCTGCCGGTGGATGTAGGCAAAGGTTTTGCTGAACCACCTTAAATCTGTGTTATTTGTGTCTTATCTCTGTGGTTGTTTCTCTTGGTTTGCTGTGTTCTTTTGGGGTTCCTTGACATACATAATTGGCCGATATCTCAACAATTCAAACATAGACCTTATTGCATCACCAATATATACAAAATTATCACGATGATGTTCATACTTGAGATCTAAATCAATCAAATTTACACTTTCTCAATTATTTCAATTAAAATAGCTAGCATTATTGTCAGAAAAGGGAAAATGCAATGCCTCTTTCATATAACAAATCCGCAGGTATTTAAAGACTTCTATAAAGCTATAATTAACTCTAATACCAATCCACCACTCCACTAGTCTAAATTTAGAGTTAAGACTCACTTGATCAACTCCATATCAGAATCAGTAATGAGGGCTGAGATTCACAGTTGATAAATTAATATCGAAACCGGTAATGACCAAAGCAAAATTAGCAGATGCATAAATTCATTTCGACAACCATTCCAATTTTAACAATCTTCAAAGTAGTTCTCAGTGCATTCATTATGGAAATTAGGAATCTCATCATAAATAAAAGCACTTAAAATGAACAAAAGTTAGTAGATAGATAATACGTATGATGTGTATCAAATAGCTGACCTCGATCTTCTCTTTTCTCGCTACTGAATCCCAATCCTTAGCTCCAATTCCAGTTTTCCAGTCAAGGTTGACACTTACCGAACCGCCTCCAGGATTGTGACCATCAATCCAAAAACATGCCAGGTAGTTACCAGCCTCATGAGTGGTGAAGGCAAACTGACCATGTGTTGCATTCTCCCTGAGGTGAAGATTATTACCATAAGGTGACGTCACCTGAAGAACAACAACTACATAAAGGTTACAAGAATATTAAACGAAATCTAAGTTGACAACAGTTATAAAGACCAAAAAGATCTAAATATGTACATAGAATCCTTGAATGTTATTAATTCATCTCTAAAATTTTCATTTTCACTTACCCATTAGTTGTGGGAGCTATAATTTGCAGTCCTCAAGGGACATTGTGCAACACTACTTATTTTCTATAACTTATTAACTTTTCCTGAGTTTCTTTTCAGTAATGCTCAGCTACAGATTTCAGAAATGTGGTAGTAATGCTAAGCTACAGAATTTGGAAATGTGGTATGTTGGATGAAGGATTTTTTATTCAGATTTTGATATTATGGTGGATGAAGGATGACTGCTAAGTTGGTCATTGCAAATAAGTGAGGAATATGGAGCTCTTAAGCACAAAGAGTTGCTGGGTTCAGTGGTTGCAACAGCAGTGAGATGGGTAAATAGAATGGAGGGTTCATCACATAGACAGTGAGGACGGGGTCAGTGTCGTCATATTTGAATTAAAAACTTCAGAAGAATATAAATAGAAAATAAAGAGGGGTGATTCATGAAATTTAATGAATGCCAGAAACGGCTCCCTTAAATTTTACTACTGCAATTTAGTGGATCTATCCACAAGTAGCAAACAGTCTACAAGTCAATTAACTTAACATAACAGAAATTTGGCACTAAGCCACTTACGTGCCTCATCAAAAATCAGGTAATACAAGGTTTAAACGCTATTTAAATCATTGATGTAACTAGAATACCCGTACCCTCACACCCATCGCAAACTGAAATTATGATTACTTTGCCAAAACGAATTCCACAAAAAGCTAAGCTTAATTTGTAATTTTACAAAAGAAATGAGTCAATCAGAGTACATACAAACAATCCTATTCCCTTGATAAACCACATACAATTTTAAGAAACATCAAACATGCGGAAAATTCATAGGCTAACTGCATCACCACGTTTAAGTTGCAACATAACAAAGTAAAATATGAGAACACCAACAAATGAGCCTCAAAATCAAACAAAGCTCTCCGTCTGAAACTTTAAAAAGTTGGCTTACTAGTTATGGAGCAGGACTGGAAAATGCATCAAATTCTACTTCGACTTATGTCCAATGTTGCCTCATGACCCTGCGCTATCTACGAGCACTATGTTTGGATAGCCAGATGCTCATTTGATCCCAATTGCTCAAATTAATCACTAATCAGAGAGGTTTGGTGAGCAGTGCATTTGCGTAACTGGAGATGGCACCCCATCTTTTGTTTTATCCACTAATTGCTTATACTATGCGTCACAGAACTTTCAGCAATGTTACCCACTATATAATTCAGCTTATTTGGGTTCTGGATGACCTATGGCTGTGCTGGGGACATGAGTGTGTGAAGTGCGCACACACTGGAACACAGCAAATGACCATGCCTAAGATTAACAAATCCCCACTGATGGGGGAATGGTCGGATTGTATAAAAATTATAGTCAGTGTGTCACTAATCCAGATAGAGTCGATCCTGCAGACAAAGTTGCAGATCAAACAAGTTCCATCGCAACTGATTAGAAATGCATTTTCCACTACAGGCTCTTGATGACATAATGCATCTACACAGATGCAATTGGATAGCTTTCGACACCGATAATAATCTGAGCAAACTCATCAGTCATGTAAAGATAACAAGCATAACATCTAAATCATATCTATTTATCACAAACAAAAGCAGAGATCCGAGTATAAACCAAGATCCGGTGCAAGCCAAAGCCTAAGATAGATTGATATATTTTGTTCTCGATTTCGAGATGGAATCCAAACAAGAGGGAAACAGATCAAACCTTGGCGGAGATGGTGGGGGAGTGGGAGTGGTCGTCGGAGATAACGACGTAATCGGCCAAAACGACGACGTTGTTCTGGATTTCTTCGGAGACGCACTTGGTGCCAGTGGAGGGTAGAGTCAGCCAAATCGATTGACCCGGCCGTAACAAAACCAGGAATAGGAGGATCGACAACCAGCTGCATGCACTCCTCATCTTTCCCAATTCTCTTCTCTCTCAGTCGCTTTGCGTTTCGTTTTCGAAAACCAGGTTACCAAGTCACGCACCAAGTACTTGTCAACCCAAATCTAAATTCTCAATAAATAATTAAACTATGAATTAAATTTATTTTACCCTCTTGTAGTTTGTAGTTAATTTCATTCTCCGTCTTTTAATTTTGAAAATTTACTTTCTTAATTTACTAATTTTCATCAATCATGTCCATTTGTTAAGATTCGACCAATTTGGAGTTTTAGACGTTAAATGCTAGCATGAAATCTTAGAAAATAGGTCGTAAAATGTGTTTTTTGTCGTTAAATAAATGTTTTAGCCCTTAAAATTAGTCATAATATCAAAATTAATGTTCAAATTTGATAGAATCTTAACAAATGGGCCAAGCTAATGAAAAATTAAGAGGTAATTTCATTTTACCCCCATCAACTTTAGGTCGATTATCATGTTAGTCTTTCTTTCAATTTCATCAAAAACACCTCTCGACTCCCAATTTTCATCAGCTGTGTCCAAACCTCCGTTCTCTATCTAATTCCTCTATTAAGTGATGACGTGACATCAAAAATAAAGTCAAATTCTGAAAAAATAATATTTCTGACCATTTTTCGCCTATATCAATACACATCTCCGTTCTCATCACAACTTCCTAAGCTTAGTGATTTTGGTGGAATTGAATGCAATTTGTCTATTTTGCCCATTTTCTGTGGCCCAGCGACTTCAAATTTCGTTTTCTTCTTAATGCAAATCATCACATAACGAGGGAATTGGATAAAAAATAAATGTTTGGACACCGTTGATGAAAATTGGAAGTCAAAGGTGTTTTTGATGAAACTGAAAGAAAATAGACTAACATGATGATCGACTTAAAGTTGATGACGGTAAATTGAAATTAATCCTTAAATAAATGTTTTAGCCCTTAAAATAAGTCATAATGTCAAAATTAACGTTCAAATTTGACAAAATCTTAACAAATGGGCCAAGCTTATGGAAATTTAAAAAATTAAGAGGGTAAATTTTTAAACTAAGAGAACGGGGACTAAAATGAAATGAAGTTAACCCCAAACCTCAGTAGGGTAAAATGAATTTAATCCTTAAATTAAATGTTTTTTTGTTAAAAAAAAAAACAAATATAGAAGTTGAGTAAGTTATCCTTTTGAGTACGGTCATACATGATTAATTAAGTTTCAAAATTTTGATTTTAACCAATAAGATAACCAAGATCTAAAACCCAAGAACTCAAAAGTCAAAACATCTCACAGAGTATCCAAAGCGGCACTTGTCTGGTGGCGTCTCCGACATCCACTTGTCATTGTTCGGATGCTGTCGAATGGGAGATGTGATAGGAGCAAAAAGTGCTATGATATTAATGCATTGCTTACCTTATTTAGCTATATAATTACTTTAACATTGACATTATTAACTTAGTTTTTGTTTTCAGGTTCCTCCTGGAGTCACGCACTACAGAATACAAAGCACATACACACTGAGATAGAAGAAGAAGCCGGCTGGAGTAGAGGAGGAACGCTGGGTTTGTCCAAAATCGAAGTCGGCGCAAGAAGAAGAGATTAGATCACTCTAGAGACAAAGGAGAACGCGACGACTAATTTTCGATCTGAGAACAACAACAACATCAACCGCAAAGTCCAATCCTAGACTGAAGCAGGACTTGCACTGGCTCAGATAGAGGTCTGCGGCATGGATATGAAGGAGAATGAGATGATGAAGGATAGGGTTTGGAAATTGGGATAGTTGAAATTGGGATCTATTGAAGAGAAACGCGGAAGCAAAACTAGGATATAGAAGAACAAAAGCCACAAGGTCATAGATCGTGGCCATGGGCTCTAATACCATGATAGGATTCATGGATTATTGTAAATGAAAGAGCAGAGCATAAAGTAAAAACGCAGTAGAGGCAAAATGACTACATCTTGTATTCTCAGTGATGGTGAACAATGTGCAAAGCATGGTATATAGGTAGGGTTGAATAGTAAATCTCCTAATTACCCTTACATGGTTAACACATATCGCTGCAATCTCATTCTCCAACTCATTCAAACCATCCTTAACTATTAAGTTAATAATATGGCAAGCACATCATAAATGCAAATATTCCCCATCAAACATCAAAGTCTTGTAGCCCCTCAACATTCTCTTCATGTATTGCACTGTCACATCATTAGTAGATGCATTGTCGACAGTGATGGTAAAGACTTTTGAGATCTCTCATTACCTCAAACATTGCTCCACAGCTCTTTCAATATCCTCACTTTTATAACTGACAATTGGACAAATGTTTATGATTCTTTTGTGCAATTTCAAATCAACGTCCATAAAATAAACTGTAAGAACCATGTGATTGATGTTTTGTATCGATGTCCAAGTGTCTGTGGTGATCGATGTCCTAGTGTCTGCTGCCTTCAAGCCACTCAACAAAAGCGCCTTCTCATGATTGAACTTATCCAACACACCCTTGGCAACCTACTTTCTATTTAATATTCGTCACTCCGGTTCTAATTCATAGCAAAATTCCTTAAAACCCTCCTCCACAAACGTATAGGGTAATTCATCCTTAATTATCATCATTATGCATTTATCATCACACCTCTTTCGGTTATACTTATGATATGTTCTTGCTCCACTCACATTATCTACGGATAGCTTGGACTGTTTGGGATCGAAATCAGCAAGTTTGGGATGCAACAAGTGTTCCACACATCTCTTGTTTATATGTTTACATGAGACCACATTGAGCTTGTCCCATTCCTCTTAACTGCACACAACACTTCCTCACCACAAATGTTGCAGGTGCACCACTCTGGATCGATTTCATATGAGTTTGGGAACTTACATCTAGTAAAGTATGCCCAAAGAGGATTTTTTTTGTTGGTTGGTTCTTTTCTTTTCTACCCACAAGAAGATTGAGGTTGTGAGCTTTGTGTTTGTGGTTGAGGTTCAGGTTCAGGTTCAGGTTGAGATTGAGGTTGAGATTAAGGTTCAGGGAAAGGTTGAGTATGCAGTTGCCTCTGCATTTACGGTTGATTGAATAGATGGAGATGAGGTACTGGTCTGACTACTTTGAATTTGTGACACTGCTGTATCCACTATGAAGTATGAACAAACAAAGAAAAAAAAGGATTCAACTCCAAGCTCATAATTAACGTACAAGAACAAATCAACAAATCAAAACGAAATTAAAGAATAGAGAGAGATGAAATGGACTCAGACCTTGTCTAGCTTATACCCCTTATCTAGCCGCTTGCCTAGTTTATGCACCCTTACCAATTGCGCTGCCACTCATCCTAACCCTTTGGCGACCCATCTGCTTCGAATCAGAGACTCAGAGAGACTAAGAGAGATGAGTAGAGAGAATCAGAAAGATGCGATGATCTCGTCAACTCGGAACGAATCAAAGGAATCAAAGGATGAGAGAATGAGAATTAGAGAGATGCGGATTGAGAGAGGATGAGAGAATCAGAGAGATGCAGACTGAGAGAGAATTTCAATTTGGGATTTAGGGTTTGGGTGAGAGTGAGATAATCAGATTGAGAATGAGACTGAGAGATTGAGAGAGAATGAGAGTAGAGATCGTATTAAGGTTTAGATTAGACAGTTAGGATATTCATTTTTCTTTCAATCGACGGCTAAGATTAGATGATTTTATTTTTAAAAAAAATATTATTAAAAAGTCCGACGGTACGGTATACCGTAATTATACAAAATTCAAAACAATGTATCGTATTGTACATAGTATGTGGTACAGTACTACCGTACCGAGATGTCAGTTACCGATTCCGATAGTTCGGTTGGTTTGTCTGTTGGCTCAGTTTTCTCGGAAAAAAACGTCAGCCCTACTCATTTTCATATGGAGCTAATTGGGCGACCTTGGCATCACTAGAGATTAACTGCTCATTCTTCTTGATGAGGGATGCTTTCAGCTCATTCACCATGACCTCAACCTCCCCCAACCAGGACCTCACCAAGCCCATGTCCCTCTCGGACCATTTCAGCCATATGGCCAGATCCATGTGTCCTTAGACTCCAGCAACCCCTTTAAATGCTCATCTACCTTGCCGGTGGTGGCATACATCAGGACAGTGGCCTACATCAAAACCATTCCAAGGTCAATAGTACACAAAATAAAAGGAATCAGAACACATAAGGCAAACCACTACCTGGGTCAGTTTCTTCTTCGCCTCCCGAACACTGACAAGAGGATCCTTATGCTCAAGGACATGCACGTCTTGGCAACGATGCCTCATGTCATAGGCCATCTGCCTCAGGTAAGGCCTGGCCTCCCCAGAGTCCTCTAAGGCCAAAGCCACTTCAGCCATACACTTCAGCCCGTGATGTGTAATGATATTAAAATATGTGTGTCAGTACACACACACACACGTATCTTGTCATTGAAGTTGTGTGTAAATTTTGTTTAATCATGATGTATATTGATTTTGAAATATCCGTGCACTGCTAATATTTCCTCCATGTTATTTTGGTATTTCCAGGATTCTAGCAACAACTTCAAGCACTGATGGAAACTGATGGAAACCCTCAACACAATAGAGCCTCCTTATGTACGGTGTGTTAAGCCAAACTCATTGAATCGATCATAGAAATTTTAGAATATGAGCATCTTCTATCAATTACGCTATGGAGTTAGTACAAAAAAAAATACTTGGACTGATGGACATACTTACGGATACCAAAGTGCATAAATAATATTTATTAAGGTTTCACTTTGAAAATTTGTTTGGTGGTTTGTAAAAGCCTACGCTTTCATGCTTAGTGGAACGAACAAAAAGAAAAATAAATGAAATGTTGGTTTTTTCATGCTAACTCAGGGAGATGGGAGAATAATTTTGGGTTGTTTATTTTGTGTGTTTCTTCATTGAATGTGTTGGTATGTTTATTCTTTACAATAATATGTTTGTGACTTGTGTCAAAATACAGTTTTTAGTTGGTCCTTTGTAAAGCCTTTCTGACCGTCTTGTCGGAAGGGGAGATGAGCTGGACTTGATTCCCTTTAAAGCCGGCGACCTCAGTCGACACCCAAGCGGAATCGCGGACCTCGACCCAAACCTTGGAGTCCATCCGAAGACTCATGGCTGGTTCCCGGCGAGGGCAGAACGAGAAAGAAAGAAATCGAGTGCCAAAGAAAAAGAAAAAGACAAAAAGGGATAGTGGAGAGAGAGAAAGAGAGAAGGGAATTGAGGATTTTGGTTTTAAGGGGTGAAATATCTGGCTTCTTCTCAAAAATTCATTTTCTTCTTTGAAAATACAAAAAGATATTTTCTCATTAACTTTGACTTCAACAAAAAAAAAAAAAAAAAAAAAAGAAAGAGACTAGAGTGTTGAGTAAAACCCTAAACGAGAGACACTCATCCAGGACCACCCATGGTGGGAGAAGTAAAAATTTTCTCGAAAATTTTTATCTTTCCCCGTTATGTCGGAAATGTATATCATTTTCATTACGTATTTGTGCATATGTTGATCCACATAATATTTAATAATTAATCTACTTCTTCACTGCTTCTGTAGTTCACTTATCACACATATTACTTTTAGGATAAGAACTGTGATTATGTTGTGGTAGAATATTGCAATCTTTTGCATGTCTTCCTCGTAATGCATATTCGTTGCTAACTTTTTCTGCTCACTACGTGAAGAATCTTCAAGATCATCATACAAGTTTTCTTATGTAGCCAGTAGATTTAAGGTATGTTTTAAATTTATGTATGTTTCCTTATTTGATATTCATTGGATGTATCTACATAAAAGTATATGTTAACACAGTGAAAGAATTTAAATAAGAGAATTTTAGGGGCAGAAAAAACCGAAAAAAATGATGGTTTGGAATCGGTTTGGAAGAAGGAAGATATCTGATGCAAGCAAGATATAGATCTGATGCAAAAGTCCAAACAACTAATGACTTTTTAAACCGCACCGAACTGACAAAACCGAAACTGGTTAAAACCGCACTGAACTGACACCAAGAAACCGAAATTGAATAAGACCGGGACTATCAGTTTCGAAAGGCGCACAAACCGAGAAGTGCGGTGTCGATTTACGGTTCTGTGCATCGAAAAAACCAATTAAATAGAACTGAACCGAATCGACATGTAATCATTTAATTATTAATATTGAATTCTACATTAAGTGTCATGTTCTTATTGGTTATGAGTTACATATGGTAGGCTTCCACACACATAATTATGGTTTCTAAGTGGTTAAGTCTAACTTAATTCCCTCCCATATAGTCTTCCTTTTTGTTATATAGTATGATGTTGAAGGCATCTAATGAATGATGTATAAACTTTAGTTTTCCGTTTCCTTTCAATTACTTGTTTGAACCCATCAGAGTAACTTATTAACTTATTTGAAGTATTAATAGTTTACTAATTTGATATTTTTATTTTTTATGTTATTTGGTTAAATGCGAAAAATATTACGGATAGTAGGTTTTTTAACCAAAACCAAACTGATGTTAGGTTAACTGACGAGAGCGGGTTTTATATATTTTAATCGGTTTCGATTTTTTGAAAGTAATCGGTTTCGATTTTTGTTTAGTAATTAAAATCTGAACTGTTGAGACCGAATCTACAATGTATGCAAATTGTTTGGAATTTTGCACAGATTGATTACATTCTGTCCAGCATTAGCCATTTGGCCATATACGCTTCCCTCACGTGATATTATGCCAAAAATTCTACGCCCATAAAGTTCTACTATATAATAATTACTATATAATGAATGATTCTCATCTTACCCCAATCACTTTCTCTCTTCTCTTTACACACAACAAGGCACACTATTCCCTCTCTAACCTACCAAGCTAGCTAGATCTGCTAACAATGGAAGATCTGATCGCCCAGTTCGGTTTCCTCTCCAACCATGCCCTGCAGGACAAAACCTTCGACCCCTCCACCATTGAAGACCTGATGAAGTTGTTCGAGATCGAAGCCTACAAGTCATGGGCAGCAATGGAACTGGAGCAGCAACAGGAGGTGGAAGAAGCGGAGGCTTCCTTGCAAGAAGCTGAGGACTACATGGACTCGGTGATGGAGAGCGCCATGGATGAGTTCAGACGCTTCGAGGAGGAAATGGAGAGGATGTCCAAACATGAACACGACACCCTTGTCAAGACTGCTGAGAGTGCAAGGAAGATGGGCAAGTTCATGGAGAATGCAGCCTCTCTTGCTTCCAAGAAGTATATTGAAGCTGCACTCAACTCTGCTACTGCTTCAATGAAATCCGCTTGGAAGGGAATTTCGACCAACAAGGTTCATCCTTCTTAGTTAGCAAGAAAACTAAAAAGCCTATCATGCTGGTTGCTATGATCAAATTAGGATTGTACTACTACCTATAATTTGCCTAATGTGCATGTTTTATAAACTGGGTTTTGGCATCAGCGTGGAATCCCAAGAATTGGCATGCTGAAAGTTCAGGCCCTTGAGTAAGGATCATTATC
Source organism: Fragaria vesca subsp. vesca (assembly GCF_000184155.1). Lineage (NCBI taxonomy): Eukaryota > Viridiplantae > Streptophyta > Magnoliopsida > Rosales > Rosaceae > Fragaria > Fragaria vesca. Next base: position 16,533,744 of record NC_020495.1, read on the forward strand.
TTCTTCAACATATATATATTACATTTGGGAATGAGATCTGTGTCTGTTTTGATTATTCTTTAGGTGCTTGCTGATTTTGGGGTCACTAATTAATTGAAAGGACAAAAATGAGTACAAGAATGATGACTATGATACTGATCGAAATTTTGGATCACAGATAGTATCGAGTAACCTGCGGTTGTGGTAGAGGGCAGTCTCCATTTGGGTTGGTGCTTTGCTGTTTCTAATGGGGAAAAGGGTAGAGGAAAGGGCATAGCCGTTGAAGGTGCTTATCGTTTGGTGCTGACTACTTTGTGCATCAATAATTGGGGATGCTTGATAAGAAATTATACCGTTGGCATAAATTGGCTTTTGGCCGAAAGTATTCAGTATCAACAAGTAGTAACCCTCAGAAAACAGACAACCAAACCAAGGCATTATTCATTTATAAAATCAAAATCAGGCCTCTTATAACACCAAAGGATTCATTTCGCCCTCGTGTTTTTTTTTTTTTTTTTTTCACTTTCCATTACTTCAAGTCAGTAAACCGCAAGTTTAACAGAGGCAGACCAAACGAATCGCATGAGAAGGGACTGAACATGACCGGTGAGAAGTTCTACTAATGAGACCAACAAAAGTTGAACATTCAAAATTTTTGCATTAAAACATTCAGGACACGGAGTGAACAAAATTGTGTCATCAGGGTAGACAAACAAGAATCAACATATCTATTGACTCACATATCCATAGATTCGGGTGCAGATGAACCTTCAGATTTCAGTCCTTTCTTCTTGCTTCCACCTTTCCTCTTCTTGCTTCCACATTTGTTTTTCCTTTTCTCCGGTTTTTCCTCCTCTCTCACTGGCTGTGTTCTCTCTAAGTGTTGATGAATGGCAGCTAAGGCATCCGACTGGAAGGCAGGATGATTAAGAACTGTAGTCAACTGCTTTCCTTCCTTCAATCTGATGCAAGTGGAATCCACTATTATTTCATTCAAATTCCAGAACTTGGTGAAAAGGAAAATAAATCCTGTAACAGAATTTAAAGCAAAAGAGGTGCAGAGCTTACATTAGCTTTCGCACAGATTTACAATTTCGCTTGAAATTTGATGGAGTTGGTTTTTCTTCACCCTTCAACTCTGGCAGGAACTCTGTTAGGGCAGAGAGATCATATGCTTTTAGTTTCTTCTGTCGGCTACGGGGTTTCTTCTTCTGATGAAAGATTAATAGATTTACTCATTAGCATATGTGACGTGAATGTCATCAAAAACATTAATGACTTCTCTAACTATAGTATCCATGATATAAAGAATATCAAAAGCCTGACAACATTAGTGAAAAAACAAAATGCCTTGCCAAAGTATTGCCATAACATTTAAGCAAGCCAAAGGGAACAGAATTTTAATAAGGATCCAGAAAATTTTAGAAACCACTGCAGTGCAAGCCTTGCTAAAATTTTAGTAGAAATGCATCTCTTTCACAGCCTTACAACCAACCAATCTTTCAACATTGCTGCCTAAAACTTGCCATCTTTCTTGAAGAAGCATAGGAAATTTATTTATTTATTTTGACTTCACAGCATGTGACTGAATGTCACTGGACCGACCCCATCCCTAATTCAAATTCAGTCAGGATGGTTAAGGAAAATTCTTTCAAACACATAATGCTCTAATTATGTGAAAGAGAGTTCAGTTCCTCCACCCAAGCCTTTCCAAATTTCTTAAAGGGTCGTTTTGGTGTAATTTTCAGACTCATATTTCATACCTTGGTACTTCTCTGCATCACTTGGTTCATCAAATCTACTTATGTATTATGTGTTTCTTCCTATCAACTCCCTCCGTCAGTTGTTTACGAACGTCTACTATTTCCACAATTTTTAGCTTTATTAACATTTGAATTAACAAGTCAGATGTGGAAAGAATGGTGACAATGAAAGGCAACAGAAAACAAACAAAAAAGCAACTAAACTCCTAATTAATAAACTGCCAAACTTGAGACAAAAAAACCTTACCCTAGAGCTGCATTTCAATCTAAAATAATAATAAAAAGTGTTAGAGACAAAAGGTTTCAACTCCACAAACAGAAGCCTCTAAAGTTTAACCTGGACCTCACTTTTTCAGGAACCCCAGCACATAGTCTTCAACTTTTATTCCTTTCAATCCCAAGCACCCAAATCCCATCCCTGGCAAAATGGTTCTCATGGTTCTTGAAGAATACAGATTTTCTTCTGTCCTGTATTTTGTGCTTTTGGTATAGTGCTGGTCTTTTCAAAACCATCTGCCCCACAAAGACAATCACAAGAACACACCTCTTATCCAAAAAATGATGGTTGTTTCCCCTAAAATACTTTCCCCCTACTACTACTTAATCTAACTCTTTAACAACCTGCACTGCATATCCCAACTATACAGGATTTGGCAGCTTCTGAGTCTACTCATTGCCTATGATTAAAATGAACTCTCCACAAGTATTCTTCTCCATTTCTATTAAGAATACTCATGAATGCATTGCTAAACACCGTCGAAGTTTGTGGAATCCTTTTTGTCATTACAGAATATGATATGTAGAAATAATGTTCTGTGTCTTGTTTCCCCATTTTGACTGTATTCTAAAAAGGCAATCTAATGTCATTAGTTGCATGTGCTAGGAAAAAAGAGCAAAACAAAATATTTAAAAATGGAGAAATACACGTAACAGAGAACGGAATAAAAAGCAAGGAGAGAGTGAAGCCAAGACAGGTGGCTTTTTCTCTATGGTCAGTAGGTAAAAGGAAGAAGGCCAAAGGTTGTGGAAAATACATTGGTTGTTAACAATTTTAAATGTCATATGAAATAGACCGTAACAAGCAAAATAACAATTATAGGAACAAATCCCAGATCAAATGCAACGCAACCTTTGATTTGATCAGATACTTGAGGATTAGAGGTTTGGATTTTATGAATAATTCTTTGATAATTAATGGCTGAGTTGAGTGTTGAAGAACAAGGTTAAGATTTGAGAAAAGTAAAAGGCTGAAGTTTTTGGTTGATGGGGAAACAAATCAATTGGAGACTACAAAAGGTAAAAACAGGAGATGTCTGGTAGAGAAAAAAATTACCTGTTGATCTAAAGTTATAAAAAAAAAATAAAGCAAAAGAACAAAAATAAAATACTGAACAATATACCAGAGTGACCTGGGTAGATAATTTGGACCAAATAGCATCATATATTCACATAATTTGACACAATAAATCCTTAGCTAAATCTATATTGCATCTCGTTTTCCACCAAACGCCATCCATCAAGAGCTCATCTTGCCACATATTCTCTATAAACTATTCCTTTCTTATCCAATCATCAACCTGTGCTGTGTCATGGGTTTGTTCGACCTCCATGCCTATGACCAGCCGACACTGGCATATCAATAATCCTGAATTGCTCTCTATAGCATTATATCTCATAAGAGCTCGGAATTGTCACAGAACCAAAAATGTCACACCAACCATCTTCTTTCATGTCGATTCCAACAAGACCACCGAGCAGGCACCCAACCTCTATTTTCTCTACAAGAGGAAGGCAATTCTCCTCTTCCAGTCCACGCACCCTAAATGCAATTGTGCAATGCATGAAAGACCCTTGTATCTAGGACAACTTCAATACGAGTCTCCATCAAGCATCTAACATTGTTCATGTTTCACCCATCTTAGCATCACTATTCTAACAGAAAAACATCTATCCAATTTGAATGGCTTCAGTAAAACTGTGAACTCCTGCAACTCAGACTAAACCATTTGTAATCTTCCCCATGAATCTGATACTTTTAACACTTTAAGAACTCATGTTTCTTAAGAGCCCCTTAATCTAGTATGATGTAATTTGTAATTACCTCAGTTCATCATTGCCAGGTCCACTATCGGGCTCTGTAATTCTAAGCCGATGGCTTATCTACCCAGTTCCAGAATCCATATAACTAAAAACAGGTCTCTAGGACTATTGTCTCCATGTACACATGGCATAAGCATTCTGTTTCCTTCTAGCTAAACTAAGCCAAATCTATGACTAGTTCATGGCATAGCCTTTGATTCTGGTTCTATTAATGACTTGATTTTTTATTTTATTGATCCATAAAAGAAGAAACAAGCTTCATTCAGATACAAACAAAACATAACCATACTAGCAGCAGACCAGGAGTCCCCTCCAAATTCAAACTAGAAAGGACCAGAGTAATAAAAGTTTGCAATCTTACAAATTGGAAGAAAGCCTAACCTCCTTAAGGCATCTGAAACACAAGACCACAAAGATTACCACTTAACAACTCTATCCCCGACTCATCCACATCCAAGTCTGATACTCTTCAAAGATTATTTTAGTTCATTTCCATCAAAATGATCATATCAATAGCTAAGACCCTTGATCTCAGTTTAAAAAATAGCCCTTTTACTCCTACCATGTCTCATGAGCCTGACCAAAGCAAGGTATAAAACCTACCTAGGCTTTACACCAACAATCCCTGCATCTCATATTGCCCATAGCTCAGGAGCTACTGAACAAAAAAACCATAACATGATTGACACTTTTGACACCCAATGTACCAGTATGAAGATAGACAACTATCTGGTCTTGTTTTCTAGAAGAGATCATTTCGACTTTGAAAGGTATTTTCGCTTTCCATATCATTTCAACTAGTTAAAACTTAAATGTAGTGCCCAAGTCGAAACAAAATCTGAATATGATGTGCCAAAGAAACTCCTTACAAAATCCCCAAAGTGAAGACAACTCCTCCTCCAATTCATTCAGATTCCTTCAAAACCCAGACAAACTCCTCCTCAACAATCTGCAATATATGTGTCCCATTTCTATTCTACTCCAAAATCCCAAGATAAGTGTTTTTGCTCACTTTCTCTCGTCCTCCCAAGCTCTAAACATTACATTACAACACATGATACACAATTCTTATCAAATAACAGAGAAAAGTTCTTAACTTTGTACAACAAAATAATGGGGTAGTTTTTAAATACAAAGGAAAGAGAAAGAAGTAGATGGTGTTACCTTAACAATAGTCTTCTGGGTAGTCAAGGTAGAAACTGTATCTCTAACCTCTGCAAAGGTTGAGAGAAAGGTAAGTGTATCGAATAACACAATCTGATGTGCCTCAAAGGGAAAACTGCAAGTCAAAGTATCGAGACTCACTGGCATAGAAATCGAGCTTCTTTTCGAATTTGCGGTCGGCTTTGGTCGACAAGTCTTGCCGTGAACTAGGCTTCCCCATAACTCCAATTAATCGCACCCTCGAACAACTCTCAGAGGCAGAGACCAGCTTCGCTTCCTCTCCGTCACCGCTGCAGACTCGAGAAGAGAGAGAAGAAAAACCTGATGTAAATCGAGTATTACTTTTTTTTGTTTTTGTTTTTTTTAAATAAATGACTGCGTCCGCCCTCAAGCTTTTATTAACGAAACTATCAAATGCAAGTCCTGAAATGATATTAAGAATTTATATAAACTACATGTATTCTAACAAGCATCTATTAATAAATAATATTATTTTAATAACGATTTTACTTGTTTTGCCACAATGGTAGTATAATAAAAAGATCAGTAGATATATAACACGATTAAATATCTTAATGTCTAATAACACAACTTTTTTACTATAATACCGTTAGAAATAAACCGACAATACTTAGTTTCTTTCTATTACTAAAAGGTTACGACTATTTAACCAAACAAAATAGACGTGCTGCCACCGCAGCTCCACCACTGTAGCTCTAATAGTTACTCGACCCAATAGTTACTTTCTTTTTTAGTTTACAGGAAGAAAGAAAGAAAGAATGGTGCTAGGCACGTGGCATGTGAACAGCAAAAAAAAAAAAAAATGTCTCACTAACATTACTCTACACGAATTGGTTTAATTATTTTGTTTATAAACAACAATATTTATTTTCTTAATTTTTTTTATTAAATACAGTGTTTTTAAAGAAGCAAAGCTTTGGTTTCTCACCTCTAGAAAACTTTAAAACAGTATCCCACATTTTTACCTTGACCAAAGTTTGATATCTAGAACCGTTAACTCCGTTAAAAAGACTAACGGCAGCCATTTTTATTCATAAAAATGACCAATTTACTCGTGAGTTTTTATTTTTGTTATTCATTTTATATAATAAAAAAAAATTCGTCATAACAGTACCTCATTTTTTTTCTTTATAAACTTTGGTACTTCAAGTTTTGAAAACATCATAACGGTACCTCAAGTTTTCACCCCGACCCAATTTTAGTATTTTTAGCCGTAACCTCCGATAAGGTGACTGAAGAGTGATATTGCTTTTCTAGACTAGAGCTGAAGAGAAAGATGTTTGAATTTTTTATTAAGTGAGTTTGTACAACAAATTTACTATTGAATGTTTATGATGTTATAACAAGCAACATACGAAATGAAAAAAATAAAAACTCAGGAATCTTTAGTTTTGTTTATGGATTTCATAAATTGCAAATTCATGAAAACAATAACTCATGAATCGTTGTTTTTGTTCCTAAAGTAAAAAATAAATGAAGATATGAAGAGACAAAAATTGCCTTTAAAAATTGCCACCTAGCAACCCCCGTAACGGAACTAACGGCTAAAAGTACTAAAATTAGGTCGGGGTGAAAACTTAAGGTACTGTTATGATGTTATCAAAACTTGAGGTACAAAAGTTTATAAAGAAGAAAAGATGAGGTACCGTATGACAAATTTTTTTTTTTATTATATAAAAAGAATAACAAAACAAAAACTCAAGGGTATATTGGTTATTTCATGAATAAAAATGGATGTCGTTAGTTTTTTTAACGGAGTTAACGGTTATAGATACCAAACTTTGGTCGAGATAAGAACGTGAAATACTGTTTTGAAGTTTTCTGAAGGTGAGATACCAAAGTTTTGCATCTTCTAAAAGTGAGACACTGTTTGGAACATTTTTCCAAAAAAAATGGTTGGAGTCTCATTGAACCTCTCGGGGCAGCTTTTGTTTTGAAACCTAGGTTGCGTGTTGCGACAATAAGAGGCGGCGCTGTTCCTTCGGGCATGAAGACAACTGTGGTTTGGTAAAGGCGTCGACAGGTTCTCAACGTCGACCATGCATAGCGGCGTGAGATCTCTCTGTTCGGAGATTACTCTGTTCATTGTTGGGTTTCGGTCCAACTCGTGAGGCATCAGGGTGGAGCGTCGATGACAACATGTTGGTGTTGATTTGCAACAGTGTGCGTCGGCGGTAGATTAGATTCGACCGTGCGACAACTAATTTGATCCATTTCAATGGTTCAGAGGCTTTGGATTGGCTAATCGCGTACCTTCACATCGTCCGACTCTTTAAGATGATTGTATAGGGCGGTCATTAGACTTGTAAATGGACCGGATCTTAATCTGGACCAGCTCCAAACTGTGTTTTTTAAATAGGTTTGGATCGAAAATTTGACATGTTGATCCGTTAACCCGTTCATTAAATGGATCGAATATAGATCGAGGTTGATCTGATCTATCAAGAACCCGGATCCGTTTTAAAATAATTAAATAATGTTTTATAAAATAATATTACTGATAAATATTAAATAATATAATAATTAAACGTCTAAATTGCGTCTAAAGTATGATTTGATGAAGTTGAAGGTTATTGATGGCTATGTTATTTTTATGCTCTTTGTTGAAAACATTGGAGGTCTAGTATTTTGATTATATTAGTTTATTGTTAAGGAGTATTTTGGCCATGTAATTCAACTTTTATTTTGTTATAATATTTCATTAATGTTTGAATTAAATTCAGTTTACCCCATGAGGTTTATGAGTAACTTCTTGTTAATCCCTATACTTTCAATTTCATCAGTTTACCTCTCAAACTTTTGAATTTTCCTCAACCGTGACCAATTCCTATCTTCTGTCCAAATCAGACGTTAACTGCTGATAATTTTAACATTAATTGTGGGGCTCGTATCTAGAATTAACGGTCAATTCAAACAGAATATAAGAATTTGGGCACGGCATACAAAAATTGAAGAGTTTAGGGGGTAAACTGATGAAATTAAAAGTGTAGAGACTAACATGAAGTCACTCTAAACCACAAGGGGGTAAAATGAATTTAATTCTTAATGTTTTATGAAAATTTATGATAAAATTAAGAAATTATTATTTAAAAATTGAAAATACTTATTATTATAAACGGATCGGATTAACGGGTTGAGTATTCGTTAACCCGCCGGATCCCGTATATGGATCGAGCTAATGATCCAGATCCAAAATTTCTATTATGGATCCGGATCTAGGTCGATCCGCTCCAGATCCGGTCTATTTACAGATCTAGCGGTCATCCTCTAAGAAGACAAGCTCATCAACGGTGGACAAGATTGGTGCTACGCCAAATCTCATGGAGGCGACGCTAATGTCCTAGCAAAAGACTGATGTGATGCTGGTTTGGGCCTAAATAAATGCTCATACGAGGTTGAGCAAACTTCTATAAGTTCTCTATGACATTTCTAATCGCTGGAGTTTGCACCACACTTGCGTGATTTGTACACAAGGATATTAGTTGAGTAATTTTATACAAGGGGTGAGGTTTTGTTTTTCTTGTGTAGGTTTGCTTCAAAGTAAGCTCTCATATTGTTTTCATTTGGTTTGTTGGCATAAATAAGCTATCTAGATTTTCTTGTCGATTTTCGAATGTAAGCTTTTGTAAGCCATGGCCTCTTTCTTTTTTTGGTCGTGAGCCATAGCCTCTTTCAGGTGTTTAATCTATTGAAATCAACTTATAGTAAAAATTCATATATATATTGGACAGTTACACAAGTAAATCACAAAGCCAATTGTGGATCTTCCAACATTGGGATCATCTGCATCTAAAACAGCTCGGAGTTCTAGTGGAGCTGATCTATATGCCAAAGAAATGGTTGACAGCACCAAGAACATATTGTGAAATGCAAATGCACCTAACAGCCGCATTATGATCTTTAATAGGAGGTTTCATGAACTGACAAACAGTATTGACAGAAGAGGATGGAACCCACAATGCTTCTATAATGATTCACATCAGACCATCAACTTTAATCAACTTTGCAAAATGAAGACAAGGTGTAGTACAGGCTTTACTTATACGCATGTCTGATCTTTAATAGGAGGTTGCATGAACTGACAAACAGTATTGACAGAAGAGGATGGAACCCACAATGCTTCTATAATGATTCACATCAGACCATCAACTTTAATCAACTTTGCAAAATGAAGACAAGGTGTAGTACAGGCTTTACTTATACGCACGTCAATGTTTCAAGATTTTCCTGAGCATATACCCCCTGAGAGACGAAAATTCCGTGATCAAAATACTCTATCTGCAGATCTAGATAATAATTTAGCAAACCCAAATATTTCATTCCAATTTTCTTCTGCAGAGCAATTTCATAAATTGAAAATCTGTTTCATCATTCCAAGTCATCCACATATAAAAACAAGTAGTATGTTTTTATCAAACCAGATGTTTTAATGTATAGAGAAGGATCAGCATGGAACATGTGAAGTTAAGGCTTAAGAGAGGGTAGAAAAGAGGTGAACCTTTCATTCCTGGTTCTTGGTGCCTGTTCGAGGCCTTAGAGAGAATGGACTAATTTGCACACACAGTCTGGATGATCAGTGTCTGTACAACAATGGGGTTGAGCAATGTAGACCTCTTTCCTGAAGGATGCCATGAAGAAACGCATTTTTACTTCCATTTGGTGAAGTTTCAGGCAAAATTGTGCTGCAACAGCTACAGAAAGTCATACTGTTGTGTGTCTGACCACAACTAAAAGTCTGTAGTCTCCTTATTGACAATATCTTATTTTTGACTCAATCCTTTGGCAACACCAGCCAAGCTTTATGTTTTGAATGGAACCATCTCAGTTTTCCTATATTTTGAATATCCACTAGCTATCTAACAAGATTTTGGTAAGGTGATACAGAAACCAGAGTCCAAGTTTCTTGCTGCATGAGAGCATCTTATCCTCCTGCATAGCCTTTTGCCATTCTAGGCACTTTAATGCTTGCTTGTATGTGGATGGCTTACGATCAAAGCTGTTATATGGTTGCAGCAAATGCATAAAAGACTCTTTCTATATTTGTACCATGTTTGCTTCTGATAACAATGGGATGACCATTGACAGTAACAATAAAAGAGGTAGATTGAGGAATTTGATTTGAAATAATTGCCTGAGAAGGACTTGGTGGTTGTATATCCGTGGTCCCGTGGTATATAATCCAGTTGGAGCTTGTGAGCATGAGATCAGAGTTAGGTGGCCTATTTTCAGGTCCGCTAGTGTGAATATCATATTCACTAGATGGATTTACCTGGTCTTGCAGAAAACAATCTGAAATGTAAAAGTCGGTACCCAGGATTTCATCAATTGTTAGACAGAGACCATTCAAGCTGGAATTGTTGTTGGTGTACTGATAAATGCATTTGTTGTTGATAAAACATTGTAGTTGGTTGTGGTGGGTTGGACAAGGTGATACTACTGGTTCTGCTGAGACTGAGTGATAGAATGTGCAGATAAACGACGAAGAGTTGAGACGAACATGGAATTGATTCGAGTATGATGATCTGAGATAATGAAGAAGAATGGGGAATACTAGAATGACACTTAATGGAAATTGAAAAATTGCCTGATGTGAAGCTCATGCTATAATAGTTATGAGTGATAGGGTTGGAGATGATGGACTTATTAGAGCGTCTAATGGTTTGGTTGGAGGTTTCACTGGAAAAGTTGGGCAAATGTTTAACGAATAAATTTGGGGATAAGCAATCTGGCTGTGGATAAAGGGTTATCTAGATTGGTAGTTGACATGCATTCGGCAGTTTCAGAAAGCTTTGAGCATTCATTGTGTCCATAAGAAGTCACTACTACAACTGGATTCTTCATCTTCATATTGAAGATAAAGGAGTTCCTTCATAACAAAATATTCTGGCTATGAGGTCCTGCAATTCAGGCATTACACCTACTACGCCACACAATGAGAATCATCTCAAAATCAAACAATTTCCAGTAGCTATCTATGTCCAGTTGAGTTCTATGACAAAAGTTTGTAGTCATATGGCCAACAAATGAGATACCATTCAATGATAGATGGCAGCTGCTAGATATACATACTTCCTTTTGGTTTGCAAATAACCATGCCACCTCTAAGAACACAAAGATGCCTTGGTTGCAGTAACATTGCATACATACAACTCTCTTGCAGAATAGTTGCAGTCAACTTCCCAAACGGGAACAGCTACAGTCATAACTTATTTGTAAATATAGCACAAACTATGTCAAATATATTAAAGAGACCCATAATCATAGACAGTAATTTATTCTGTCTGGATACCCATAATCATAGACAGTAATTTATTCTGTCTGGATATTGTATCCATTCAATGAATAATGATCATAAGTTTCAACCAAAATTAGCAGTCTAAGCTGAAATCAGAGAATTGAAGGAAATGATGTGAAATAAAAGAGGAAAATTGAGTACCCCCTAGTAAGCTTTATTCGATTCTAACTATCTTTCGGTTCATGCATGTAAACCTGCATATCTCATCAAAGAAATCATCTGCACTGCTATGGTTGCTCTTCATCTGAAGAACCTTGATCACCATGCTCTTGAGATTCTTCCCATACTTCAACAGGGATTCTAGAGTGCTCATTTTCTGTTCAGCATTCAGCGGTGATCGCACTGTGATCACCACTTCCTCCAGACAAGGAATTACAAATTCTGAATCAACCTGACAAAATAACAAGACACAGCTCAATCAAAAAACCTGAAGATTTTCTTGGAGAAAGAAAGTGAAATATAATTACAAATAGTATCTACTCACATTTTTCAGACTGTTCTTCTGACAAAGAGCAGCAAACATTGCTCCATGAATGTCAAAACTTTGCAGCCTGGGATGATTATTGAAAAAATCAACAAAGTCAACCTCTGGAAAGGGATGAAGAGTCTCAAAATCTCCTGTGAATTCCACCTTCATAAAGAGGTGCTTCACTTCACTTGCCCATTGTAGCATACTGCTTATTGCACCCCAACACCACTGGACACCCCTGATGGATAAGGACTCCAGAGCCACAAGTTTATCAAAATCAACCATGTACACTCTCCCTGAAAACATACAAGAAAACAAAAAAAACCACAAATGATCCCCTACAATAATCCACAGAATCACCATACTGTCTGTTGGAGAAAAAGAACAAGCAAAATGCATGCAATATATTTCATATTTCTAGTCATCATAGGCAATCATTACCTGCTGTATTGGCAATCGAAAGATTCCTCAAATGCTTTGTCTTCTGAACCCGAATCCAACTACAGCCTTGCACCTCAAGGACTTCAATTTTTGGGCAGTTCATAGAAAATGAACAATTTCCCAAGCCGTAGAAGTCTAGCTTACACTGCTCCAGAAGTGGCAACTCAATTGAAACTGCAACAACTCCGTCAACACCAAGCAGCAACAGTTTGGTCAGGTTAGGACAGGCCCGAAGCACAGTTGACAACGCAGGATCCTCCACCCTTGCACCAACAATTTCAAGGTTCTTGAGTTTCTCGAAGACATCCCACTTGGGGGAACAGGTCATTAAGACTCCCCAAAGCTTTAATGACTCCAAACTCTTTGCAGCAGTTAAGCAATCCAATTTCGAAGGGCGTTCATTAAAGATGTCTTGTTCACCAAGATTGTCCATTCGAAGCTCAAGATACCTAAGGGAGGGGCCTATGACTGTCAGCCATGACGCAAGCCCAGCACCCGAAAATGGGCTATACACAACAAGACTTTCCAATCTTTCAATCAGAGAAATCATCTTCAATACAATTTCATCGGGAGTGTCACTGCCTGTGAGATTATCAAAGGAGCCCCTAGGGAAGATAAGACTCCGGATGTACGGAATTGAATCCTTCCATCGCTTAGATACACAATTACAAAGCGCCACATCTCGGGCATTATTCATGTACGACAATATGTATTGAACAATAGCATCTGGGAGGGACTCCATTCTGTGAGAACAACAATCAAATAGGTAGCAGTCATTACCAAAACAACGAAAAAAATACAAAAAGCTCCACAAAAAGCAACATACATTACACAATTACTAATTCTTCCTAAGAAAATAGATACGAAGAATTCAATTCAGTAATGTATATGAAATCTAGGACATTTAAGTTTAATCTAGATGTTTCATACATCTGCATTGCATATATCAAATGGGATTGTCCTTATCGAGACGCCAAATCAAGAAACCCAGCAACAGTGACTTATCGAAATCCAGGTACCATAAACCATTAAATTCAATACAGATTTACATATGAGTTCATATTAAAAATGAAAGAACTAGCTGAAACGATTATAATGACATGGGTTTAAGCTTTTGGGTTTGAATCCACAGAACCCAGATAGAGGATAAGGATTTAGAGAAATATGGGATGGACCCAAATCAGAAAACAACAAAATATGAACAGCAATGCTAATAAATCTGTGAAGAAAATGAACAACCCAGGAATTGTAAAGAGAGGAGAAGGAGCTTACAGTTGAAATTGTGAAGAATATTGTGTAAAAAAAGGAGGAAGAAGTTTAAAATGTAAATTTGAAATGGGGGATTGGATCTGAGAGTGAGAGTGGGCATGAGACAAGTGAGGAAGGGGTGTTTGGCGTTTGTTAACAAACTATATATAAGAGAGATTGGAGAATGAGGCGAATCCCGTCACAAGGCTTTGTTGGGAGGCGCGCTTATGCCACTCGCAAGGGTTTCAAATTTCAAATTTTGCTTTCGTTTTTGCTTCTTTTTTCTATTTTACTCCTTTTCAAATTATTTTGAACTTCAAATTTAAAAACTAAACATGTTTTTCCTAATGTTGTTTGTAATTTTTATTTTGTAGGGTTTAGACTTTAGAGAGAATATTAGATATAATATGTACATGATGGACTGTTTTACTGTCTATTTAATTAAAAATGTCAAGGGTGACCAAGAGCTTTCCAAGACATGACTAATAACATATATGGTCTCTCTCAAATTATGTTATCCCTAAGTATGACGTGCTCGATATGATATCCCTAAGTATGATGTCATAATACTATAATAGTATTTCATATTGTTGTGTTTTGTTTTTTTAACCAGCTACTATACGTTAAAAGATACACACACATGATTCTTCCAATAAGGGTATTTTTGTTCATTTCTAGGGATATGTCATTTGACGAACTTTTCCTTATTTTTACATTGACAGATATATTATATATCCATGATAAAGTAGTATGGGTTTCACAGGAGCCCTTCTAGTGAGGACCCTTAAGTTGAGGACTTGGTGAGGACTTTTTTGTTTGTGGTTTAAAAGACCCAATTTTCGATCACATTTTAACATCTTATCCGTTCAGTTTTTAGGTTTATATGAGTAAATCATTTCTACAAATTTTCACCCAAATTGGTGTTCGTTAAGATAACAAACTAGATCAAATTAATGGACGAACTAAATCTGTCAAATATGAACCGTTCAAGTTCATAATTGATAAATCACACTTATGAATGTCTTAACAATTTTCAATATAGCTGAAAATTTGAATAAATGATCTACTCATAAATACCTATAAACTGAACGGTCAAGATGTAGATATAAGATCGAAAGGTGGGATAAGCCGAAAATTCCTCACCAAGTCCTCAAGAGTCCTCACTAGAAGGGCTTCTTGGGTTTCACATCCAAAACCAATTGGCAATGGATGGAATGACCAAAACCCTTATAAACTCACAGACAATGTCTCATATTCCTGATGTGGATTCATATCTCAACACGGGTGAGTAGAAATGGAAACCAAGCACAGATAATGTGATTAATATGGTGAAATGGTGTGAAATAAAAAGAGAATTTGAGAAAAAATATTTGGTACTTAGTGAATGGGATAAAAGAATTTAAAGATTGAAATTTTGAATGATTAATTTGGATCTTAGGAGAAATTTCATGGACTGCCACATCTCTAGTAGTCTAAGTTTGTAGTAAGCATGCAGAGTGAGGAGGAAGAAGAAGATGAGCAGAGTGTGAGGAAGAAGAAGAAGAAGAAGAAGAGATTGAGTGAAGAGACGAAAACACCCCTCAAAGTTTAACGGAGGCTAGTCATGTTAACGGCCAACTTCGTTTCAAGTACTTATGTTGGGTATTGGTGTGAATGTCAGATTCCAAACCGATATTTTTATAAAATGAGATACTAAAATGCTTAATGGAGTAAATGTGAGATATCGTTCACACTTTTTTGGGTGAATAGTCTTTTGTTATCTTTTTAACAATAAGAAAAACACGAGACCGAATATAGATGAATAGTGAAATATGGTCCCTCCGTTTTGTGTGCATTACTATGAGTGCTTCTGACTGGGTTTCTCGTTATTGGACTTGTGGTCCCTAGCGGCGACGATCGTGGAAGATTGCTGCCTAGGGTTTAGGGGTGGGCACGGTTCGGTTCGGATCGGTTTAAGGCTCAAACTGCAACCGAATCGTTTTTTCGATTTTACAATATTTCAAACCGAAATCGCATTTCAAAAAGGTTGAACCGATTATTTCGGTTACACCATTTTTCAGTGTGGTGCAGGTCGATTTCAGTGTGAAACCAATTTATTTATTTCAGCAAGAAATGGTTACCAAAAGTTATGCTTATTTTTACCTAACAATGTATGTAAGGCATTTAATGTATTTAGAGTCCACATTAGTCTACAAATATCATCTATATCAAGTAACTAACTAAAATACCATATTTGATTACTTAATAAACACACACATATATCAACTATCATTCAAATATAGCAACTTGCGTATGCAAACTTAAACACAAATGAATTTTTTTTATATATTACAAACCAAAATTTTCATCAATAAAAAATAAAATATAAGAAAAATGTAATTTAGTGTTGTTCGGTTTAAATCGGGCAGTTTATAACTCGAAACCGCAACTGAACCGCTTTAATGCGGTTCGATGCAGTGTGACCATAAAACGACACCGTTTTAGTTCGATGCAGTTACCGAATCTTATTTTTTAGTGCAGTTCAAGTCGGTAACCGCATATTTGGTGCAAATTGCCCACCCCCTGCTAGGGTTTGCAAAGCTCTCTTATGTTCTTTTTTTTTTAAATATTTATTACATATGTATTCAAAACTATACCTTTTCGTCATTTTAATTTGTCAATTTCTTCATCCAAACATTAAAGTTTTTGAAAATCTAAGGTTGAAAATGGTCAATCTTGAAATTTTGATAAGTAAATTGCCACAATTAGTTCTAAATTGATAACTGAATTTATAACATAAGCATTACTATGGCCTAATCTTTCACCAACAATTTTGAGAAACTGAGACCCTCTACAAAACGGTAAAAGTAATAACCGAGACACCGCACGAAACGAAAAAGGGAAATAACCTGAACGCCACACGAAGTGGTAAAGTGAAATAACCGGGACGCCACACAGGGCTTACACAACACAGGACTAAGTCAATGAGAAATGTTCACTCTTAGAGCATCTTCCATGGTAGGCTCAATTCTTAGCCAAATTTAACCTATAAAACAAGAATATTCTGTAGAATCTTTTTTTAGCTTACCAGAGTCTCCCACTCTCCCACCGTAAGCTAAATTCTTAGCCAAATTTATAGCCTTTTGGCCTTAAAAAACACTCCCACCATAAGCTAAATCCAAAGGTAAAGCCATTTATTTTTATTTTCTCATATATTTGTTTAAATCAATAATTACTCATAAAAAAAATATTATATAAATATATTCGATATGGAGCTCGTAAGAAAGATCTCGTCAAGATCTTCACGATGATTGTGATTAACGAATTTTTAATTTTGATGATAGTGTAAATTAAAAGGAGAAATGTAAAGTTGAATAAAATAACATTTAATTTTAGCTTACAAACTTCATAAGCCAAATTTGGCTTACCAAATAGCTCAAGCCAAATTTTTTATCTTGGAAAATGTAATTTAGCTTATGGTGGGAGTAAACATAGGCTAAATTTGGCTTTTTAGCCTATGGTGGGAGATGGTCTTATAAGTAAATTGATAATTAAATCATCTAGATCAAACACAAACATTTGCTACCTTATGTTTTCTAAATTAGCTTTGCTACCCAAGCTGAATTAAGAAGCTAAGTGTTAAGGTTTTGAAAATCTAAGGTTGAAAATGGTCATTTTTGAAATTTTAATAAGTAAATTGTCATAATCGGTTCATCTTGAAAGTTTTAAGTTTATCAAATTTGATGGAAGAGTAACAAATTGACTAAATAAAAGCTTGGGTAACAAAACTAATTTAGAAAACCTAAGATAACAAACGATTAAAATAAAACATAGGATAACAAATTGACACCAAAATAAAACTTATGATAAATTTTGTTATTAGAGCAAGTTTAACAGCTTCCTTATATTTTCTACATAATAGGGAAGCAAAACTCAAAATCTCTAAAAATTTTGTATACCAAATCCAATAGTTTCCCTATTTTAAAGATTCAAATATTTATTACAATAACAATCCTCATTTATTATAATATAATAATAAGTATAAAAATATAAAAGTTTATTTTTTAGAATAAATTATGTTTTCTTTTTATCTTTGAGTCTTGAATAATGTGTAACATTCAATTCTTTTTTCCCTAAATATTTTTAAAGAATCTGTAAATATAGGGAAACAAAGCTTCTCTTTCATCTTTTTTCTTATTTTAGGGAATGAGATAGGGAAACTGTTGAAGTAGAAAATGACCATATATTCCCCAAAATAAAAAAAATCAAAAAATTTAAAAAATCTATTGGACTTG
The DNA here is from genome assembly GCF_000184155.1 of Fragaria vesca subsp. vesca. NCBI lineage: Eukaryota > Viridiplantae > Streptophyta > Magnoliopsida > Rosales > Rosaceae > Fragaria > Fragaria vesca. The sequence goes on from NC_020495.1 coordinate 16,551,498, forward strand.
CTCTTATGCCCGTTTGACAAAGTCTCTCTCTTCTTCTAGAAAAATGAAACAGTCTCTCTAAACTTTTATGAATTATGTTCCCTCACTCTCTCTTTCACCCTTTTCTGCTTCTCAACGTTGGGTAGCCTACTACAAAATAATAAAAAATTGAATTAGATCAAGAAAAAAAAAAAAAAGTAGAATATTCGGTAAATGACAAAGTGGACTCTGGGTGTGTGTGGGTGAGACTTGAAGGAGAGAAGAGAGAAGTCGAGAGTGAGAGAAAGAGAGTGAAAAAGGAAAAAAAAAAACAAAGTATCGTCTTTTTAATTAATGGGGCGATACCCACCATGAACACTTGTCTCTCACATCTTCTTCACCTTCCTTCTTCTTCCCTTTCTTCTTCTTCGACAACCAAGTCTGTGTGAGAGTCCCAGATGCCCTGCAAATGGGGAAAGGTGAGAAAAGCCTGCACCAGCAGCACCACCAGGATCAGAGTCACCAAACCCACGATGCTTCTGGCTTCATCTGTCCCGAATGTTCCAGATTCTTCAACAGAATCGCCCAGGAGTTCAGCTTCCGATGCGTCTTCGTTTTAATTCTCGGCTTCTCGGTTTTCCTCTCCGGGATCTTCTGGATCCTTCCTCGCCATCCCGTCAATTCCGGGTTCGATGCCAAAGAATCGATTAAGCTCGCTGGTAGGTCCACTTATTCCTTTTTCTTCTGTTAATTTTCGTATTTCTGGCATGATTTTATGTATTTTTGGGGATCTTCATCGTGCTGGTGTGTCAATATTGGTTCAGTGGTGGTTAACCTAATTATTAGGGGTTTTGATGCTTTTCGAATAAAATGAAATTGCTGATTGTTTGGGTCTTGCAATGTTCGACTCACCCGGCTATATATAGGATATTGCCTTGTCACTTGTCGTTTTAAGCATTGCTTGCGTTTCGAGGATATTGTTATGCAGCTTTTTCATTGTTTCACCTGCTTGTTATGCAAATTAGAACCTGGAAAATTTGGGATTTTACTTGGCTGTCAGAATTTCATGTGCCTGTCAAGAATTAGGTGTCACGTCCCCATCCCAACCGCACTAGCCATGAATGTGGCAACTGCTGAGAACCAATAGATCTCAGCCTTATGTGCATAATCCAACCCATTGGAATCTATGTGTTAATCACCTCAAAATATCAAAGCTAAGCATGGTGATCATAGGATATAATTAGTCTGAGACAACCTGTTAAATTTGTCAACCTGTAAATCTGTTAACTAAGATGTCCTAGTACAATGACCTGTGTTGTCTACAAAGGCACTGAATTATCCTGCCAAAAGTTCCTTTAAGCTTCTAATGACACCTTCGTATGGGATTGGATTCATTTTACATTGTTGGATTATCATTATCATTATTATTCATGCTGAGGACCCTAGAATAGCTAATATGGCAAAAGACTGGACCAACTTGTTAGCATTGCTGGAGATAATTGCTGCAGAACTAATTGAGCTCCATTTTAGTAACAAGTTTGCTCCTACCATACTATAACAACTCTGGAAAGAGAAGAATACCAACTTCATAAAAGCCATTTTTTTGCATAAAAGCCCTTATGTAAGGTTAAAAGAGTAATTGGTGATTGGCTTTCAAAATAGTTATTTTCAATATATTTTTGTTGCTCAGATGCATAGAAGATGCTTAATTTGACCTATATCTATTTCCACAGCGACAGTTCAGGCATACTTCAGACTGGAAAAGCCAGTTCGAGAGCTTGTTCCACACATTGCACAATTAGAATACGATATCAATGGGGAAATAGGTGTCCCAGATACAAAGGTACAATTCGAAGCTTCTTCTATCATCTACCAGTAAGTGAATAAACAAGCTAAATATTGTTAACTGTCAACAGGTGGCTGTTTTGTCCATGCACCAAAATGGTGCATCTAACTGGACTGATGTGGTGTTTGGTGTTCTTTCCGATCCGGTGAATGTTCCGATACTTCCAGTGTCCATAAGTGTGCTGAGAGCTTCTTTGGTTGAGCTGTTCCTTAAGCAATCTAATCTTACAGTGACGGCATCAACGTTTGGACAACCATATATGTTTGAGATTCTAAAGTGTCCTGGGGGAATCACTGTGATTCCTGGGCAAGGTGCTTTGATCTGGCAAATACCGCAGATTCTGTTTAACTTTACTCTCAATAATTCAATAACTGAGATAGTGGAAAATTTTGGTGAACTAAAGGAGCAGTTGACGTTTGGGTTGCATCTGAGGTCTTACGAGGTATGACACAAATTCTATTATCCATTTCATCATTTCTCTCTAGGCATCAAGTGTTACGAGGTTCTGATGTGTTTTTTCTTTGCTTGGTTTACTAGTATTCCAAAAGATTTCCAAAAGATTTAGCTATTAAGATGTGGCCATGTGGGCAAACAATTATTATATATTTAATATTCTTATCAATGGCGAGCTTATTGTCAAATCATTTAGGGTTTGTGAGTGGAAAAAAGGAAACAGAGCACCTCCAATACATTTCTATTTATTTGATTGGATTAATGACTACAGCTGTGGGGCAGAGATTTATGGAGAATATATGGGGGGATTCTTACAAAAGCCTGTTTTGAGTAAGTTAGTTGTTGAGAAATTTTAGTGTTATATTTACCCAGTTTTTTGTGACCAGGTTTGGAAGTTGAAGCTTTCTCTTTAATTGGGTCTTATATGCTAGTTTAACTGGACTTCTCTTTTTAGCTAGAACAATGTGCAAGTCATGATTTGAGGAAGAAAAGTTGTTCTCTTAATTTATTCAGATTTCGCTGCAATGGTAATATTGGTACGAAACATTGAAGTGAATCCAGTTTCTATCCTTTAGTTTTCTATGCAACATTGGATTGCCTCAAAGTTTAGTTATCTGGTCCCGGTGTCTAGGTTATTTGGTCTGAGGTCCTGGTGTCTAGGTAGTTGGTGTACTGCAGCACTATTATAACACGATGGCCCATCATTTGAATCAAAACCTTTATGACAGATGCCAAGTTCCATGCCCTATGTATTAAATCCTATGCGTGTATTGTTTGCAGTTATCTAATAGTAAAGCATAGTCTTTGGCATTAAGTAGTCAAAGACACAAGAAAGATAGCCACTTTGAGCGTTACTTTGCTTCTAGAGATTTGAAAGGATTAGATATTGTCCACTTGACTATTAGTAGTTATTAAATATTAATGACCTCCATTATCAGATTATTCAGTAGCGGTTAATGCTCTCAGCTTTTTTGCACTCAACTAAGTTATTTTCTCCTATTATGCAGGATGTCATTTTGCAAGTAACAAACACATTGGGTTCAACTACAGATTCCCCAGTTGAAGTTCAAGCTTCACTTATGTCTGCTTTTGGGGGACTTCTGCCACAGCGATTGAAACAGTTGGCTCAGATAATTACAGGCTCTCCTGCAAGAAATCTTGGTCTCGATAACTCTGTCTTTGGTAAGGTCAAAAGTATCAGATTATCCTCCTTTTTGAAGGGTACGCTCTCTGCCACCCCTCCAACTCCTTCTCCAGCTCCATCACCGGACCTAAGTGATAATGCCGGACCATCAATCTCTCCAAATCCTGCTCCAACCGTTTACTCTGCAGCACCTTCACCCTCCAAGACTGGACATCCACCTCGGCCATGTTTATACCATGGTCCTAAAGTTTCTCCAAGCTCCTCGCCAACTCCTCATTCTAACCCTAATGTCCCCCCTACTTATGCACCTAGCAGTTCCCCTTATTCCCCTTCTTTGAGTCCCTCATCTCAAGTGTCCCCACATGTATCACCTGCACCTGTAATGTCCTATACTTCTAGTCCAGGCTACAAGAAAAGTGAAAAAGGCTTGTGGTCTCCATCACCCGCCCCAACCCCATCATGTAAGTTGCAATCAATGATTTTTTCTTCTTTCCTGCATTCATCTGACATGGATAGCTTGTAACATGCTATTAGATTTTTTGGGTGGCTTTTGGTTATATTGTAGCTATAGAGATGCGTGCTAGATTTCAGGTTGATGATAAGTTATGACCGTCCTTTTTTCATTACGGAGTAGCATCTATTATTGATAATTTTTTGATTTTGCAATTAACGTCATCCTATTATAGCCAAATAGGTCTCTGCATAGCTATCATGGTTTTGATGTAGTAGAAATTGCCCTGCTTTACCTATTCAGGTGATATAAGAAGTTGAGCTTATAGACTACAGAATTTAGCAATATGGGATGGTTTTACCCTTTTGGGGGATGCAGATTTAGCAATATCCAAATCTGAATTTTTTTTTGGCTAAATCATGATTTGATTTTCAATTCAAATTATGACATACTGTGTTTGAACCTCCATAACAAAATTTGTTATGTAATTTTTTACAACACAAACTGTCAATCTCAATTGGATATGGAGCTTATTGGATCTATATAAACTGAAATTTGGTGCAACCTTCATGAAGACTTGAGAATCAGCTTTGAGTTTGAATTTATGCATCTAATTTGATTTCATACGCAAACAATTTAAGTGGCAGAATTTTATAAATGACCAGTCCAAATGTGGCCGAGGATGTTTATATAACTTGTGCATGTTATGCAGTGAAGTAAAAGTGGATTATAAGGTCCGCAACTAATATTGTGAAAAAGATAAAAAGGAACACAAAAGCAAGAACAAGTCACCAAATTTTTCATGGTCACTTGTTAACTATTAGCAATGTCTTTAGCTGATGTGCCGCTTAGATTCTGTTAAGTATTAGCGTATCTACATGTCGTATTGATATTTACTTCCACGTATGCCAGTTAACCGCTTGATTTTCTACTTTTGCAGCTTTCGCAGTAGGAACTTTCTACAAAGAGATCCGATTATTGGGATTTTGTGGACAACTCATCTTTCTTCTCCTTTGTTGCTGAAGTGGATGGTTCATTTCCATCATACAGCAGATAAGTTGCAACCATAAATAACAACATAGCATAATGATCTACCATAGTTTTGTTTTGGCGAGGATGGCAGTGTGCCAATGTCAAAGTTTGACAGAAAATGTCCGGTAAGCAAGACGTAAGTGAATCAAGAGATGACTGCAGGTCAAAGCCAAAAGGTGGCAGGCCTCGCATTTCGCTTCTACATTTTCTGATCTCACAGACACATGAAGTTCTTTTCAAAGGGAAACCTCTTAGAGAAGTGTCTGTGACCAGTTGAAGCATGCCTTTCTTGCAGATTTTCCTAAAGGAACCGTTCCTTACATCAAAGCAATTGTAAAATAGAACAGGCTCTTTTAGAGCATCTGCAATGCCAGGCCAAGTAAAATTGCTGCACTAATGTGTACAGGTTATCTTATATACTTGTGAAAAGAGCCAGATAGATACACCTTTATTTGAAAAATGTCATCGTGAATCGAGCAATCTGACTTTTCTTACACGTAGTTTTCAGTTTTCCCTTCAGATTAAATCTGATGTTGACTCAAGAATGATCATTCAGCTTGACCAATAGGTTCTTATAAACATGGCTTGTTCAGTATTGATAGCATCCAATACTAACACATCAAAATCAAGTGGTGATTATCATCCGCGCGGACAAGTATTGGTGGTACATGATGGTTTGAAATACAAAACACCTATAGGAAATCGGATCGGAAAACTCAACCAGTTGGCCAACATAGCTTTCAACATACATAATGGCCACAAGGGTGTTACCACAAAGCCATCATCGTTCCCACCATGGTAGTCAAGTTTTTGGTCAAGCATGAACATATCTATCAATGTAACCCAATTATTAATATGATACATGCTAAAACAGATGAATCCCAAAATCTCCTACCATCTAGTAAAGTAAGTTGATAATAAAAAAAGAAACAGTGTCATTCCAGAAGATGATCAAGAATGGGTCAATTAACATCTGACCAAAGTACGGTGGCTTCTGAAATAGGAAATTATGTCCAATTTGGCGTACTAATTCCTCACCAGTCTGTATAGCACGTTAGTTTAATCAAGTAGAAGTACAATTCTTTGAGCTATGTATAAAATGCCTAGGATCTAGGCTCTCGGTTGATGAGGTAGAAAATAGGAGCCTTGTCAGTAAAAATCCTTCGTCTATCAGTGGATGAAAATTCATACTTCCAGGCAGGTCCTAGAAGCCATGATGTGGCAGCTCCACCAAGCAAGCCTCCCAACTGAGATTCACATTGTCGCCATAACAAAGATGCGGATTTTAGTGCAGATGATATCTCTGTTGTGTTAATAACTATAAAGGACACAGAAGTAACAAAGCTCGAAGTATTCATATCACCAGGATGAGACCATTCAGTGAAAATGTTAACACTACTCAACATTTATGAATTAATGTTTTGTCTTGCGAGTAAACTCACACTATGTACAGTTGTATGACAGGACAAGACAAAGTTAAAAACTTTAATCTAGTGACAAGAAAGTTGGCCAGGAAGTGAAAGTAAAACTGAAAGTTTAAAGAGAATCTCTCTCTCTCTCTCTCTCTCTCTCTCTACACACACACACACACACCTAATTGGTCATATTGTCATGTTTTAAACATTTATCTTTGAACACATTTCTAAACCAGTTAGTTAAATATATCAAACTAGAAACAAAGGAGGGCAAAAGATAGAGAACATGTTGTTTTTGAGCTTACATGTCCCCAGCTATCAATGCCTTTGGAGAACAGCCCAATACCCTGCAAAAACAAAAAATCATATCTCAATTTCTGCAACACATAGGATTGGGGAACAGGACAAAGAAGCCAATTATGTTATTCAGATAGACAAGGGCTTGTGTCATGCAAAAAGATTAAGATGTCCTAAGAATGAGCATACCATATTTAGGACAATTACATAGGCTATGTGCTTTAGATCTTCTTTGCCACCCCCAACCAGAGCTTTATGCCTCATGACAAAGACTGCAAGAGATCCCACCTGAATGAAAGATCAGCACCAAGGGTTCAATTAATGACATGAGAAAGAGCAAAACCATGTCAGAGTATAGCTTGAAAGAAGTATCACTAATCGTTAAACTTGTAGATTACAGAGAGATAATACAAGATAACAAGAGCCAACTTCAAACCATATGCAATTCACACATAATAGTTGCAACACAAATATATTATAGGTTCACCATCTTCTCATCTTCTATACGTCATACTGTTTACTATAATGTGTCAAGAATTAGTTTAACTCGTAAGAGCATTAATTTGGGTGGTTTAAATGATTCATGAATCAATGACTATAAAAACGCTACTACGTAACATTTAAGAACATTTAATAGCAAAAGCTCATGTGATGCCAGAATTTTACTTTCATGAGTTTCATCACTCTAGGAGTGAATCTCAACACTTAAGGCTGACGCTCGTAGTTTCGATCCTTCCTTGTTTTCAAAAACACATTTTCTTCTTTAATCTACGAACCATTTTTCACAATCTAAAGCAAAAGGAAGTTAGTTCTAAGGCGTGAAGAGCCCCGTGAGTCCATGACGGAGCATCTTAGCAGACACTAGACCCAAATTAAATTTCCAGAATCTTTTGGCCAACTCACAGTAGCATCCCCACATCTTGTCCCTCTTTGTCCAACTACACAAGAACTAGTCCTAGTTTGTTCAAGGCAATATTATGCTGGACTTTAAAATTTCCTTTAAACAAGATACTAGAAGTTGTACCGAGTCTTTTATTTTTTATTTTTTTTAAGTACGATCTTTTTCTCGTAACCAGAGAACATAAAGCTACAATGGAACTCACATTTGTGAGATACAGAAAATAAACAATCTTTAGTATTCGGAAGGACTGATGGAACAAAAGTTTAATGTGTGAATGCACCAGTGAGACTAATTTTACTGATTTTCTCTTCTGTATATATATATATATATATATATTGTTAATTGGCTCCAGATAAGAGGAGATCATCTGTGGAGCTTGCCTATACAAAAATGGTTCATGGGATCATAACATGGGTTAGTGTAGCTCGTCCCCCTCAATACCAATTGTTAGTAGCCTATGTGACCTTACAAAACCGGCTTGTAAAGTAAGGTACTCAAGAGCTCATAGACTAGGCAAAGGTGTGTAATATGCTAACTACAGATAATATGGACATCTAGATATCAACTAATGAGGTTAGTATTCATGCATTATATCAGAACTAACCTTTTAAGCAATAACAATTAAACCAAACTGCTCTTGTCAGTTCTGTGGTGCATTTAGGAAGTATCGAGACTCATCTGGCTGATGAAAGAGAATCAAAATGACTTACTAAGCCGAAGACTGCTCCTGATGCACCCACCGCAGGTGCCTGGCTGCACCAATAACTCATTGCGGAACCTGATTTTCTTGAAACCACAGAATCAGTATACAATTCTCTAAGCATTTTTATTGGCTATACTAGGGAGATCATGAGCTGTTACTTGCAATTGCAGAGGTGAAGTAAATCGCAAGAAATCGCTTTGAACCACTGAGCTTCTCCATGGTAGGGCCAACATTATTCAAAGAATAGCAATTGACCTGAATATGCATACAATCATAGACATCAGATTGAAATGCAGACTTCATAACCAGAAAGCCTTAGATTCAAAGCATACCAGGAGGTGGCCAACATTTGCATGCAAAAAGGCACTTGTGACAAGCCTCCACAATTGCCCTTTATCGATGAGCCTGTTAATCTGTGTACATATCAAGACTTTAAGGAAAAAAAAAAAAAAAAAAAAAAACCCAAACTGGCTTTTAGCTTCTGTAATGAGTAGAACATGTGCCCATATTTTGAATAGCAGGTCTTACCTTGGCACCCCATAGGGTCAAGTCATTTTGTGTTCCAACTTGTGCAATATAAACTCTGTTAACATTATATAGCAAACAGTAAAGTTTGATAATTCCTTAATCTTTGTTTCATGAGTGTACTGAAGTGATACTCACATGATATTAACGGCAAGCAGAAGATTTGTCCATTGTCTTCCACTGAAGAAGTTTCTAGTGGACATGTTAGAGTTGGGTATGTCTTTATTTGTAACATCATTGCTGTTGTCTCTTCCATCAAAAAGACTAAAGCAAATTGAAGTAGGAGTTGACAATGACTTCAACTTATGCAAGGGACTGATATGAGCAAGTTGTTTCTGGGTTTAACAACGTTGCAGCAAAGCGTTAATGAAGATTATGCAAACCCATATACATCAAATCAAAGGGTTCAACTCTAGATGAAAGAAAAATGAAAATACCTGAAAGTAGGAGCGGAGAAGAGAATCAAAGTGGAAGTGTTGAGCGAGGCGGAGAGAAGTGGCAGAGGCGAGGAGATGAAGGGGCCTTGCAGAGAGTCGACCCAGTTTGGGTAAAGAGAACCAGAGGGATTGGAGCTCGCCTACACTTATCATCCCACACCATCAACCTCTTTCTGTTTCCCCACTCTCTTTAACTTTGTGTGATTAAAGAACTTAAATACGACGGGACACAAATTTTCTCCAAAAATTATTATAACAAAAAATTATGATTTTTCATATTATTTTTTTCCCTACTTTTTGTTACTAAGATCTAAGATTTCGTGGAAAATAACTATCAGAAAATAAAAATTGTTTCTATCATGTGTTTACGAATCCTAAAGGAAATGAAATATTTTCCTTAAGGTTGGGAAAATGTGAAAGAAAGATTAGCGTTTAATTCCATTGCTCGACTTAAAAAATGTAACAACTACTTAAACCTCTAGTGTATCTTCCCCTAAATTGATCAAAGTGGAAGAGAGAGCCATGAGAATCAACTAAATCATTAAATCGTTAGCCTTCCTATGATGTAACAGAAGGAGATGTCAGAAAATTCACAAGCCAACAAGTGAATGTCTTGCAACAGAGATTTTATACGCTAGGGAACATCTAACCGACGATTTAAAGCATCAATGAAAATTCTGGAGTAGTCTTCCACACAAAAAACATACAAAAAAAGATGCAATGTTAAAATATCGAGTGTTTTTTGAGGTGTAGAAATGAGCAAATTTTATTTTTAATAGGGTGATCTAACATAAAAGTATGTAGACCATAGACACAACAAAGGAATGAGTAAATGTTGAAGCACTGTGCGTGTAAGCATCAAGTAAAAATAAATTGACATGAAAGCTCTTGAAGCATGTAAGCTTGTTTAAAGTAATTAAAGCAATGAATTCTCTGTTCAGAGCATCGATCAGTTGCAACAATAGCAGGGACAAAGCCTTGCTCCACAAGAAAACAGAAAGCTGGCTTGCAGCCTAGCTAGTACTTCAATGTGCTCCGGGCTTAATAGTCCTTGATATGCCTAGCTTACCATCACCAGCAAGGAAAGTCCCCAAACTCTCCCTTACAACAGAGGCAGTACCTCCACAATTTGCACTATATGGTTAAATGCCTCATCTACGTTTTACTTTAAGCCACCCCAATGGAGGAGTCCACCGTACCACTCTCACTGCACGACTAAGCTAGGGGTTCAAATTATGTAACCTGAATGCCTGCAGCCCAGTGATTGACAACATGGCAACCTCCACAGCTGTGCCACACGGCCGTCACAAGAAATAAAGCTCTTAGCATAACTTGCAAGATTTCATTAAAACAAAAACAAATACAATCATAACATTATGGACTACAAAAAGAAACTATCGACAGGGTTCCTCTAGAGCATCGACACTTGTTGGAAGCGCACATAATTTTGGTCTTCCGCCAAATAAGTTCACTCAGATGTCTGATCTTCTGCATCAGACGATTGCTCAGACACTTCATCATCTGAATCCTCAGAGTTCTCAGATGTCTCGCCATCTGAGTCCGCGGATTTCTCAGATTTCTCAGCCTCAACGTCATCTTTGCCAAGGTCATCGGTCTTAGATCCCTTTAACTCATTCTCATTATAAAGATCCCTTTGAACAGGGACACTCATTTGCTGCTGGGAGGAAATAACATTTGCAATGGCTCTAAATGCTGATGCTTGATTATTATCTATTAGTGTATCGCTTTCTACTTCGGTGGCAGTAGTCTCCTCTGATGGTAATTCTCTTTGTGGGGGAGGCACAAAAAATGGTATCTTACCCCTCTGCCAATCATGGAGGATCATCTTAGCCGCTGTCATCAGGTCAGGTTCGCCACCCTAGGAGGTGCAAATATAAGGATTTTAGGAAATGTGTGTATCATCCATGTACAGTAATTAATAAAACAAAAAAGAAAATGAAAAGGGATTAACCACCCAAAAAGAGGAACAAAACAAAAACACTCAATGAGGTTGTAATAGCTGATATGTCTAGCTGATGTTTGTCTTGTTGACTAAGGGGGGTGGTACTCTTTTTTTACTCATTAGATCGGACGAGGTTTTAATGAGGCCACATTAGCCCCTGGGATGTAATATCCACTAGTTTTTAATAAAATCTTTTATTCCGATAAAAAAAAACACAAAAACACTCATGACTCATGTCCATGTGATGAACATTTTTTTCTACAAAAGAAAATATACCTATGAATTTGATTTCGTTCAATAGGAACACATGTGAAAGTATATCATAATCCCCACTCCTACAGAGATCTATGAAAAACCCTGAACTCTCTTTAGGAAACAATATAACAATTTTAAGGGAATATGCAAGCATAAAGCATTTGACTGATTTTTGAGTTGGAAAGTCTTGCACACATAGGAAGTAAAAACTCTAACTATTGAAATAGCAAGAGAGCATTATTAAGTAGACAGTTACCTTCAAAAGCTTTCCAGATGATTTGCATAGCTGAACTAGAAAGTCATTATCATCCTCCCTGAATAATAAAACCATATTAGGATCAGTCGCAGCTTCAATAGTTACATGAATCTAGCAGGATTAATAAACAAATAAACAAAGAGTCAAAGACTTATAAAGCTTTCATGAAAGGAGAACCAGCGCAATACTGCTAATGAGGTACATGTTGTGAGACATACATAGACTTTAAGGAATTTTTCCCAAATTCAAAGCAGATATTTTAGATGTTCAAGAAAAGCCATTTTACATCATGCTCTGTTTTACTGTGAACATTTACTCAACTGAAAGGAGTGAAGATAACACTCTTAAGTCTAGAAAGATCTAAAACATTACAATTTTTATTTGATACCAGGATACAAATTCATGAGACAGAAAAAGCACCATACCAGTCCTTAATCTTATATGCTCTTTGCAAGTGCTCTTTCTTCACTCGTTTTAACACTTCTCCTATGTGCTCTGAAGCATCCTGCAAGTTTGTGACACGTACCTGGAAAAGAAATTGCAATTATTTAGCAGCTGAAGTATATAATATTGCATTCAAAGGCTCCAGCTCCAAAGCAAATGTACACATGACCTATGATCATTATGCTTCAAGGCACAAATAGCAAAATATATGTCATCCATACACATCTATTATACTATCCTTTGATGTCAGACTTTGGACAGAAAATAGTCAAGATGGATATACACAACAGCTCCATATAGCATTCCATAGAACAAGAACACTGCACTATTTCAGGGAATGCGGGTATAGCTGTTAGAAGAAACTGTACAAGTACTACTTCAACTTCTTCAATATGCAACTGAAGTCAAGGTACTTTTATTAAACCATTTGCATTAGGGAATCTCTTACATTCAGCTAGGACACTCTCACCCTAACAGTAGAAGTTGATTTTTCTGCCCTATCACTCACTGGAGTGATTAAAATATAAAAATACCAATACTTCCAAATGAAACAGCAGCACATAGACATACCACGCCCTTCAGTACAATATCCGTTTCAGAGTCGTTAGTTTGATAGACAACTCCGGGGCAGTCAATCAAGAAGATCCTCTTTGTGAGTGTTATATATTGCCACACTTTAGTTTCCCCAGGAATAGGAGCAACCTTGCAAACCTGCGGAAAAAGGATCACACGTAATGTCAGCTAAATCTAGTACTAGACTAGCTCGAATCATTATCTAACCACAAACCACAACCCAATTGATATTCTTCCACTGAACTTGCAATAGTAAAGTTCCAAACACCATAATATCTGAGGACACCAAACTCTACACAGTATCCAACCAATCTAACGCACAAGCACAGAATTTTAAAGTATGTAGACATTGCAAAACTAGAAGCAGAAAGAAAGTAAAGAAATATTACATTTTTGGTTCGCAGTGTGTTGATAACAGATGACTTTCCAACATTGGGATACCCAACGAATCCCACAGAAATTGCTTGCTTGTCACTTTTCAATCGGGAAAATTGCCTCAACACTGATAGAAGAGAACCCTAAGTGAAACAAAGGAAAATCAATTCATTATTTGACATAACATTTATACAATTTAACATGTCGACCTAAAGTATAATACAAAATACACCAGATTTCAAGGGCTTAGGTGATTTAGCATCAAGTTCTCTGATGAGGACATCATAGTCAAACCTTTCAAGGTTTATGAGCGAAACAAATGGAAGGAGAAAGCACCTAATCATTCAAGATAATTATTGCACCTGGGAGGGAAACAAAGTCTGATTCCTGAAGTCTGCCTAAGCTGCCTGTGTCTTTTCATATTTCCATTTCAGTTTAGAAGTCTTAAGGTCTCTTTAAGTTAGTCTTAAATGTGTCAGTTTCAGGAGAGGGTCCTAATGAGTCTTTAATGCTTCAGTTTTACAGTCTTTAAGAGTATTTAGTGCAGTCCATTTGAGCTACCAGCTCAAGTATAAATAAGTGTAAGGGCTACCTAGGTATGCTATGCTATGTTATGTGAATAAAATTATCAGTGTTTCTGAGTTTTCCTGTGATGGGATTGGCGTGAAGCCTAGTTTTAGGGTGAGAAGCCTGGATTTGGTGAGAAACCAGGAAGTGATTCACATATAAAAGTGTTTTGTGTGTGTTTAAATCCCCAAGCTTTAGAGCTTGTTGATCCTGGTATCTAAGCAGTAGGTTTGCTGCATCATTCTCCCAATTAGCTCTTTCAAGGAGTTGAAATCTCATCTTTTGGAGATGATAATGACCAACAGAAAGTAGATTTTCCGATTCTAATTGGGAGAAAATAGATGGAGATGTTCACTCCTTGACGCACTTAATGTAAACCTGAATGAATCCATAGGGAATGTACCTTGCCAAATGACTTGTTGATGCTAGCATGAAACGCAAGAGTTGGGAACTCCGCAGACAATACTTTCAGCCAACCTTTAGTTGCCCAAGCAGGAACCAAATCACACTGGAGAATATAAGTAATTGATATTGTTATACTGCGGTAAACACATAATCAGCTAGGAATTCAAACATGAGAAATGGAATCAACCTTATTTAACAAAAGAATCAAGTGTTTATGCTTGCAATGCTCTTTCAAGTGCTTCTCTAAGTGGTAACATCTAGTACCTTGAGGATCCCTTGCATCCAGAACCTGTAACAAAAATGGTGGGCAACAATTAAAACTAAAAAGTAAAAAGAGAGGTGATGGACAATATAATTCAGTTGTGAGATCTAAAAGAGAAGAAGTTGATAATTGTGGCTAGTGAGCAAATGCAAATAGTAAAATCAAACTAGATATGTATGGACAAACCAGAAAGCAACTCTATGGATGAGATGACTAGGTGGATGAAGAATGATTCTAGAAGTAGATTGCACATTTAAATCTGGAATCACATCGTCCTAAAGATAAAAAAAAACATGACTACAATGTAAAACAGTCCTGGTTTGCCATGTTACTATGTGCATCAATATGAATAGCCGACTAAAAGGTACCATGCTGAACAAAAAAATTTATGCAAACTTGCAATGGTATATATGTAGATTAATATAATCTCTGAAAAAACACTGACCTGGACAACAACATCTGAGGAGTCTACCACTTTGTAGAGCTCACCCCATATACGTTTACTTTGTCCCTTCTCAAACATTGTATGGCGAACCAGGTCCCTGAATCCATCTGCTTCGCCTGCTTCTGCAGCAATGTCATCATGCTTCTGCTCAAAGGCATCTAGAGAGTAAAAAAAAATTGTATTAGTGAAGAAAAATAGCATTAGTATAAACAAGAAGAAGCCATAATTTTTATGCTTTATACAAAAGTATGAAATTTTGTATTCAGCTCCTCTAGGTGAAAATCATAAATAACTGATCATACAAATTAAACAAGTGAACAGGTACAATAACCGCAGAGGGGGAAAAAATCCAAGACAAGAAATAGTTACCCTGAGAACCATCGGCTTTCTTAGCTAGGGACTCGTAATTAGCTGCCAAGAGTTTTGGACGCTTCCTCTTTGTCTTAGGTCCAAATGCATCAGAAAACGGCTCTCTCTCGAGCAGATGAACTCTGGTTTGCTTCATAAATATCAGAAATTTAAATTTAGTACACAATTTGTGAAATACCCTATCGCAAACCAAAGTAATAGATCAAATTAAACTTCCGCATCATACGAGGCTAAAAATAAACAAATAAAATAACGCAAGACTAGAAAATCATACCTTCTTCTGTTCAACAAAAAGGGACGTGGGCAACGTCTTCTGCTTTAAAATGACATTGTATCTATTCGACATGTGTTTTTCGAGCTCGTCGCGGAACACTCCAAGCTCTTGCTGCCCCACAACCCTAGTATTCCCTGGAAATTCAATAAACACGAAAAACTGCGATAAGAATCCTAAGAACCAAGCAATCCGAGGCAAACGAGCACAGCTAAAAATACCACAACGACCTAAAATTAGGTCTGAAATGCAGATTACAGAGAGAAAATGCTAGCATTATGTACACATATACGAAAATACAGTATATGGAGGCGTATGTACGTACCGAACCAGCGGCGATCGGGTTGGATTCGAGTGTTAGGCAACTCCTTGGACTGGAACTCGTTGCTGATGAACTTTCCCTTGCGGTCGCGCTTTGGGCGGACCTTGTACATCTTGAGGCGGCGCACGGTGGCCGCGCTACGCTGCTCTTTGTTCTTCCCATCTGTACGGTTCGCGTCCAGGGAGTGCTTCGGCTTCCCGGAAACGTTGACTTTTCTTTCTGTCTTCTTCGTCATCTTCGCCGTGGCCGGAGGCGGAGTTGTATGGCGGCAAGAGGAGTTGTGTAAAACCCCAAGGGTAGGGTTTCAAAGAGAAGAGAGAACTGAAGTTGGAGATTATAGTCGACAAAAGAGATGGGTTCGGTTAAGACACCATCAGATGCCGCCACGTCAGCCCAACTAAATCCAATGGCTATCAAAACTGACAACAAAATAGTGACTAGAAAAAAACCAAAAACACTAAGAGCATCTCCTAGTTGTGTTATAATTTATAAGTATAACTATTATAAATATTATAATCTATATATGTTTGTTTACGTAATTACTCATTAGTTATGTATTCTGATGTAAACTTTATCTTTGTATAAGGAGGCTAGCTAATGAGAATGAATGAGAAGACTTCTGCTCCCTCCCAACTATATATTCTCTATATTTTCTCTATTTTATAATATATTATCAGCACGACTCTATCCTTGAGTTGATTACGACCAACCCTAGAAAACCAAAACTGATTTTTGTCGTTCACCTTTACAAGATCATACTTTGTTTTTCTTTTTTATTATTATACTCTATAATGATCCATGAGTCATATGGGTTGATTTTGTTGCCTGGCCAAAATCTTCGATATCTATGAGTTTTTCGATATCTCTGATAATAGTTTAGCCGATCTATGTTATCTTTAAATCTTCTATTAGTCAATCAGTATGGTTAGAGACTCGTTTCAATTATTCTACTGTATTTTAATTTGTTAATATTTAGCGGTGATCCTGGTTTTGGTTTTGTGATTGAATGGGTGTATTTCTCAAATTGTTGAATTGGTTTGCATTGTTTGCTTCAAGAAAACGTGTTCGACCCTAGATTATTCATGTTTTCGTTGAATTATGACTCTACTTTTAGTTTTACTTCTTCCAGACCAAAGCCAACATCATATATCTTTATTTTCTATGTACCGCCTGGGCACCTCTCATATGCAACCCTAGTTTGTGATATTGAATAGTAAGCCATGAATTTCTAATTCATATGCTTCTTCGTGAGTATTATACGAAATCTCATATATGATTACAATTTCCCTCTTTCATAAATAAATATTGATCAATATGGCATGGCCATTACATATTTGTTTCATTAACACCATACAACCTTTATTTCTTTTATGTACTCATTGGTTGTGCTACTATGGTGAAGCATTTGACATCAGGTATGTATTTGTCAATTTGTATATTTCATGATATGTTGCAATTTTATTATTTGAGAGTAAACTCATGGTTACACCTAGTTGTGAATTGTGTGATCATAGATCGAGACCTGAAGTCTCTTGATCGAACTATGGAAGACTTGAAGTTCCTCAAAGAGTAATATAATGAAATTGCGATATAAAGATTCTCAAAACTCATGTAATCAAGGAGGGCTAGAAGTTCTTAAAGTCATATATAATATGACGGAACCACATCTTGTGATCCCTAGTTATATGAGGGCCCAAAGTTTCTCGCTTTATATGATATTACGTTTTTGTATAACTAGATCGAGGAGATTGGAAGATCAAGATTATCATATTTGTGTAGTAAACCAGATTAGAAGTTTTGTGTATTTTCTTTATTCATGGAGCAGTTTCCAATGTAAACTTTATTTACTTTCTCTTTTTTCTCTCATTTGTTATGCACTATTCTTTTTAGTACTTATCTTTTAAATTTTATTATTATTCATATGGGGCCGACGTACCTATATCTCGAATATATGAATTTCAAATGTCATATTCTTGAACCAGACGTTCACAATACTGTATAATAGAATCCGAAGTTCAAACAACAGAAACTCAAACACGAAGCTTTGAGCATGATATATGATTTCATTAAAAGTGAACTTGAAGTTTCATTTGAGTTACTCGAGCCTGAAGGTTCACTAAATTTATTGAACTCGAATTTTAACAAACGAGATCTGAGAACATGTAGTTCTTACATTACGATTTGAACCTAAAGCTTCAATTTAACATATGATTGATGGCTAGAGAAGGGCACATATTATTATCTCTTTGCATTATGTGCCTCCAATATGGTTCTAGATCAAAATCAAAATGATATAAAATCTATACTGTGTTAAATCTACAGTTAATTGAGATATAATATCATGAACAAGAAGTTCATTGAAACCAGACATGACTAGCTAGGTCGTATTTTACCTATAGATAGTGTTGCTTGCAATCGGTAATTAGTCTTGATCACCACTAGCCCTCTTCATAGCAAATTACTTATATCACATATTTTTTGGGTTGTCATTTTAATGAGACACTCTTCATGTCATGAGGGGGGTAAGATTATTCCTGAAGAACAATGTAAATTGGTGTGAGTTGTATATCCACCGTCTCATTTTGGTTTTGAGAAATATCTCAGCCAATGAGTTGATAAAAGATCTTGACAGAAGTATACAAGTAAAAGATCCACATTCGCTAGATATATGTCCTTGAAGTGACAATATATATTTGCCTTAGAAGTGGCATGAGTACCCAAAAATCAAATGCATGCATATAAGAATGTGTTGGATCTATGAATGATGATCATCTATGAGAAATTACAAATGGTAGCTACCAAATACCATTAAGGACTGTATGACGTTGTACCATGTTTCATTATGCATGTCGACAAAACATATTATTGGCCAAATTAGAAAGATGCACTTCTAATGAAGCTGAATATTTGAAATGTGATGAGCTACTTAGACCTTTAACCCTACATAATACAAAAGGGTATTGATCATAGTGAAAATAAATCAATATCGCATAATGTCTACAAAAGACATGGGGATTATAAATATTTTTCCTTATACGTGACAATTTTCTGTAAGCACAATGTTACATAATAGATATAATTTTTATTAACGAGCGATTTACCATTTGTCATTGTATGTTATGAGGATCATAAAAGACGTTGCTCAAATTTTTTTAAAATGAAGTGTCATTACAAGTGTATCGCTTATCAATCTTGAATGGATTCAAGTACTGATTTGAATATAAGTCGATCCATGAATACTTAAGAGAGTCTAAATGTGAGATTTCTCATCGCCCGATTGAGCGGTGTAATGTGCCTTATATGTGGAAGCACACCTCCCCATAATGAGACATGTCTTGGGTTGAGAACTCAAGAACAAAACCGTGAGGGCAACGTGCACAACGGACAATATCTCATTATATTGGGCTATCACACTAAAGCTTCATGGAAACAATTGTCTAAAGCTAGTTTATATATGCTCATATTGTTATGGTTAACGTGATCGAAATTGCCTCGATGAGTATTATGACAAGACTACAAAATCGTATTCAAATTATGTTTGTTACATGTTCTAACTTTTTGTGAAGTTATGAATTACATAGAGCTTTTGAAGAGCTTATGAGATGTATCAATATATAAAGATATTGATGTGTATGACTCGATACGCCATGATGATATTTCAATGTTTTAATGTCAATTTGTTTATGTTGTTTACCTATTACTTAATGTATGAATTTTGATTATATGACTAAATGAGGTAAAATGTATTAAAAATCGTCTAGCTCTGTTGGTATTGTTTTAACTTTGCAGGTTTGACATTTCATGACGAGCCTATATATGCAAACCATGCATGGTGCCACTTTAGTGATGAAAAATCAAACCGTTATTTACCGCGTATGAAGCTTGTAACACTCAAGAGAGATTCTCATCAAAGGGAGCATCCAGAAGTATGTTACCTAAAACATATGCACGCTATACTTTTTTTCTCATTTGACTAGGGTTATTTTTCTCCCATTAGGTTTTTGTTACCTGGCAAGATTTTTAACGAGACAACATTAAACGTGTTTCATCATTTATTGGTGAACATCCAAGGGGAAGTGTTATAAATATTATAATCTATGTGGTTGTCTACGTAATTACTCATTAGTTATATACTCTAATGTAAACCCTATATCTATATAAGGAGGCTAATGAGAATGAATTAGAAGACTTATACTTCCTCCTAACTATTCTCTATCTTTTCTCTACTTTATAACAATAACAATAATTTAGAGCTTACTTCATGGCATGTCTTGTTCTTGAAAAGAAAGTATATTTGAAATTCATGGCATGTCTTGTTCTCAGATTGCATCTCATTGTTTTTAACAGCTTACTTCCTTCTTGGAAAATTTATAACTATGGTTTTAGTGGCTACTCTTTGGTACTTCAAAAGGGTTAAAAAGAAAAAAATCCACAGATTTTTCATTTGATTTAATCCATCACATTAGTTATGCCCTGAGGTCAGGGTGTAACATGAACGTCATGCGCCGCCTATCCCGACCAGATAGGCACCAGATCTGCCGATCTCAACGGCACTAACCTCGCAAAAAGCAACCCGGATCTGCTGCAGAGACAATTTTGACCCGAGATGCCCGACCCAGATCCGCTACTATTTGTTGAATTAAATGGTAAAATATGAAATTCAAATAATGAATCTATTTTATTATTTTATGAACCTATACATGTTTTTTGTCTTATATACGTACATTATAATTTCAATGTGATAAGTGACATCGATTTGAGCAAGTTATATTTCACAACTACAATTTAATTATGTGTTACAATATAATTCCCAAGTATGTTATGTTAGGAACTAAATTTACAATTATTATGTCATTCATAGTAAATCAAGTTACATAATACATAATAAATCATGTTACATGATACATAATAAAACATGTTACATGATATACTTTTGTTAAATTATTTACGGTACATGCCTACCTATTTATTTGAGCAAATATTCATGTCATATAAGTTATATTGATTTGATAAATTAAATTCATATCATTAGAATGACAAACCTTTCACGGTGATAAAATATTATCACGAAGCATCAAGAAAAGAATAATATGATCTTTTTTAATTTTGGTTTTGATATCTAATTCATCTTTCTTCGATATTGATTTATGTGAATGTTTTTATGACTACATAATTTATACATTTAGTTTTCGCAATGAAGCGCTAGGAAAGAGGTGTAGAGACTCTAAAGAACAAGATGCTCATTATATGAAAGGAAAATGCCGTAATCAAGACTTCAAACTCATAATTGCAAACTTCAATAGCAAAAAGTATCTTTCTTAGTCAATGGACATTCAATAATTTGATTGATACGCTTTATTTATTTATGTTCCAAGAGTTTGAAGGCCTAACACCTCATCATTTTTAATTAGACTATCGGCTAGTCTTAAAGTTTATTTGAATAATGGTTTGATGATTTAGATTTTCTGGACAAGATTTTGATTTGATCATCATTGGCTTATAATATATTTCATATGTTAATATGACTTGATTAAGGGTTTGACTTAGATCTTTTATGAGCTCGGTGGCTTCTCCAGATTTCCCTCTCACTCACCCAAAAGGTACGTAATCTGAAATTAGACTTGATTAAGGGTTTGGTAAAAATAAGTCGTTCTGTTTGTTTATCTAGTATTGGACATGCTAAAAGTTTGGAACTTCATTGAAGCAAGTATTGGAGTGATGTCAGCAGCATCATCCTCAGGTTCTTGGAGATTGAGCAATAAAAGCAATTCTTTCAGCTCTAAGGACAATGGTATGTTTGTTTGCTTCACTAGTTGTTGTCTGCTTTCGAATTTGGAAAACCTTAGTGTTCACTTCACATGTGAAGAAAATTGCTTAGACCAGATTTGATATGTTTAGAACTTCATTGCAGAAAATGATCCTGAAAAAGATCTACAGTGTAAAACTAAAACATGTCAGTCCAGAGACTTGTACTTTTTAATATCTTCTGCTGAAGCAAAGCATCCGAAAAAGTTGTTTTTAAAATGCAAACAATGTGGGGGCTTTGCATGCTTTATAGAACCTTATTTAGTTAACTGGTTGGTAAGTTCTTGCGTATCTCCTACTGCACATAAGGAGTTGCTTGATGGGGTTAGTGGACTATCTGCGCATTTGACAAGCAACAATTTAAAAGACACAAGCAATACTACAAAGGTTCTAAAGGAGCTACAACACAACAATGAAGCATTGAAGGAGCTACAAAAAAACAATGAAGCATTGATGACGGAGTTCCAAAACTATTGTCAAGCTCTTAAATGTTTAATGACCCTATTTGTACTGCTGTGTGAATTGATTTTCTTTGTTATTGTTAGTGCTGGTAACTCTAGGAGTGATGACTGGGGACAGAAGTATACGTGTTTGAATGGAAAC
Source organism: Fragaria vesca subsp. vesca (assembly GCF_000184155.1). Classification (NCBI taxonomy): domain Eukaryota; kingdom Viridiplantae; phylum Streptophyta; class Magnoliopsida; order Rosales; family Rosaceae; genus Fragaria; species Fragaria vesca. The sequence goes on from NC_020495.1 coordinate 16,573,575, forward strand.
AAATGAACTCGAGGGGCTGATGGTGGATCAGTTTATTATCATGTACATATTTTTTTAGCTTTAACTTGTACACTGCCTATTTTATATTATCAAACATGTTCTGAGCTGATTGGTTGAACTATGTTCAAAATGAAATAGCAGACAACACATGATTAATTAGTGTAAATTTTATTGATCTGTAACGAGATCAGATGATCTTGAAATTTAATAGCAATTGATCTTCATGTTTTAGAAGAAAAGGAAATCATAGCTTCACAATTCAAAAACACAATATGATGCTTTACACAACTGCCCTTTGAGAATCCTCAGTACTGAATCAGATAAACATATCACAAATCACAGGTAACAAAAAGAACATAATAACCAACCATATTGTTAACAAAAGAATGTATTTTTATTTTTTTTCATCTAAAGTCCTGAGAATGTTACATAAACTGTGGGTATCAGATATATATGAACATAAAAAAAAATAGTGACATGATATAACTACCAAAACCAACTACTTCCCTTTCTTGGCCATACCAAAGACTAATCAACCAGAAATTTCTTTTATTTATAAGCTTGAGATGGGGGATCAAGCGATCTATTATGATGCTCATATTATTCAAATTCACCAAATAATGCATATATGGGGGTGTATGTGTCTATTCTCTTCCTCGCATACTCTTTCACATGTGGTGCAACATGGGGAATGTCTCTCATTAGCTGCTGTAATTTGCAAGTTTTGATTGAAGTTGCTTCTAGACAACTGGTCATCAACTTTTGTCCAGTACTGTGATAATTCATTTTGTACAAAACACATTTATGCGGAAAATTCTTGTGAACTTCCTTACAAAATAAACCCTGGCCGCGCAGTCGTTACTCTTTTTCATTATTTAATACTAAATAACGCCGCGCAGATTTACTCTTTTTTTTATTTTTTAAGTAATTAAACTAAATAAAGGCGCATTAAGTCATCGACTATTTCATCAGAAATATCGCCGGTTATTTACCCAGGTCACGCAGCCCTACCTAAGGGTTTGTACCATGTGTCAATGCTTGTTTGGGTTTGTGAAGCGACTTTGTGTCTGGATTTCACCAGAGGAAGAAGTAGAGAAGAAGCAAGGGGAGGCTCTCAAGCAAAAAGGTGACATTTTTATTTGGTTTTTAGTTTTCAAATTTGGGCATATTTATGTGTTTGGGTTATGTTATTGATGTTGTTGTTGTTGAAATGATTGGTGCTTTTTGATGAATTGAGTATTGCTGATTGTTAATGATAGAAACATGGTTTTATATAAGGAAAAATACGGTACATTATGTCCTTGAGGCTTTAAATGGGACCGGATTGGAACACTTCCATCACGTAGCAGTACGCTTGGGTAAAAACCAACATGACAATAGATTGTTGGAAGCTTTGGTAGGTAGATATCAGAAGGAAAATCATTGCTTTTCATTAGGTAATGGTTCTGTCTTAATAGGCTTTGAAGATGTGGTGTACATCACCGGGCTGAGGGTTAAAGGGGATCTGGTGAGAAGAACAGATGGTTATCCAGTAGTGGGGGGAGATGAACAACACATGGATGTTCTAGGGTTGGGTAAGGTTGATAAAAAGGCACTTAGGGGTGAAAGTATTCGTCTTGGTTATCTGAGAGATACATTTTCTGAAGTTAAAGAAGAGAATGAGCTCGATAAATATGTAAATGCATATGTTCTTTACCTTGTTGGAACTGTTATATTACCGACCAGTAATAGTTATATGTGCTTAGGTTATTTAGATAGCATATGTGATGGGAAGTTCAAACGGTCTGCATGGGGTGTTGCTATGTTGGTGCACATACACTATTGTGTACAAGAGGGAGGAAAAAATATTGGTGGGGCAATGCTATTGGTGATGATATCAGCTTTTAAGCATCTGCTTGATCTTGTTGATAGTTTCTTCAAGCCTTTTGATCTGAGCAAAAACCTACCTCATACTTTCCCACTATCAAAAGACTGGGCGATGCATATTTCAGGAGCGCTTGTGAATAGGCACAGACACAAGGAATTGGACTACACTTCACTGCTGGATGGCAAGGTACACTTTTAACCCTGAACTTGTAAATTATTTAGCTTCCAATTTCTTTATATCAATAAATTGTGTTTTCTTTAATATATTTTGTAGGTTACTTGGAAACCTTACAGTAGGTTTCATGACAACAACATCCTCCCCGAGGAGATTAGGGGGGATCTAGAGATGAAGTTTTACAGGGGGGTTCTACCCCATCCACATCATAACAGTTTCATTGCTAATCATCGGCCCGACCACTGCCCTGAACACCTTGGGTTTGACGTTGAAGTGGGACATTGTCCCGAACTGATTGATGTATGCACAAATTGGAAAATCCTGGAAGCGCATTGGAAAAATAGGGAATACATGGTTAGACCGTGAATGGTAAATGGTGGTGACGATTTGGAACCCCAAATGGTGACTGATGGTGAGCGGTTTTTTTATTTTTATTTATTTTCTTCCAAATATGAGTCGAGTATGAAATCCCAAGAGGCTTTATTTATTTTTATTTATTTATTTATTTATGTTCCAAGAGTTTGAAGGTCTAACACCTCATCATTTTTAATTAGACTATCGGCTAGTCTTAAAATTTATTTGAATAATGGTTTGATGATTTAGATTTTTTGGACAAGATTTTGATTTGATCATCGTTGGCTTATAATATATTTCAGATGTTAATATGAAGCAACAAATTTATCCGATTTTTATTTATTTACTACAAAAATATACATGGTTCAAAATAAGAACTATAAAGATGTTAAAAAATGCAACAAAAAACAAATAATAAGCAGCGAGGCATTGCTCGATTTTTGTTGCTTAGATGACACAATAATTAAAGTCACATAAGCTCCATATGCATCAAGAGCAAACTGAATCTTATTAAAATTTCAAAGATATTCGTGTCAATGGTTATTATATGAGAATTCAGTGTGAGAATGAAATTGAATAACCTCAAATAATTATGAAAGGAAACACATATAAAAAAATCTAATGAATCACGTACAATGAAATGTGGAATACCGACTTACATGCTTTGACATAACCGCCTACAACACCATGGTTGTGACATGATGATCCGTATTTTAAAGAACTCACACGGGCATAGTTTACAACTCTAATGGTTTTACTATAGAAATATAACAAAAATATATAGTTTACAGTTCTGATGGTCTTGTTTCATTGGATAATTTCTTTCTTGACTATGGTAGAGCTTGCCTCGATGTCCACTGCCGACTCATGATGTAGTGTCTAAGGGTCATATTCCTACTGATTGGGAGGTATAACTTTTCATTGTAATTACCCTATACTTTTAGATTTTAAATGGCTTTGTCTTTGAATTTTGTACAACATTGCAGCAAAACTGTGTTGCTTACGATGAAGGCCATAATCATCCATTGCAAAAAAACTTTTGTTAGAGGATGCACTCTCAGATCTTCAAGTATTCTAAGATCTTCAAGAGGTAGTTTGTTCTCTTATTTGTGTAGTTTCAGATTTCTACGTATTAAACGTTTTTTGTGTCATAACTTCAACTATTATGTGGTTAATTTAAGTACCAAATGATGAAAAACATTACCAAATACAATACGGAAAGGAATTAGAAATTTATTAGGCTTAGAAAAGATTGTCTTTGACATCAGTATTTCACAAGTCATTACTATTTGCCATAAATTCCTAGAGTTTTTCTTAGGTCTTTCAGTGTTTGTTCTAATGTAGAAAAAGAATCAACTAACTGCTCTCATTTTCTGGACTGCTATTAATAATATAGGTTTCTTAATACAGGTTTCCAGAGGAATTCAAAGAGTCAATGTCTTCAAATGAAGTTTTGTATAATCACCACCCTTTTAAATTGAATGTTGATGATTATGAACATGTTTGTTGTGTTCCCAAATAAAAGGTTTGTTTTTTTCTTCTTTGTGGCGTGATTGCTTGACAACTTATTTTCTATAATTTCGGGTTTTAACTTTATTGTGTGAATGAAATGACCTTGGAACATTATGTCCCGGATCATGCAATGTCATTGGTGAAAGGAACTGACGCGCTCGGGTGTGCAACAATTAAAAACCCTGTTTTGACAATTGTAGTATTGGTAAATAAGGTTCGATCAATCCGGGGACTTTAGGGTGCTCCTGCGTTTACAAACTAGAAAACTATTTACAATATCAACAACAAATACATTTTACAAGTTTCATGGGGGGAGGAGGATTTGGTTTTCTAAGTTCCTACAAAACAGAAAATAAACATGTTATGTACAAGAGACCATCTTCCACACACACAACCTTCAAACAACAAGTATGTATCGATATATTATCATGTGAATAATAAAAATGTTGTCAAGCAAGATATGTCAATAAACCCGAAACACAAGCTTGAAGAAGTCATTGCATCCCATTGAATTCTACTAATAATCGTCTACATTGGAGAAGTCCTAACATATAGACAATCTCATATAAAGGCTGCGAAGGCACCCGTCCACACAATATACAAGTCATTAAGAACAAAATAATTATGAGTTCAAATACACCATGAGTTTACTTGAAGAAGCTTAACTCCCGAGTGCATAACATATAGTCTCGGCCATTAGGCATAGCCTTCACTACTTTTAGATCTATACTTACTTGAAGAAGCTTAGTACAAATCGTAGCAATCACCAATCCTGCAGAATCGGTTTAGTATATAACATGTAACTATATGCTTAACAATTTGCATGACAAAAAAATAAAAGCATTCACAATCATCCAACATATCATCATCATACTCATTTATTTAAAAGAATAACAAGTTCAAACCATACAACCATGCAACTTTGAATCCGAATTTAAAGTTAACGCAAGAAAAGAGAACAAGCATGTTGTTACACTTTTTCGATGATCTTCAAGGGCCAGTTGATGACGACGCAAGTGCTCCTCAACTTCAAGATCTCGGCTGCAGCTTGGAGAAGTCCGAAGGCTGCTCTCCAAAGTTGGCTTCTTGGCTCCTAGATGCACACGGTTACAAGAAGAAACATGCTATTGTTTTTGTGTGATTTGTGCGTGAAGAGATCATGTCCAAAACTCAGCATATGTCCTCTATTTATAGTGTCCATGTCGCACCTAGGGTTTATTCTCCACCCTTGATTTTACCTTGATCCAACGGTCCAAGAGAATTGCCCGACAAATTAATTAAAATCTGTTGGGAACTCTCTAGAATTTCTTGCGCACAAAGGTGATGAATTTGGCTGAATTATGGACTAGGTACGTTGCTTGATCTCCACAACAAATCAGCCATTTAGTATCCTTCCTTGTATTGCTGACTATCAGCTCCTCTTCTTTAATTTGCTGCGCCATTTATTGTTCCTAAAAAGGGAAGGAATTAGTCTTGTAAAAATCAGATTTTTAGACAAAAGAATTTAAGGAATTAATTTCCAAATTTTCAGATTTGAATTGCAAAATAAATCCCTTAATTTAGACAAAGAAATCTTATCTTAAAATCCTAGAAAAACTCGGCAAGAAACCCTAGGGTTTTGCCGTCCCTCTCCTTGTTTTATGGCGACACATCTTGGGCCTAATCCATGTAGGATTTGGCATCCTTGCTTCATGTGGAATCCCTGTCTCAAGAGGAAAGAAGGTTTCCAAAATAAATTAGGAAAGTCAGAATAGGAAAGATTCAAAGATAGTAAGTTTCCCTAGGAAAGTTTCCCAAAATGGAAAAGGTAAGTTTTCAAAATAGGAAAGTTTTTTAAACGACTTATCCTCGACTTTTGCGACTTCTTGAGTTTCCTAGTTGCACCAGGAATCCTTCTTTGATTAGGAATCCGCTCAATTTTCTCGTTTTTGCCTTCTTTTGTGTAAATCTGCCTTTATTGACTCTAAAATACAAAACATGTTAGAAATGGAGTTATTAAGGAAATAACGAGGCTAAATAGGGTTGGAAATACATTAAGAAAGTAGCATAAAATGCGTCTATCAGGAACTTCATCAAAGTAAGAATTAATGTAGTTACATTTTTGTGTTTGTTCAGTTTTTAATTAATAAGTTGGATTGCATGTCCTTATTCTTTGTCTAATGTTGTAGACATTTTGAACGTTTATGGTGAAATGAGATTGTTTCAACGGTTTTTACATGGGCGAGACTGCATAATCAGTTACGTTACATTCGTACAACTAATAACAAATGAATTAATTAGATATTTGCGGATCTAATAGATTAGTAATGGCAGACTATTTTACACTCCATTGTGGTGTCACCCAAGAGTGGCATGTCATGAGGGCTGACAGGATGTCCAGTGGTAATGTCGTAATTAAGTAGAACTTGTTGTTTGAGGCACTTCGGTTTTTAATTTGGGAAAAGTCTGAACACGAAAGTTGTCCAGAAGATCGAAAAGAATTCAACGCACTTGATAACATATTTTTATGACGTCGCATGAATTACTTATGAGAGTTGGTCCTCCTCGGCTTATTGATATTTTCCTGGGACCCTTGGAGGGATCTAGGAGCCGGGTATATGTCGTAAAAAAAAGGGTAGCATGCATCTTCACGAGTCAGGAAACCTCATGAATGATATCGGCCGACATGTCGATATTGCGGTGTCGTGTTGTTGGCGAGGTTCGTATGCGTGAGATCCTTATATCAATTATACCATCGGCCTGCGTAGACGTGTGTGCTAAAAAATTTATGTCAGGACCTCGTGGTTCTCATTAGCCACCAAGAGCTAACCGAACATTGTCAAAATTTCAAAGCTATTTGTGTCTTTCTTGTCATATATATGATAATTCAATATGAGAATGAAATTGAATAACCTCAAATAATTGTGAAATGAAACACTTTTTAAAGAGTCTAACGAATCACCTACAATGAAATGTGGTATACTGATTTATAGACTTTGACATAACCACCTACAACCCCATGGTTGTGATATGATGATCCGTATTTTAAAAAACTTACAAGGGTATAGTTTACAATTCTAACAGTTTTACTATAGAAATAGAACAAATATATAGTTTACAATTCTGATGGTTTCATTGGGCAATTTTCTTTTTGACTGTGGTAGAGCTTGCCTCAATGTCCACTACCGACTCATGATGTAGTGCCTAAAGGCCATATTCCTACTGATTGGAAGATATATCTTTTCATTGTAATACAGGTTTACTGAGGAATTCAAAGAGTCATTTGTCCTCAAACCAAATTCTTTATGATCACCGCCCTCTTAAATTGAATGTTGATGATCGATCATGAACGTGTTTGTTGTATTCTCAAATAAAAGGTTTGTTTTTTTTTTTGTCTTTGTGACTATTGCTTGACCACTTATTTTCTATAATTTCAGGTTTTAACTTTATTATGTGAATGAAATGACCTTGGAACATCAGGTCCCGAATTATGCAATATCATTGGTGAAGGGAACTTCATCAAAGTATGAATTAATGTAGTTTCCTTTTTGTGTTTGTTTAGTTTTCAGTTAATAAGTTGGATTGCAGGTCCTTATTATTTGTCTAATGTTGAGGACCTTTTGGACATTTATGGTGAGATGAGATTGTTTCAACAGGCGGAACCGCATAATCAATTACATTACTTTCGTATAACTAATAATAAATGAATTGATTAAATATTTGCTGATCTAACAGATTAGTAATGGCAGACTATTTTACACTATTGTGGTGTCACCCAAGAGTGGCATGTCATGAGGGCTAACAGGATGTCTAGTGGTAATGTCATAATTAAGTAGAACTTGTTGTTTTAGGCATTTTGGTTTTTAATTTGGAAAAAGTATGAACACGAAAGTCGCACTTGACGACATATTTTTATGATGTCGCATGAATTACTTATAGGAGTTGGTCCTCCTCGGTTTATTGATATTATCCTGGGACCCTTGGAGGGATCTAGGAGCCGGGTGTATGTCGTAATAAAAGGGGTGACATGCATCTTCACGAGTCAGGAAGTCTCATGAACGATATCGGCCGAGATGTCGATATTGCGGTGTTGGTGGCGAGATTCGTATGCGTGAGATCCTTATGCCAATTATGCCATCGACATGTGCTGACGTGTGTGCTAAAAAATTTATATCGGGACCTCATGGTGCTCATTAGCCACCAAGAGCTAACCGAACATTGTCAAAATTTCAAAGCTATTCGTGTCTTTCTTGTCATATATATGATAATTCAATATGAGAATGAAATTGAATAACCTCAAATAATTGTGAAATGAACACATGTTAAAGAGTCTAACGAATCACCTATAATGAAATGTGGTATATTGACTTACAGACTTTGACATAACCGCCTAAAACCCCATGGTTCTGACATGATGATCCGTATTTTAAAAAACTCACAAGCGTATAGTTTACAATTCTAACGGTTTTACTATAAAAATATAACAAATATATAGTTTACAATTCTGATGGTTTCATTGGACATTTTTCTTTTTGACTGTGGTAGAGCTTGCCACAATGTCCACTGCCGACTCATGATGTAATGCTTAAGAGTCATATTCTTATTGATTGGGAGGTATAACTTTTCATTGTAATACAAGTTTACTGAGGAATTTAAAGAGTCATTTGTCCTCAAATGAAATTCTTTATGATCACCACCCTCTTAAATTGAATGTTGATGATCGATCATGAATGTGTTCGCTGTATTCCTAAGTAAAAAGGTTTTTTTTTTGTGGTGATGTTTACTTGACCACTTATTTTCTGTAATTTCATATTTTAACTTTATTTTGTGAAAGAAATGACCTTGGAACATCAAGTCTCGAATTATGCAATGTCATTGGTGAAGGGAACTTCATCAAAGTATGAATTAATGTAGTTTCCTTTTTGTGTTTGTTTAGGTTTAAGTTAATAAGTTGGATTGCATTGGCGGACACTGAAACCGGGGTGCGACAATTAAGAACCCTTTTTTGACAATTGTAGCATAAAGCAAATAAGGTTCGATCAATCCAGGGACTATAGAGTGCTCCTGCTGGAACAAAACTAAGATAAATTAGTATCTAACTATATAATTATTTACGAAAATCTTTACACCAATTACATTTACTTGAATAAAGGGGGGTTTTGAGATTTGGTTTTCTAAGGTCCTACGAAAAAGATAAAGAAAAGATATTTACAAGTGATCAATTTCATTCCACACAAACATATAAAATCATGTAAACAAATTGTTTTAATCTACACAATTTAAAACCATGCCAATCGAGAATGATGAAATGAATTCAAAGTTACATGCCTCAGTGGTCAAGTAACTTATTATATTTTTCTTAAGTATCCTATGCTTCGTACAACTTTAATCACAGAAAATTTCATGCAATATGTCATGTTAATACTTAATGTAACCATACAACATATAACATGAATCGTTAAGATCAAAGAAGAATTCGAACATATAGACAAGTTTATCTCAGCGACTAAACAATTTCACATGCAACTCATGATCTAAGCCCAACTCATTCCCATGAATCAAAGCTTTTACCACTTTTTCAATCTATGTTTACCTCAGCGGCTTAACACAAATCAATGACACTACCAACCCTGCAAAAGTTAGTAATTTTTCAACCTAAAGAATGACACAATAATAAGTTATGCAAATCTCATCAACAATATAAGAACACAACTTCATAGAATTCATGCATAAATAATTCTAAAACTTACTAACTCATGTCTTTTTACCAAAAAATTTGAAATCCAAACAGAAAACAACTACTACACGAAGTTTATGAATCATAGTTACACTTTCATTGTTCTTCGGAAGACCTTTCTGAGATCGTAGAGTGCAGCTACACGTCAAGACTTGAAGGCAGCGACTTGAAGGAAGCTCTAAGGAGTGTCATCGGCTTGTTTCTTCTTGTGAGGACGCATGACTTGGGAAGACACCGAGAGAGAGCAATGAGTTTTTTTGAATTTTGGTGAAAGAAGTGATACTGAAAACGTTGATCTTTACTCCTTTGTATAGTGGTTTGGCCGAACCTTAGGTCTTCTTCTAGCCCTTGATTAATTTCTGATCCAACGGTGTTGGAATATTGAACAAAATCTTGATTTAATTCTCCATAGAAGTTTCTAGAATATCTTGTGCAATAATCCTTTGGATTAAGCTTGAATAAGGACCAAGTGCGTTTCTTGATCTCCAAAGGAAATCACGGTAATGAAGATCTTTCCTTATTCTGCCACCAATCAAGTCTGTGACGAAAATCTTGAATTCCTTCCTTTTTTGGTGCGCAATTAAGGTTCCTGCAAGAGAAAGAAAATCAGATTAATAAGGTAGGAATAATCGGAATTAAAATGGTGAAATTAAAGAAAATAATTTCCCTTAATTTCTTATTTATATTGCACATGAAAATCCCTTAATCACGGCAAAATCCCTAAGGATTTTCCGCCCTTCTCTTTTTGTACATGCCCAAACCCTGGCTGCAATTGGTTTCCCTGTCTCTTAAAGAAAGAAAGTTTCTCAAAATAATAAGGAAAATCAGAACATGAAAGCTTCATAAGTAGTAAGTTTCCTAAATCAAAATAAGAAAGTTTCTTAAAATGAATTAGGTAGGTTTCCCTTTTCAAAACATGAAAGTTTCTTAAACGACTTATCCTTCGATTTACAACTTATTGAGACTCCTCTCTTGAATCGGCCTTGTGTCCTAGTTTGATTAGAATTCCTCTTAAATTGCCGATTTTAGCTCTGCAAAGCTGCCTCTTTCGCCCTACAAAAGAGAAACAAGCTAGAAATGACATTATTAAGGAAATAATGAAGCTAAATAAGATCGGAAATACATTAATATCATAGCATAAAATGCATTTATCATGCATGTCCTTATTCTTTGTCTAATGTTGTAGACCTTTTGGACATTTATGGTGAGATGAGATTGTTTCAACGATTGTTATGCGGGCATAACCGCATAATCAGTTACATTACATTCGTATAACCAATAACAAATTAATTGATTAGATGTTTGTGGATCTAAAAGATTAGTAATGACAGACTATTTTATACTTTATTGTGATGTTGCCCAAGAGTGGCATGTCGATGCCAAGTATAAGAGCTGACAGAATGTCAAGTGGTAATGTTGTAATTAAGTGGAACTTGTAATTTGGGGAACTTCGGTTTGGCATTTGCGTAAAGTCTGAAAACGAAAGTTTTCCAGAAGGTCGAACGGAGTTCAACGCACTTGACGGCATATTTTTATGATGTCACATGAATTAGTTATGGGAGTTGGTCCTCCTCGGCTTATTGATGTTTCCCCTCTTTCCAAGTGAGAATTTGTCTGATACGCTCTATAGAGGGGCACCTAATGTCTTACTCTCCACCACCCTTGGTGCAACCTTTAAGGGAGCACTAAGTGAGTCTTTCCTAGAGCATTAAGCCAAAGAGATAATGACGCTGTTGACGCCCAGGTAAGGTTCAGACTATCCCTTTGCCGTGCGCACTAAAAGAGAAGAAGTAGGAGTTCTACTTTGAGTCGAAACAGGAAGGGGAGCAACTGACGCAAAAAGAGGGTAGGTTCATCTCCTCTTTGTCGTGTATCTTAGAAGAAGAATTGCATTCAAGGTGTGGATTTCTCTACAGCCATTAGATGAGAATTAGATAAAGGGATGAGAGCAATTCAGGGAGTTGACATTCTTTTTATGAAAGGCAGCAAAAAGCAACGACAAAATCATCACTTCTTCCTACTAAAAATCAGAAAACTCATTGCTCTCTCTTTGTTGTTCTGCCGTGCATAGTTCAAGCCCCAAGGAAGCATTCAAATGCAACCTCTTATAGGTTCCTCAAGTTGTTGCCGAAGAGCACCCAAGCTAGTTCATTACATTCGACGTCTCAGGGCCTTTGAAGATTCAAAAGTGTAAAACTATGTTTACTTCTGTATTGTTTACTTTAATTTTGGTTTCCGAATTGGCTTGTTTTTGATATTAGATTGATAATTTTCAAAAGTTTTTGAGCATGATTTAATGTGTTGCTGATTATTTACAACCGATTTCGATGTCTTGTTCTTGTTGTTAAATACATAGTATTGTTTCATAAAATCTCTAGTCTGCAGGTTAGATGTTTCTAGGTTACGAATTTGATTCACCTAATAGTTTTAGGTTCATAGTCTAAGTAGTAAAAGCTATGTCATAATAGTTAAGACTTTGTGTTGCATGTTATTAGGTTAAGCGACTTTTCGTAAGTCTGAAGCATGTTCAAACTCACAACTCTTTATCTCTTAATGATTCTTGTAATGTGTAGACGGATATCTTCATATTGATCACATATGACTTGAAATATTTTATGTGTTAGGACTTCTCCAACATAAATGTTAAATAAGAAGAGTTAATTATATTTGTTCTTTTTAGACTTTTACCTAGAGCTTGTTTTCGATGTTGTTTGACATTGATTTGGTTGTTAATTTGAAGCATGTTAATGAGAATTTGAATGTTTCTGATTTTCTGTTTTGAAGTGGAAGAAAATTGATCACATGTACAAAATCTATCTTAATTGTTTCCGTAGGAACTTAGAAAACAAAACCTCAAAACCCCACTTTTAGTGTGTAAATGTAAAGTTCATGTAAATGTACTTTTAGTTCAAAGAACTAATTGTTGTAACCTTGATTACAGGAGCACCCTTTAAGTCCCTGGCTTGTATCAACACTCTTCTTATTATATACTATGATTGACACAAATAGGGTTTTTAACTGAACACCTGGTAACAATACATGTGTTGATATCCGTATTTCATAAAAATGAATTAGTCAATATTTACTTTTCGATCAAGTAGCCAATTGAGTCATATTGATAGACTTCTTCTAGTTTTTGACTGTTGATTTGATGTTTCAGCCACTGAAACCTAATGGAGTCCAAAAGAAACATTGGGAGAAAAATTTTGTTCAATACATGATGTTCCACTAGATGCTATTGACTTCTTCTGATCTATTCAATTCTTGTTTAGTCCAAAAGCTAATGGACTTGTTTTGGTTTAGTCAATTCAACTAGATGTTCGACACATGATCCTCCTCAAGGACAAAAATTTATATTTGACTCAAGTATTGAAAGTGTTATATGACTTTAAAAGCATTAGTGTAGCACATATACTTTTAGTTACTTATTTTGATCAACTTATGCCTCATAAATTATGATGCAGTCTTAAAATTCATCAGCAAAAACACGGATTTTGTTTTGCACTACAGAGAAAGCATGAAATGTCAAAGAAGACGAACCTAGCTTTATCAAGCGCAACGCTTCCACGAGGATGTGCAAGAGTATAGAGCAACCTAGAGTTGCTTCTGTTGAAGTAAGGAGCGATGCTATCGAAGTTGATGGACTTATGCCTCATTTGAAATTAAGTATTAGATTTTTATAAGCTAACAAATGAAATAGACTTTGTTATGTATTGTAGAATAAATCAGAGAACAAGTCAATAAACCACATCAAATGCACCGCTTTCTTGATGTAGAGGAATCTAGAGTTGATTGTGCTGAAATAAGGAGTGTTAGCTTATCAACCTATCCCTCATTTCAAATGCATAGTTTTTCACATCCTTTTAACTAATCAAAGTAAAATGTAATTTGTGCATCATTGATAGGTTGCCATAGGCAGTCCATTCCTAGCTGATAAGAAGCCAAATGCAATAAATGTGAAAACAACACCACTGTCAGGACCCACTCCAAATTTTATCTATGTTTTTCCTTTGTTATTAGATTTGCTTTGATGATCATTTGAGATTGTTATTAGTTGATTAAGGCTTGTTGTGTTTTGGGTGTTGATGTGGAGTTGAGAGCAGGGTGGCTCTAGGTGTTGTGGTTGGATTAATTTGATTATAGAAATATATTTGGATTTGACAAGTATGGTTGTCAATTTTTAAGGGAGGTTATGCCGAATTTCCGGTAGCATCTCCTTGGGAGGTGGTCCCCGTAGGATTCATTCCGGATTTCAGGGTGAAATTCAGGGTGGGTAACAACCACCACCAAAGACAACACCATCAGCTCGGAAACTAAAGTTAACCCCACCTATCTTTGGGAGGAAACACAAAAATGCAATTGTTAGGGAGGAGTCTATAGATGTTTCTAATGTAGTGAGTTTTGCTTGTGAAGCGGCAAATGCACATCAACCAAGTACACCGGCCGATTCATCTGCCATCAAAGCCAAATAACACTCACCACGTGACCCTGCTCGTGGCCAAGTTTGATCAAGATTAAGCCTCTACGACCTTTGGTCAACTTTCTTCTACAACTTGTCAACACGATAAGAAGTTCAAACTACAACTGTTTGATTCAAGATCAAGTGCTTGTCATACTCGGATCAAATCATAGAAAATTCTTGTCAAACGAATACCCACAAATATTGTAACCCTCAAATTCATCAATACAAATATATTATTTTGCACACGTGTTATTCTTTTACTTATCGCAGACTATTTACGAAGTTGCACCTATATCGTCAACATTCAAATTAAATGAGAGTATTAGTGGTCATTGGTGGGGTGTATGAAGGCCAGACTCATGTGTGGGTATGGTTTAAAATTCAAATACCTCTCAAATTAATTGTGGTTGTTGCTTACTATTGTTGTTGAGATATGTTGCCCCAGTTTATTTGATTTCATCAAATTTGGAATATTTCATCAACGGTGAAATTCCTTTTATTCAAAGAAAAAATTAAATTTCGTATTCCAAACCTTTAACTTTGGCAACTTTTTCATGGTCAAAACATCTCCTTAGAACATGAAAATTTCAAAGTGTGTCAATCATAACATACAAAAATTCTGATACAACAATATGATAATGATTTCAATCATCATAATTTCAAACAAAATACCAAAGAAAACTTGGATTGATGATTATCTTTGTGCTATCGGATCACGATCTATAATCCATCTTGTATCCATTAAAATTTTACACCAACACAATTTTCGGGATTTACAGTAAAGAAGTTGATTTCTTGAACCAGTGTACATATATAAAGTAAAGGACACTAAGATTATTCACCTAGAGCAAAGAAAGAAAACAAGTTTCTCCCTCTGTCTCAATTCTGAAAGCATTTCTACCACCTGCATTACGGTAGCACATAAATGAAATCTCATGTCAGTGTTTGCAAGCCCCCCTAAGTATTGTTATATGGAATATATTTGATTTTTCTCTACTGGATTGTCGTGTGTGTATATATGTTGACCATGAACATGTATTAGTTGGTCGGTTCAGATTGATGTGTATCTCAAATTGAACAAAATTGCCTTGCAACACCGACGCCATGCATATTGATGCTTCATATACTTTGACATGTCCCATTTCTCATATATGCCTTTGATATGTGTTTCGGTAGTAAATTTGTTTTTTACAAGTCAAAAAAATTGATTTTCATCACGTATAGTCATAACCTATTGACCGATATTTCTCTGTCGAATTTTCATCATGTTACATTGGCTTTGACATCAATATTTCACAAGTCATTACTGTTTGCCATAAATTCTTGGAGTTTTTCTTAGGTCTTTCAGTGTTTGTTCTAATAGTTAAAAAAAAAAAAAATTAACTAACTGCTCTCATGTTACATTGGCTTTGACATCAGTATTTCACAAGTCATTACTGTTTGCCATAAATTTCTGGAGTTTTTCTTAGGTCTTTTAGTGTTTGTTTTAATGTAGAAAAAGAATTTAACTAACTGCTCTCATTTTCTGGACTGCTACTAATAATATATGTTTCTTAATACAAGCATACAGAGGAATTCAAAGAGTCATTTGTCTTCAAATGAAATTCTTTATAATCACCAATCTCTTAAATTTAATGTTGTTGTGTTCCTAAGTAAAAGGTTTGTTTTTTTTTCTTTGTGATGATAGACTTATTTTCTATAATTTTGGATTTTAGCTTTATTGTGTGAATGAAATGATCTTGGAACATCAGGTCCCGGATTAAGTAGTGTCATTTGTGAAGAGAACTTCATTAAAGTAAGAATTAATGTAGTTTCCTTTTTGTGTTTGTTTAGTTTTCAATTAATAACCTGGATTGCATGTTATTCTTTGTCTAAGTTGTAGACCTTTTGTACATTTATAGTGGGATGAGAGTGTTTTAACGGTTGTTACACAGACGGAACCGCATAATTAGGTACATTACATCCGTATAACAAATAACAAATGAATTGATTAGATGTTTAGGGGTCTATTAGTTATGACAGACTATTTTACACTCCACGGTGGTGTTGTCCAAGAGTGGCATGTCGATGCCAAGCATGAGGGCTAACAAGATGTCAAGCGACAATGTTGTAATTAAGTGAAACTTGTAGTTTGAGGCACTTTGGTTTTAAATTTGGGAAAAGTCTAAACAAGAAAGTTGTCCGGAGGTCGAAAGGAGTTCAATGCACTTGACTACATATCGCATGAATTAGTTATGGGAGTTGGTCCTCCTCGGCTTATTGATAGTTTTGCTCTTACCAAGTGAGAAATTGCCTGATATTCTCTATAAAAGGGCACCTGGTGTCAGACTCTCCACCACCCTCAGTGATGGCCTTAGAGAAGCACTAAGCAAATTTTTCCTTGGACCCTTGGAGGGATTTAGGAGCCGGGTGAATGTTGTCAGAAAGGGGCAGCATGCTTAGAAGGTAACGCTTACAAGGTAATGTCATCTATTACTGTTTGAAATGGCTTCAGACAATCAAGAGTTTGAAATCCCCATCCATGTGGTATTCTACTCATTGTATCTTTTGGCTACCAGCTACTTAATGTAAACTACCATTCCATGCAAATTAAAATTAAGAATTAAATTCAGTTTACCCCCTTGTGGTTTGGGGGTGACTTCATGTTACTTCATGTTAGTCCTTACACTTTTATTTTCATCAGTTTAACCCTTGAACTCTTCAATTTCTGTCTGCCGTGCCCAAATTCTCATATTCCGTTTGAATTGACCGTTAATTAACAGCAGTTAAGCTCCGATTTGGACATATAAGGTCCGATTTGCCCAAATTCTAGATACGGGCCTCACATTTAAGGTTAAAATTATCAGCAGTTAACGTCCGATTTGGACAGAATATGGACATTGGTCACGCTTGAGGAAAATTCAAAAGTTTTGAGGGGTACACTGATGAAATTGAAAGTATAGGGATTAACATGAAGTTACTCCCAAACCTCATGGGGGTAAACTGAATTTAATTCTAAAATTAAAGATAAATAAGAATTTCCAACATAACCATTCGTCTATGTTGAACAAATATAACTCAGATTCCAAAATTATTATGTTATCGTGTACTAATATTTCCTTTAACCAAAGAAATGAAACAAAAAAAAAAACTAATATCATCAGCTACATAGCAGGAACCTGTATTTGATCACAAATCCAATCTGTGGTAGCAAAATAATGCATTACAATTTACCTTGGTTTGGTTCTAGAACAACCTTTTGTTTTCACTAAATGAACACCTCTGAGTTTGCCATTATGATTGCATGCCTATTCAGAGATTGCAGATTCCTTCCTTGAAGCTTGTAGCTTATCCCTCAGTTTCTTACTCTGTTCAAAGTTGGCTTTTCTCTTCAATGCTTTCTGTGAGAAAATAGCAAAAAGCTTAACCCAAATAGTGATTAAGATTGAATTTACATTTTAGAGAGAAACCACTCACTTCCTCCCGAAAACAGCGATCAAGCTTTATCTTGAGATCTGTACATTCACCAATAAATTTTGCAAAAGGATGATCTAAGTGACATTTTTGAAACTCCTCAATGATCTGCACAAAGATATAAGCAAACAAATTTCACAAACATGTATTTAACTGCTGCTAGCCAAAAATTCATCGAAAAAAATAAAATAAATAAAAACCAAATAACCTGATATGAAAAAATTACAATTCCAAGTTTCCAACACTACCGATAAGGAAAAACAAATCATTTAGACAAACCACCTTTTTTTTTTGCACATTACTGACAATGAATTTGTATCAGGACAAAGCAATGTAATGACTGTCAGGACTTATATTCTCCATATCAGAAGGCATTGTTTGTCAAAACCATCTCTTTTATGGTGTCCTACCTATAGAAGTTCTTATTCCCAACTAGTTAGAACTAGCTATAAAAAATCTTTTTTATTTGGTTGAGCATATGTATATACCTGATTGAATATGAATGAACGATTTCGCTTCTTAGGTTTATGCTTTTTATTTTTTTATTTTTTTGACAGAAAAGGAATTAGTGATAGATGAAGGATTAGAACAAGAAGGAAGTGCTTAATGTAGCTCATTTAGACCTAACCCCAAAAAAAACTCCATGTAGTTCATGTGGCAAACCTAATGAATTTAATGCTCATTACATCTGCTTGTACACACGTGACCAGCAAAGTATTATCTTCACGGTACAACCATAATAGAAATAGTATGGGCAACATCGTTACAATGGTGAAGCACGTATGAGACTGAAAGATAATCAAACCACTACAAATATTCCTTTGATCGCATCAATAACGTGCCCCATTAGCATTTAGGAGTCAGGAGCCGAATTATTCTCCTAATCAATATTAATAAACAATAGATGAGTGTTTAAGTCAAAGACAAGAGAAAGAAAAACTATCCAGCTTGAATAGAATGTATTGGTATACAATATATGCCTTGAACTCTGCACCATTCTATGAGTTGAACTAGACGATTGAACTAGCAGTTTGAATATGTCTTACAGAATTGGTTATTCAGTTCCAAAGAATTAAGGGGTTCAGTTACCCCTTTGTAGATTACCCCAGTTTAAACACAAATGTAACTGTTCACAGTCAACAACAGGATTAGTATAAATTTAGTCCAGTTATAATATACGGCAGCTATGTAGATTACCAAATTCAGAATCGAAACCCCATCACTCATTAACCGCATAGAGTTCTAGTGATAATCCAGTTTGTTCAAAAACAAATAGATAACAGAAGATGAAGAAAGTAAACGGGGGTTGAAAACTCACTTGGGCACACATGGGGTGCTTGTGTAATGTTAATGGAGGATGCATTTTTCAACACTTGATTGAATCACACTCTCCAGCACCCTAAGAAAACCATAAAAAGAATACCCGATTAGTATTTCAATACAAACAAACAGTGGATGAACCCCGCAAGAAATTATTGAAAAGCAGTGTCTAATTGGGTCGAAATGAGAAGGCAGAGATGTACCGTTTGGTTATTGGGTTTGTGGGTAGTGGAGTCCTCCAGTTGTACCTCAATGCCGGACAAGGACTGGCAGAAGCTGAAGAGAAAGATAGATGAGCCACGGAACCCGAATCCGAGAGGGATTCAATCGGCGGGGAGATCACTAGGATGTAAATTACCGCTACTGGGATTGACTTTGAGGGACTAGTCCGTTTTCAAGAACAGATGAGAAAATGAGAGAGAAGGTGATGGTCCAGTTGCATTCAGAGAAACAAGTTAAAGATAGAGGTGAGATTGGAAACGACTAAACACTGGACCCTTCGTAAACCATTGGATAAGTAGGAACCACGTGCGGCCGTCTCCTTCAAATATTAGGTAGGTTTTTTTTTTTAGGAGAAATATAAAGAATTTCATTAAACGGGAATACAATATTACAACTATGAGTGATATCGACGGTGGAAATAAATTTCCCACTATCCTTCCTACCTACCCGAAACACCAGTGATTACAATGGACAAGAACCGAAATGGATTCAACTGTAACCTAACTTATTCCAGATGCCCCGATACATCCTTACAGTCAACCTCAAGAAGAAATAACCATTTCAAACACTATATGCCCAAATTACCAGCATATATGCACAGGTAACATCCCCATTACATTGACAACAAGAAATAACCGAATTTAAAATAGTCCCTGGAAATGACACCATAATCATGGCTCACCCCACGACACGACCAACGACACCAATCTACTAGACACTTAAATTCCCACTCAAGGAGGAGGCCGAAACCCTCGCCCAAAGAGGAGAGACACCTAAACAACCAACTAAAAAACCTAAAAAAACAAAACCCAAAGACCTAGGCCCATAGAGAACCTAGGCCCAACCAAACCTAGTGGATCTCTAAGGCAGGCCCATGAGGACCCGGCCCGAAGAGTTGGTACAAACTAGATGCGGACCGCCGCCGCGTCGTTGATGCCTCGCAGTCGCCTGAAAACAGCGTTGACCGTGACCCTCCATGAAGAAGCAACAGTCCACCCATCCTTGGAGAGGCTCATGATATAGAAAAATGAAGAAAAACAAAAAAACTCATGGTCAAAAACTCATTAGTGTTTAACTGACCAAAATATTTATGATCAATCACCATTAGATTTACATTCAATGATTGAGAATAAAAAAAAACTCTACTTTAAAATAATTCTCACCATTATTAGATTTATATCTAAAGGTGATTAACCAAGAATTTCTTAATCAATTATTGCCCAAGTAATCATGACTGAATGTAAAAGCGTCGAAATCATGTAGTGAATTGAGAAGTCGGTAATTTGATTACTCATATATTTTCGGTATACAAGAGGTCAAAAACCATTTGAGCATAGAAATGACGGCATTCTTTCACATATATGATGGAAGCCAGCCAAGTGTGGTTCTATGGTTGTGTTGATAGATGATCTTGGACGAAAGTTAAGGCCTAAATATCCAACTACCAAGTCACATTCACGCACATGGGGCCTTCACGGGTGTGGTGTTGAAGGTTACGTATCTTGTTCTTGAATTATTTTCTTTTTAGGTATATTGTCACATTAATCCATTATAAGAGGTATATATAATACATTTTTCTTTATGGAATCATAGGTATATAAATATATATACTAGAAAATCACCTAGCTACTCTTTTTCTAAACTACGTACTGTTGACTAGCTATTGAATTTAATCAAACTTACTGATAGCGACCGAAATCGGGCGTTACAATTAAAAACTTTTTGTGTCAATTGTAGTACATAGCAAATAAGGGTATCATTATAAAAGCTGGGGATTGAGGGTACCTTTACAATTTACGTTAATTACAAAACAAGAGAAAACAAAAGATAATAGTATTAGAGATATGGGGTTTTGTGATTATAAACAAGAGAACACAAAGAAACAAAATAAAGCAGAATGATCAGATGAATGAGACGTTAGAGACTTGGAAATCCACCACCAAGTATGTTTCAAGACATGTTAACAACCAAAGCTTCAACCATTAAGTCGCAAATCGGTATTAATTAAGAACAAACCGTGAACGCACTGTATAAGTCCTTATTACTTCTCTTGAATACTTAAGCAAGATGAACGCACCATTACTAAGCCTTTAGAATAACCGATCAAGGTATAGACGTTATCCTATCAACAAATTATTCTAAGCATTAAGATCAATGAAAGTTTGATTGAACAAATATGCAAAACTAGTGTGGAATGCCTACCTAGCATGCAATCTTTTTTATTTGGTTTCACCTATTGTCCTATAGGTTTTACTACTTTGAAACAGGCCTTTTAACCGTTTAGGAGATTAATCAACCTATTTCTAGCCCCATTCACAAGTTCATAATGTTCTATGTTGCGCATACATGAACATAAACAAGCAAGAGTTCCTCATAAACCAAAACCAAATAAACAATTTGAAAGACTCAATAATTTGAACCAAGTTTCAAAACAATATCTAAAACATTCTTAGGGCTTCAAACTTTGCCCCTAACTAAGAGAAATCAGCCACACATGGCTGCAAAATCACACAAGGAGAATAAAAGATGACAAAAGAAAGATAAACTGTGGATGATGGAGAGATCAATGATGGCCTGGCGGCTTCCTTGTGCGAGTCTGCAACTATGGAGGTTCTGTGAGATAGCTAGCCTCCTCTCTAATCTTCACGTCCTTCTTTTCTGTTGTGATTAGGGTTATGAAACCCTTAAAGCTCGTCCATGGGCTTGCCAATGTGGTCTGGGCCTCAAAATATAAGTTTTGGTCCAAATCAGAAATTCGGGCAGACTGACATTCGGCCACTCAAACGGTCATAACTTCTTCTCCAAAATAGGTATTGACAATCCGTAAAAATTTCTGAAAAGTAGACTCTTGTAGCTTTCCAATGATATATGGCACATCTCCTGGATCATTGTGAGCTAATCACAATCTTCTGTCGAAGTTGACTGACGATTTCTGACAGATTTTCTGATTTCTTTCCTTGCACAACATGAATTCTTTTTCCTTCAAGATTTTTCCTCGTTCGTCTCTTTTGGGCTCTTCGGCTTTATTTATGACCTAAAAACACAAACTTAGTTAATATGAATATTGTTAAGGGAATTACAGAGCTAAATAGGGTCAGAAATACATTATAAACGTAACACTTTGTGCTCCTATCACTTACTAGTTACAAATCGACGTCCGAGCTTAATCTGATGGAGAACCTTCGAATCTGCTGGTTGATGTGTCTCTTACAGAACTATTCAGATGTCCCATATATTGCAAGCTTCGATTCTCACAACAGATCGGTGGAAGCTAGCCGATCGATGATCGATCAGTAAATCTAACATTATTTGCTCGATGATCGTCAGTGTATGAACTAATAATAGTCTATATATAATTAAGCATGATATTGCCTTACTCGCGATTCCGTTCTCTTACTGGTGCCGGTGTTTGTATAGCACATATTATTTCTGTTAGGTAGATTAGATCTGAGTAGTCACTCGCTAATGTTTCTGTCTCACCGACGCGGCTTGATTGAATATCTATGTTATTAGAAAGTATTTGGCATCCAAAATTTGTGAAGTCTCTTGCTTAATTACTGATTTATAGCTAGAATCTTGTGTCTCTTGAAAAAAGATTTATGCATGGTTTCATGGATTCTTAGTAGTATGGATCAGAAAAGACTAAATTTTATCTTCAGAATCATCGATCAGTTGAAATTGTCATTGCCTCAACTTATAAGGTACAACTGATCGATCACAATTATATACATGCATGCGGTATACAACCATCTTCGATTCATTTATTTCTGGTTACATGGTTGTAGAATCGAAGTTGCAATAATAACAAATCTTTGCTCGGTTTCTGGAAATGAGCCATATTCTGGGCATAAGCTAGTACAGCAGTGTTCCAATTCTTAAAAGGTTTGAACGAGCTTCGGCTCACCCACATCATCAAATGTGGTATACCTGCATGCGCACAACATTCACGTATATAATTAAAATGAAAATATATCCACACTTAGCACTTAGGAAATCATGACATTTTTGAAAGATATGTCACTAAAATGCATGCATGCATGCCTAGCTAAGTAGCTAGGATTAGTTTCCATGCTATTATTTCACCATTTGACTGTGTATATATTGATATGAGGGAACAACGTATACTACTTCAGCCACAGATTCATAAAGTGCAGGAGGATGCGAGCTGCCTCTTCTTAATTTTTTTGTTCCATCATCTTTTGATCTTTGTGAACAAACAGTTATGCTACGAACCTTGATGTTTGCCTGTGTGGTACACTTCTCATGCTTAAAATTTCATTTGGCTAATCAGACCAACTTTTGTGTACCTAATTTGTATGTTTTAGATAAAATCTTCCGTATGGTTTTTAATTATACCGGCCACAAAACTAGCTAATTTACAAGACCGCCTAAGCATAACATGCCTTTTAGGTGTTTAAAGTAATTTCAGTTTCACGAGACTCAGAAGAGAGATGCGTGTGTGTATTAAATCAATGAATGGGCCATAAATTTGCCTAATATAAACTGCTCGTATCAATCACGATTACGAAAACTCAACATACATATAATACATATATCTTTTACTCAAAACAAAAAAAAATACATATATCAAAGATAAAATAAAAATCGTAGAACTCTAAAAAGAAGAAGTATATATCTTTTCATTAGAGATTTATGTAATACAGATCGTACCTGCAGTTTATGCATCTTACCAGCTGCCTATATATGGAGCAATCTTGTATAACCAAAGCCAACATACATATATATACAAATTGCTTAATTTACATCATCGCGTACTTATTAACTGAGCTATAGAATAATCCAAGAGGACCACCAGGTTCTACCTGCAAATTAAAACCTTAATTAGTCAAGTAGCTATAGCTAGGTAGGTTTAATTGTACGAAAAACAACAATACAAATAAATTTGATAAAACAAGCAACAAATTAATATTTAAACTTGAGTACCTTGAGGCCTTGCTTGGTTATCAAGGTAACCTTGCCTCCAATGAACTAATGCACGAAATGGCCACAAGGAAAGGAACTGATTCCACCACCAATATCGTGACGTCACCGCTTCTTCCTCCTCCTCTGCGTAATAATTTTCAGGATTTCGATCATCATCGATCCCATTGTTAATAAGCTCATATCGGCAAACTGGACAAGTATTGTGTAAGCTGAGCCAAGGGACAATGCAATCAGAATGATACACATGTTTGCATGGCATTTCTCTCACTTCTCCACCAACCACAAACACTTCTTTGCAAACCGGGCAACCAGGTTCCTTCACCAACCCCTCTTCCGTGACTTTCACCGTCGGCAATCCTTCGATTGCCCAACCGGGTGCTGGCGGCGGCCCTCGACGCTCACTTTGAACCTCATTTGTTGCTTCCTCGAAAGTAGTAGCGTTATTAGTATGATCCTCGTCGAGGGTGGCATTTTGTGGCACAGGGACTACAAGTCTTGGCGGTCTGTCGAACTGGAGGGTGATCCAAGACCGCGGATGATCAACAGGCTCATTGTCGGTTTCGATTTGCCATCGAAGTCGTCCGTGGTGCCTCGGAGGGGGAGGATCGAGGGCTAGAGCAAGGTTTTGAAGTAACCGGGCAGTGGGAGAAGGTTCTAGGGCTTGATGAAGGTGGTTATTGAGGGAGGCTGCAGGCCTTAATACATCGAGCTCATGATTGAGCTCATTGGAGCAATAGTGACATTGAAGTCCATATGGGTTAGAAGAGGCAATTCTTACAGTATGTTGGCAATGGCGGCACCAGAAGAAACGGAAGGTTCTCATTCTTCTTATTCCATTGACCATAACACGAGGACGAGGACGAACCAGTGACGACGACATTGATAAAACTGATCGATGCCAATAAATATTGGCTAGGGTTTATTGATCGATAAACCCTAGGAAGAAAACAAGTAAGACTCGTGTTTTTATACACGAGTATGATGAAGAGAAAAGGAGAAAGAGGCCGGAGAAAAGGATGGCTTTGGGTTACACAATTGGAGATTCCTTTTCGTAATACTGTAGTTTTGGTTTTCTTCTTTCTTCGTGACTTCCTCTACTCTTCCACTTTATCTTTCTTTCATGACTTCCTCTTCCACTATATCTTAACAAAAAAGCAAAGGATGATTTAACCTTGTGTGGATGCAAAGTTGACACTAATGAGCTATGGTCTTTAACTATGGACTAAAGTTGCCTATATATATAATAAAAACTAAAGCGAACCAGAGTAGACTGAAAATGCAAAAGGAAAAAAAAAAACAAAAAACAAAAAAAACAAAACGAAAGAGGGAGGAACAGAAAGAGTTTTCTCTCTAAGTGGGGGTGATGGACTGTTGTAGAGTAGTAGAGATTTGGCTTTATACAAGTGATGGCTATTATAATTGTTAATACATAGTAAAATCCACTCAACTGCACTGGAAAACACCTCTTTTACCCGATCGCCGAAGGTCGGCCGGACCGTAAGCCGCCACCAAGGTCATCTCCGACATCCAAACTCTGGAGATCCGGTCTCACTTGACCTATCGAAGCCGCCCAGTGACGGTTACAGACACCTGAAAATGGTGACACCGAACATGACCACTAAAACAGTCCCACATCGAAGGACTATGACACACAACCCAAAGCAAACCTAAACCTTTCGAAACAGGTAAGTTCCTATCCACTAACTCTCGTACGATACAAGTAGCCATAACGTGTTGACTTAAGCATTGGAGAGTCGAAGATCGGGACCACGCCGGTCTTAACCTCTAACGTATTGTTACTTGTGCAGATACAGAGGAAAAAGATTTAGAATTCTATCTTGTGTTCCAAGACCACGAGACGTGGTAGAAACAATAGTACTATAAGATCGGTTACTGACTGGGTATGGAACTTTTAATTAGGTGGAAGAGAACACGGCTAGTAGTAGTGACAGTGATAAATCCAACTCTAAAAATATATGGAGTCACTACTAGCATAGGGCTCATAGGACACTATTTTCTTTGTGTATCTTTTGCTCTAAAGGATATGAATAATGGTATCTAAAGGTCATTAGGTACGGTGCATAGCCACGAAATGAAAAAGGCCGAGTATCCTTTGTTGTAGGCTCCACTAACCAAAGGCCACGCTTTTGACTTTAGTGTCTCTATTTTTTCTTTTATTTTAAATGTTATATTATATTTTTTTCTCTCTCTCCTTATTTTGTTTTAATTTCATTTTTCTTTTTTTCGTTTTCTTTTTTTCTTTTTTTCTTTTTAAAATACTATTTCATTAATTTTCTTTGATATTATAATTTTCTTATTATAGTAATTAAATAAAGCAACGAAATGATCTTCAGTATCTAATATGCAATGGATACCCTAGCTATATGAAAAGGTATCCTCTGACTTTTTATGTTTTTGCCATTATAATTCTTTCATAAAAAATAATTATTACATGAAAATTTAAATATGCAATAACCTAAACATTCACATTGAAATCAAATCATCAAGTAACATTTAAGTTTTTCCAGAATACATAAAATAGTTATAACATTATAAGGTCTACATAATTGAAAATGCCGAATTGAAATCCTAATTAATCTAGTTCTGAATTGAAATCGTTATAGACTTGAAGTAGTGGCCATCATCTCCTCGTTCTCATTGCATAAGGCCTGATAAAGACATAATTCTTGTACATATGGACCAAATTAAACTAGTTACTGATGAGAATACAATATTATGATAGACAGTCATGTTCACCTAGTCAGTGAGTCAGTGACTGACTAAGAGATTTGTGGTCAGTCATCATTAGATTTAAATCCAAGGGTAGGAAGAATTATTTTTTAGTAGAGTTGTTTTGTTTTCAACCCTTGAATGTTAATCTAATGGTGAACTAAAAACTAAAAATCCAACCAAAAAAATAACTAATACTTAAATATACACTTACTTGTTTAATCCCCTTTGCATATATGGGCAATCAAATAGAATTATGGGACGGTAGACATCATCATGTGGTAAAAATGCAAAATTCGATGGCCTTTGAGACATGGTATGAGCAATATGAGACATTGTTGGCATGGAATCTTCTTGTGTATCCACATTTATTCACTACAAAAAAATGATTGTTTTGGCTACCACGGCTTGCGACAATGTGCAAACGCCGTCGCCAATAGTTCTACTTTTACTACAGCAAATGTGGGGTAGCAGAAAGAAAACTATTTTGCGACGATAAACGTGAGGTAGCAGAATGAAAACTATTTTGCTACGGCAATATATGACACGCCGTGGCAAAAGATGAAATTATTTGTTACGGCTTTATATCATGATGTGACATGGAAATGAACAATTTGCGACGGTATTATAACAAAAATGGGTTAGATATTCTAAATATATATTCACATAAATCTAATTATAATTAAACAATAATTATAAATAATGAAATGATAAACTTGAAACCAATTACTATGAACAACTTTAGTTACTACTCTTGATTGAAGAAGAAGTGAGATTTGTGGAAGCGAATCGAGTGTTTTGGAACACTTAGAACGAAGAACACAAATATCATTTTATGCTACCAACTCGGATGTAAGACTAGAGGAAAGTGTTGAAGTCGAGTCGTGTGTCTCACACACTATCCTTAAGACCAATTATGGTGCCTCCTCTACCGGTGCAAAAGGCTTGATGACACTTGTCTCCCATGATACAACGACTGTTTGTGCTTTGGAGCTGCACAGCTGCCAAGAACACTCAATGAACTTGTAGTACCTTTTTTTTATCCCCAGAAAGCTAAAACTAAAGAGTGAATAACTTTTTGAGAGGAGGAGATGATTATCGAGAAGGTGTTTCAGATATGTGTTTAGAACAAAGGAAGTGTCACCTATTTATACATGGAGGAATGTGATCACCACTTGAATGTCATGAATCCATATTCATGAGTTACAACCTTTCACATGCCAACCCTTGTCATTCTTTAGTTACAAAATTCAACCATTATTGAACTTGTTGTTACAAAATCCAAATCACCACTTGAATGTCATGAAGGTGAAAAGTCTAAAAAATGTTTCAAGTACTCATATTTAGGTGACTATTTCTTATTCACCCTATAACCCAATTAAATTATCCAATTTAAATTGGTTAAATAAAATGGTGAAAAAAATCATTTTTCCAACGATTCCCCACATGAATGAAATTGGTGATAAATTTCTACGGTTGAAACTTGCTTAAACTAGGTAGGTTTTACCCTTTGAATCTTCCTTTGTGAAAGTATGCTGATTTTACTAACTTGATAGTAGACGCGATGTCTTTGAACTGTTCGTCATTTATGTAAATGAGAACATACCTCACACAAGAGTCTTCCTGGTACTTTACGGTTCTCACTTTTGTGTCCATTTTGGCTTTGAACACGCGTCTGGTTCTGTAAGAGTTTGATAAGAATTGTGTCATAAACAATTCCCTTAGAAGCGACCCCACTTCTCTCTTACATATGTGATTTCTTAATTAAGAGTAACCCGCATTACTCTGCTTGGATTTCCGATGCATAAGAATCATTAAAAGCTTTCGCTTAACCTCATTCCTTACGGGCATCACTATTTTCATCATAGGAATGGACATGGGGAAAATCCCCACAATGATTCGACATGGTCTCTATAGTTTGGTTGTCCCTTTTGAACCTAGATCTTGGGATCTCCAGTCAACAAGGTTGGGTGTCCACTGTAAAGATTTTTATTTATGGGCTTTAGTCACATTCCCCTCGATGATCTATCAACTAACTCTCTGTTTAACCCATTGGTTAACGGATCCGCAATATTATCCTTTGACTACACATTGTCAATAGAGATAACTCTAATAGAGAGTAGTTGTTTGATGATATTATGTCTTCGACGAATGTGTCTTGACTTACCATTATACATCTTGCTTTGTGCCCTACCAATTACAGATTGACTATCACAATGTATGCAGATTACAGACATAAGTTTTTGTCCATCTTGGAATATCCTCTATGATTTGGCGTAGCCATTCTGTCTCTTCCCCACATGTGTCCAATGCGACAAACTCAGACTCTTTCGTGGATCTAGTTAATTGTATGTTTAGAGGATTTCCAGGACATTGCTGCACCTCTCAGAGTAAAGACATAACCACTAGTGACTTTGAGTCCTTCATGCCAAATATACATATTAAATCATTGTATCTTTCTAGGACAGCTGGATAATTGGTATTGTGCAACCCATACTCCGAGTGTACCTCAAGTATTTGAGTACTCTTGCAATTGCTAGTCAATGCATAACTCCTGAATGACTCATGTATCTATATAGCTTGTTCTCAACATAAGCTATGTCTAGTCTTGTACAACTCGTTAAGTACATCAAACTTCTGGACAACATGTTTAAAGATTACTACTTAATCATTTCGGCAATTCCAATCAAGCACGACCAGTTAAGATGGTGAGGTTTTAGTGGAACGTGGCTCGATTAAGTACATTGTCTCGATAGTTCTTGCTGAGATATCGTGTCCAATTGAGTAAGCCTAGTTGGAAAGATTCATAACCTTTCTTTTCATTGTTAATATGAAGCTTTCCTTTTTCTTTTTGGGCACCTTATTTAAAAGGTCATTGTCCGTTAAAATGACGTCTTCCCACATTTTGGGTGCCACATTTTGTTGAGTTGATTTTCAACCTCATTTTTATAAAGAACCTATTTGTCTATTCTCTCATCTTTGTGTTCCAGCAAATGCTCACAACAATATTTTGTATTGTTATCGACAAAGATGATGAAGCATTTAATATCACATCTTGTTCCCGTTGATCTCAAATCATATATATCACTATGGATTAGATCAAGGAGTTTTCAACGTTCTTTCTTTAAAAGATGATCTTTGTTAGTTTTGTCTCAAACCGAGTTTCACACTTATATATGCTTGATAAATGATCCATGTTAATTAGTCTTCACAAAGCAACGTAATTAACATATCTTAGTCTACCATGTCATAAAATGGAAGACTCAAGCACATAGGTGGAAAAGCTGGCTTTTATTCATTTCCTTGACAATTGTCATATAAATAATCCACCATCCATGACTATTTTATTTTGGATAAAACTAAATCGTCATCACTGACTCTAAACTCATACAGACCTTAAGAACATATAATTTAGTTCCTTTCTAGAGATCATCTTCTGAATCTCCTTGTCTAAATTCGGCTTGGTCAAACTATAGTTCCAAGTCTTCTATTCCGCATCCACAATCTTTGATTTCTTCCATGCCGTGTCTGTCGGGCATGTTCCCATCAAGTGGAGGCCACTCATAGCTTGCAATACTCTTCTTCTCGAAGTCTATTGCTGCTTCAAAACTTAGATGTTCAGTTACATTATCATCATCATCAGCATCGTCATGTCTTTCTTGGAAACCAAGGGACTCGATGTGCTTTTTCTAGCACATGTGGTGCCTTAACACCTCTTATCACTTGAATGACATCTTTATTCTTCAAGTGATGCCCATTAAACTTCTCAGGTTTTCCTCCATGTGAGACTGAGATAGGTACAATGGCAGTCACATTCATGGTCGGCACTTGGGTCAACTCCTTGGTTGTTTTAGCAGATTTTCCAAAATTACTTCTGATTGTCATTTCTGAAACACACCCATAAATGTTAATTACTATAACCACTTATTTCCGAAGGTAACATATCGTCAATTAAAAATTTTGTAAGTCAACATAATCCGTGTAGTCAACAAATTCCGTTTAGGCAACCACCAATATAATTGTTCACCATTATATGCAATACCTATAATTTGTCTTAAGATTGTAACAAAAAGGGGTTAGATATTGCAAATATATATTCATATAAATCCAAATTATAATTAAACAATAATTATAAATAATGAAATGATGAACATGAAACCAATTACTATGAATAACTTTAGTTACCACTCTTGATTGAAGGAGATGTGGAATTTGTGGAAGCGAATCGAGTGTTTTAAAACACTTAGAATGAAGAACCCAAATATCGTTTTATGCTACCAACACGAATGTAGGACCAGAGGAAAGTGTTGAAGTCGAGTCGTGTGTCTCATACACTTTCCTTATTAAGACGAATTATGCCTCCTCTACCGGTGCAAAAGACTTGATGACACTTGTCTCCCAGGATACAACGACTGCTTGTGCTTTGGAGCTGCACTGCTGCCAAGAACACTCAACGAACTTGTAGTACCTTTTTTCTATCACCAGAAAGCTAAAACTAAAGAGATAATAACTCTTTGAGAGGAGGATATGATTATCGAAAATGTGTTTCGAATGTGTGTTTAGAGCAAAGGAAGTGTCACATATTTATACATGGAGGAATGTGATCACCACTTAAATGTCAGGAATCCATATTCATGAGTTACAACCTTTCACATGCCAATCCTTGACATTCTTTGGTATGTTACAACCTTTAACATGTCGTCTTTCGTTACAAAATTCAACAATTATTGAACTTGTTATTACAAAATCCAAAGAGTTGTGTAGTTGTTATAAATTTCAGATTCTAAAGGTCAACGAAAGATGAATAGTCCAAAAAAAGTTTCAAGTAGTCATCTTTAGGTGATTAATTCTTATTCACCCTATAACCCATTTAAATTATCCAATTTAAATTGGTTAAATAAAATGTTGAAAAACACCATTTTTTCAACAGGTATTTAATGCCGTCGTATAAATTTACTGCTACGTTTTAGTTGTCTTAGCAAAAATCCCTCCAAATCAAATAACTAAGTCCGAAAACAGGCACTAATTCTAATTTCTGAGTGCCAAATAGATGGGAGACGCCAGTATTTGCGACGGACGCTTTGCCGTCGCAACGCAGTCACGAATGCTATTTTGCTACGGCAAAAGGGCCATTGGTGACGGTTTTACGCCGTAACCAAAATACTCTTTTTTTTTGTAGTGATTCCACATTTTTTAAACACTTCTCCCATTTGTTGGAGTGACATCTCTACTAGGGGTGGGCATGATACCCCCTATGTCAGAGCTATTCCTCTGTTTTGGGCTGCCATAAATTCTATGGATAGAGTTGAAGTAGGGACATGGCTATTGCGATGAAGCAACAGAGATACAAAAGGGTGGATTCGGTACAAGATTCAGATCTGAATCATCTATTTTCTAGATGAGGATGATCTGATGATGTTGTTGATTTGGTGATAGAAATCAAATGAGGAAAATATGATGATGATGATGATGATATGATGTTGATTTTATGGGTATTTGCCGATTAGGGGAGTATAGATTGAAAAAAAAAGAATATGAAAGAGAATTTGAGCACAAGACTGTGATGATTGATGAACCTGAAATTCTAGAAATGCAAAAGAAGAAGGAAAGTTAGAAGAAACTAAAGAGACTCGAGTGGAAGAGAAGGAAAATAGATTTGGTTGTGTTTTAATCTGTACATGAACTGAATATAAGAATGAATATATGGAAGTGTTGTACTTTTGTAAGCAGAAGTAGTATGTTGGTATAGTGGATCTCGCCTTGAATTATATGTGACAAGTGGGAGGTTCGTATCCTCACACTTGCATATTTTTGATATTATTTGTTCTGCCATGCATACCGAGCACTAAATATATTAAAGTTTTGTACAATAATCAACATAAGCGCAAGCTGGTGTAGTGGTTCCCGACATGGATTTCATGTGAGGAGTGAGAGGTTCGAAACCCCTCTCTTGCATGTTTTAGAAATCATTTTGTCTTTCTTGCTACAGCCCATAGTCCCAACCCGGCAGGACCGGCCCGATTGTTACTGGTCCGGGCTCTTCCCGGGTCCTAAGAAATTTAAGACAAATAATAGGCCCGGTGGGAGAGTAGCCGGGTCGGGCCCGGTCCTTGGAAATAGGGTGTCGGGTTAGGCCCGAGCCCAGCCCTAATCTCTACGCATCTTACTTCAAACATTTGTTCCATCTTTTTTGTTTGCTCAACCATTTTGCTTTGTTGTTCCTCCATCATGCGTGCTTCCCTCTCTTGTGCCTTTTTGGCTTGCTCTTCCAATTGCTCATGCAGTTGTTTCACTTCCCTTGACACTCCTCGCTCTTCAACATGAAATCCAGAGACTTCATTCCAAGTAACTCCTTACTCTATTCCTCTTCTTCTTACGAAGAACTTCAACATACATTTCTTCACGAACTTCTGGAGTGGTGACGTCAATGTTCTTGCTTAACTTCTCTTGTTCAGCTTCTTCAAGATCCACCTATAACGAATTCAATATATAAACCATGAGTAAAAAAGACATCATATATCTACAAGTATCATAACATATAAACAAGCATGTTGTAAAAAAGGGCCAATTTCGTTAGGATTAAATAGGGCTAAATAGGGCTAAATAGGGCCGAGATGGCCTATTTTTTTCTCTCATAATTTAGCTCAGGGATTTAGTCATATTTAACATACATGCATATACATTATACTCATATATCTATCAGTATAACTTAAGACACCTATGCATATACATTAGCTCAAGGATAACTTAAGACACCTATGCATATACATTAGCTCAAGGATAACTTAAGACATCTATCTATGGATATTAATCTAAGTGGTTATACTCATATATCTCACGAACTATCTCTCTAAATCATTAAAATACAATCGTTATTCAACAAAACAAAAGGAAATCAAAGAAATAAAGCTAGCAAAATAAATTTCAGAAAAGGATATTAGTTGTATTGTATCTAAAATATAAGAGACATATTAAAACAATAGAAAAAATAAGAATTTATTAGGGTCAAAAGGGCGGGCGTTTAGGGCCGGGCCGGGTTTGGCCCTAAAAGACTCAATAGGGTAGGGCCGTAGGGTAGAGCTAGGTTTCATTTGCTTAACCCTTGACTTACCTTATTTGAGAAGGGCTATAGCCGGCCTACCTTAATGGAGGGCCTGGTAGGGATTCAGCCCTAGAGGTAGGGCAGGTTTTAGGGCGGGGTAGGGTCGAAGGGCCAAATGATGAAGCCTACTCTGACGTATAAGAAGCTAGTGTGGAAAAAAAAAGCCTCAAATCTCAAGGAACAGAAGACGTTGTCCCATTTGGGAGGGCCGCAGGGGTCGTCGTCGGTTTTAGGCCAGTTCAGGAGGGCGGAATTCTCCATGTTCTTTCTGAATTGGTTGAGAATGGCTAGGTCATTTGCGTTTCTGACGGTGAAGGCCACTGAGATGAGAAATGATATTTTCAAAAAATGAGTTGAAAGTGTACTGAGTAGGTAAGTATGGGAACTGTGCTCAATAAATTTGGAGGTGCAGCTGTAACCTTTTTCGCCATCGGGCTTAACTTAGAAAAAAAAAAAAACAAATGGTTGAAGTTACATGGTGATTGTGAGGTGTGACGACCTACGGGTGATCGATACACATATGACGAGCCGGTACGAGCCCGTTGTCGAAGCAGTGACAACTAACAAGTTGTTAACCGATCCCAGGCCGGCCGAGTCGAAACGCCACCTTGTCAACTCACCTGGTCACAGCCTTTATATCTCAATCTAAAAAAATAAAAAAAATAATAGAAAAGAAACCTCGCTTTCGGATTGGGTAGTCGGCTACCTCATCAAAACCCCCAAATATTCATCTACCCTCTCTCTCTCTGTCTCTTCCTCTTCTCTCTCTGGCAGAAGAGAGAGAAACTCTGCAGAAAAGAATCCAAAACGAGGTTAGGGTTTGGCGTAATGGCTCACGCAGTGTTCCACACAGCTCAATTCATGCCCATGAACACGCAGCTTCCCAAGAAGCCCAGGCTGCCGGGGCCCTTACAGCAGCAGCCGACGATGATGATGATTGCTCAGCCGCTCAAGCCCCGCCGCAGTCTTTCCGTGAAGGGATGCTGTGCCTCGCCGTCTACTTCCGACTCCGTTGAGGGAGGACAGTCCACTTTGTGGGAGCGCTGCTTCGTCGCGCCGTCGTCGTTACCGGCGAGGAATGAGTTTGGTCCGGTGATGAAGGGGCAGTACGGTGCTTTTGGTGCGGTGACGCTTGAGAAGGGCAAGCTCGATATGACTCAGAAGCAATCCAAGTCTAGCCCCGAGGTCATTCTCACTCTCATCTCTTAGCTACAATATTGTTCTTCTTCTTATTCTTATCAGAGAAACTGTTTTTTTTAGGAGGATAATTGTAATTCCACTCCTGCTAGTGTGTAATTTGCTTAGGTTTGGTAATCTGGAACAGTATGTGCTAAGTATTGATTGTAGAATCGTGAAACTCCGCGGCAGAACAAAGGATTACAGTTACAAAGTACCTCTAAGATAATCTGTTTTCTCCGGTGAAAGTGGATGGAGTTGATTGGAATTTCAAATTCACACGTGGATTGTTTTACAAGGAGTTGGATTCGCTGTGTGCTTTAGAATAGAGAAAGAACTGAGGAAAAGCCGAAACCAGAACACTATCTATAGGCAATTAGGTACTTGCTATTAGGATGTCTTGTCTAGTCTGTCCCTTGCAGCTTTTGACTAGCTTGATAAAGTTGATTTTCTTGTCCAAGTGGATTGGTGGTTAAGAGTATAGGAACACAATATCCAACTTGGAAAGTGGCTATGGCAATTCCATCAAGAGAGTAGTGATCCCAACCATGTGATAGTAAGTTCAAGTCCATTTTGTTATAAAGATGTTTCACAAGACAGTCGGTTCAAGTCCATTGCCTTGAAAAGATGACTCACAAGTCCTTTACACTTGACCTTTACCTGTAGGTTTGGGGCGGGAAGTGGAGAAAAAATCAAGTCTAGGGTGAATAGAAGGGTTAGGGAGTTGTAGCCCTCTGGAATTCTGTGATATAAAATCCTACTCGAACCAATTATAATAGTGTACTTGTCTGTATCTTTTCATGCATATAGAAGGCTAAGAGTACAAGTCTTAGCACGAACTATTTCTCATGGGAGGACGAAAAGTTATAATATGGTTCTGAGGAGGTGGCCTTGTTGTGCCATTTATTGTGGCAGAAATTGTTTACAGAGACCAAGTGGCCTTGAATATTCTTGCTTCGTGTTAATGCCTTATTGTGTTAGAAATATAAGTTCCTTGCGGGCTTTGATTTGGACATTGTAGATTAAAAGGAGTATGATATTTAGGGGCCTAGAGGTGATGTGGTAGCGTCTTGGATGGATTTCGGAATCACTGTGGGCGTCATTTTCTTCAGAGTTGGGATAGCTCTACTCAAGCATTTTCTGTTAATTTCTTTACAAGTCTTTTTGTATAAAAGAACCAAGAACAATATATCCCATTTATACTTGACACAACTAAACTAAGGGTCATAATGTATGGCTTATGATTAGATCCTCGTAGCCTAACAAAGTAAAGAGGCCAGTACGCCTTAGACAAAAATACTTGTAGTTTGTTTCACTTACTAGGCACTGGTCTGTCAAAAATGTTGTTGCCTTCATCCAAATGCTACTGGCATCAGACACTTGTCTGTCCACTCTACTCCAGTTGAGGATCTGCTCACGTAGCCATCTTACCATATATAAAGTGGCATGCATCATTTACCTCAATTTTCGTTTCCAGTCATCCATAGACCCAAACTTCTTATTGATCCACTTATTAGGCACTGTTATCCAGCATGTCTCCTGCCAACCTTCCAAAATTAAGCAATTTTTGCCATATTTAATTTGGCAATTTGATTTACTTCCTTTTTTTAGTGTATCATTTTTGTTTGTTGAGTATACTAATGTTTGATTTTGCAGCTGCAAACTGGGGGAGGTGGTGGAGATATTGGTAAGAAAATAAATCATGGAGGTGGTGATGGAGGTGATGATGATGGCGATGATGATGATTATTTTGATGACTTTGATGACGGTGATGAGGGGGATGAGGGTGGTCTTTTTAGAAAACGGATGTTTCTTGAAGAGGTTAGGAATCTAATTTAAAACAATATATTCTTCCCCTGGCTGTTGTCAATTGTATTTTTTATATGTACTGACGTCAATGTGATCTCTCCTCCAGCTGTTTGATCGCAAATTTGTAGATGCAGTTTTGAACGAGTGGCAGAAGACAATGATGGATTTACCTGCCGGCTTTCGGCAGGCTTACGAAATGGTGCAGTACTTCTTATATCACTTTTGGTTGAAATATTTAAGCTAGACTATGTGCTGCTAATACTTGATAGAAAAAGAAACACATTCAGCTAACAATACTAACTCAAACATCGCCTCCAGGGATTGGTCAGCTCTGCTCAAATGGTAAAATACTTAGCAACCAATGCCAGGCCAACCACTACTAGGTTCATTTCTCGTTCACTTCCTGATGGGATATCGAGGGCATTCATTGGCAGGTGATTTTTCTAATGGTCTACATTCACTGTTTTTGGAGTATCATATATCCATTGGTTGGATTGCAGCTGCTTTCAGAATTCTGATCTAGTCTTAAGGTCTGATTTACTAGACAGTTTTTTATGTTTCAATTTTTTTTCTTGGACATAATGTCTCGAGATTTCTGCTCTATTCATTGGTTGGACTACAACTTCTTTCAGAATTCCAACTTAGGTTAGGTTTTGTTTATTAATAGAAATTGATCGTTTCAATGTTTTTGTTCTCTAATTTTTATTTAGAATTCAGTCATCAGTTCATCACTATGAGCTAAGAATTTCAAGATTTATCTTCTTGGGTCAAATTCACTGATTGGAAGACCACTTTTTGTTTCTATTGTTGTAAATTACAATTTAGGTCCTACTGGTTGGAATAATTTGCGTTGCTTATGTACTTTAGTTTAAATGGGTGATAGATATTGTACATGGTAACATGGCATCTTTTTTATAGTTTTACTTACACATGTGTTAATTTTGGAGATATAGAAGAAGTTTATTCACACATCACAGGTATAACTATGACATCATTTGTTTGGTATTTTTGATTAATATTATAATAATAGTGTTTTTTTTTTTTTTTTTTTTTTTTAGTACTCCCTCAGTTTCACTCCAATAATATTTCATTTATATAGTAAGCAACCTCTGCATAGTATCATCCATTTGGTTGTAATACTTGATCCAAGGCATTCAAGTGACGGGTGCCTGAAGTTAACTTCCTATCAAAATTGTGATGACATTTACTGATTGATGAAACGAGCCTAAGAATTTTTGATACAGTGAAAATGCTACCCATAATTGTTGATTTACTCCTAAGCTGCTTATCTTTGTTACTGTCCATTGATTCTTAATAACCTTTGTTGGTTAATTTAGTTCTAAGAACTGATGTGTAAACTTTTTGTCGCAGAATGCTTGCAGATCCTGCTTTCTTGTATAGGTTTCTGTTAGAGCAGGTTGGGACGATAGGTTGCTCAGTTTGGTGGGAAGTAAAGACTCGTAAGGAAAGGTGTGTGCTCATGTTATGGCTTAGGCATGAAACTAGTCTGATGCTTTTAAATGGTTACTGATATACTATGTTCAATTTTTAAATAGGATAAAGCAAGAATGGGATCTGGCACTTATAAATGTGCTCACGGTAGCAGCATGCAATGCTGTTGTTGTCTGGTCACTTGCTCCTTGTCGTTCGTATGGGAACACATTCAGGTTTGATTTGCAAAATACATTGCAAAAGCTCCCCAACAATATATTTGAGAAGAGCTACCCAATGAGGGAATTTGACCTGTCAAGGAGAGTTCATTCTTTCTTCTATAAGGCTGTTGAGTTGTGTATGGTTGGACTATCTGCTGGAGCAGTTCAAGGCGCTCTATCAAACTTTTTATCACATAAAAAGGAAAACAGGTACGCATAGTGCATGAAAAGCCTTTCATCCAATATTATTTTCATAATGAACTAAACCGGGAAAAGGAAAATCTGAGATTTCTCTTACTTTTAAATTAGAAGTATAGTGATGCCTATATTAATCAAATAGTCTTTGGTACAAGTTGTAACAATTTAGGTTGCGTAACTTGTCATCTTTTAACCTGATAGTTGGCATGTTTGTTTATTTGTGTTTTTTTTTTTTTTTTGGGTTCTTGTTTTCCTTTTCAACCATTTAGACAATAGTATCTAAACTATAAAAGCAAATATAACTTGGTTATAGCTATTTAAATTCAACAAGTGGGTGATAAGAATGTCGAAATTACTAGAAGATTGTGAAAGAACTATATATTGCATAAAAAGAATGTAGTCTCAATGGATGATGTATGGCTTGGCTTGGTACTTGAGATTTTGACTTTAGTAACATTGTTGATAATGACTGCTTCTTTTTTCTTTTTACAAAAAAAAAAAAAAAGGTTCTTGATATTGCAACCTATAAACTTTGTCCTGAAAAACTATTGACATTGTTATTTTTATTGTCAGTTCCCATCAGTTTTTGGCTTTTAATTTCTTTGTAGCTATTTGAGTGCATTAAACATGTGACTAAACCCATAAGTTTCGCGTTTGAGGGTATGATTCACAACAATATATTTTCGGAATTGCCGGATTAACTTTTCACTATTATTTTCTACGGTTATAACTCTACTTGTCAGTTACTTTTGATTTGAATATAGTTGTTCATTTGGAGTTGTAGAAGCTTTCTTGTGATAGGTTGTTTAAGTGTTTTATACCTGTGAGAAAATGTTTTTCAAAATGGGTTTCTTTTAGAGATACAATGAAGGGGTTGGTGACCAAAGAAGATAGTGAAAGGGTTCCACTTTTACTTTTCTTTTTTTATCTGAATCTGAATTTTTTCCAATGCAATTCTTGTCAACTTGTTTGACAGGCTATCGGTGACGATCCCCAGTGTGAGAGCAAATGCACTTGGTTATGGTGCCTTCCTAGGGCTTTATGCGAATCTAAGGTATCAGCTGTTATGTGGATTTGATAGAGCTGTGATGAACCATTTTGATGTTATTGGGGTGGCTCTGGTTCTAAGCACGACATTCAGGTATGCTTTTTCTATATCCGGTACAGATTGTTGTTGTCCTTTCATATATAGACATTCTTCCAGTTTTTGATTAGTCTATCTAGAATAATTTGGATGGGAAGTGCTAGATAATTTCCCTGCATCAGTTTGACGTTT
>NC_020495.1:16613561-16629514 GCF_000184155.1 Fragaria vesca subsp. vesca
GTAAACCAAAAAAAAAAAAAAAACTCTGCACATCAATTCTTGGTACCATAAATTGGTGAAACAATTTTTTGTTTTTTGTGGAGTGAGTTTAATGATTCCCTTTAGGAAGAGGATCCCTCCTAAGAAAAGAAATGTACAACATTGTTGTGGTCCACCCCTTAATATGAGCACTCACGGAATAGACAATAAAGTATTAGCAGTAAATTCTTCGCAAGTGTGATCATTGCATGTGAGTGTAGAAACTATATTGTTTGGATCATCGGATGCGCTATGGAATTGTCCGATAACCGTTTTGAAGAAGTAAATATATACCCTGAATATTCTGATTCTACTTTCTGACAGCATTGTTGTGCTCTGTTTTGGAATAGATTAGAACTTGGATCATGTAGTTCTTCTAACCCTTCGCTATATGCTTTCCCCATTATGAGGGCATCAAGATGAAATGTTTTATTTCGTCTATTTTAGCATTGTGCTTATTAGGTCTTAAGCAGCATCACAAGGAGTGGAAAGAAAAAAAATATTAGGTCTTAATTGTAGAATTGCAGTACATATTATTGCTGTACATATTTTGAAGGATATTTGAGTGGTTACTCATACTGGGTAATGTACACAGGGTGTTGAATATTCAGTTAGGTGAGAGATCAAGGTTGGCTTGGCTTGGCGTGGAGGCTGATCCCTTGGTTCAGTCTGATGATCTTTTGAAGGCTTACAGTAGGCCTTCTGAGAATGTTGATCGGTCCTCTCCAAAATGGTTTATATCAAAGAATGCAGTTGTATCTGGACTTGGGCTCCTTGGCATTAAACAAAGGAATGATGACTCTGTTGGCGAGGGTGAATCTTCAGCCCCCAAGACACGTAGAAAGAGGATTGTCCGGAAGAAAGTGGCTGCATAGGTTAACTAACGAATCACCATCGGAGCCCAATTTTGTTGCCTGAGGGGGATACAACAAACTCATAAAAGCTTTAAACAAGAGCGTGTAGGAGGTGTTTTTAGTGCAGAATTTGCAGTAATTTATGGCATCTCTGGCAGAGGATTGCTGAATGATGAATACAAGGAGACCGATTTCTCATTTTTGCTTCTATAGTTCCTCTTGGTTTCATTGTAATATGTTGTCCTCAGAAGTTCAGTAAATCACTAGATTTCAGTTTTAGGTAGAAAATTTGTTTTTGAACATGAGTGAAAATATTTGCAGATTCTGATTCTAGTAGTGCATATTGCCATATTTCCTGATGTCTTGGAGGACGCCAAATTATGTGAAGGGATTCATGTAGTGTGCTAGTTTTTGAACGTTATATAATATATTACTAGCCTTTTACCTGTGCATTTGCACGTGAGTTTACAAAATGAGAGAAGTTTAACTTCAACTGTTTCACTTAAAATGGAATGAATCTGATTATCTTATTTCTTAGATAATTGTTCCACTAAAAGTGGGAACAAACCACGTTCTTTTTTTCTTTTCTAAAATTTCAGTGGTGTTTTGTGGTTATGCCTATAGTAACTTATTTTTATTTTTTTGAGAATTTTCTATTACCTTGCTATTTTTTTTTCTTAAAATTTCAGTGTTGTTTTACGGTTATACGTATAGTAACTTATTTTTATTTTTTTGAGAATTTTTTATTACCTTGGTTTTTTGGGTAATTCAAAAAAATGTTTCGCTTTCTAATAACTAGCATATTACCTGTGCTTCCGCACGCGGATCAAAAAAAAAAAACATAAACAATTTGGCACTTCATACCTCGGTCGATATGTGTTCAAATTTATAACCCCCTCCTTCCAAAGCAAATTGATTCCCTTGTATGTGTTTTCCCTTCTTTCAAGTGTAAATTTGCAGTATTGATAATCGAAAAGAGCTTCAAATTTGAAAAAAAAATCCTGATCAAACAAATTGTAAACGCCTTATCTCTGCGAATTGCATGAGAGCGGTTGAATAGCAGTTCTAATTGAACGGCTCCACCATTCATGGGATCAAACTGCCGCTACCATATCTGATATTCACCACATTCCTTATTTTTCTCCACTATAATCCTATATATTTTTAATTTTAGTTTATTTTTTCTGTTTGTTTTACTGTAATACTCTTTTAACATATATATTTTTTTTTCTATTTACTGTGTTTTTGCAACAAATGAGTTATTTGAGAAATTTATAAAATTGGTGAAGCCTTGACAGCAGAAGCGCGTTTGGGTTTCTAACAGTAGAGATAGAGATATGTACGACGAGTCGAAAAGGGGTGACAATCTCATGCACAAGTTTCCAACTTTTCATATGAAAAGTACCTATCTACCCTCACCCGCATTTACTACCCTCTCCTCTCTCATTTACCGATCAAACGTCAGCCGTCGACTACGCCTGGCGCTACTGTCACCTTCACGGCCGCTGCTATATCCTCTCCATCTTCACCACGTTCCATCCCCAAACGACGGCGTCGGGTCCAATCCCCAACGGCTTGACCATAGATCGTCGGAGGGCTCGAGGATACTGATCGGCTTCGAGTTTGTTTTGGAACAGGTGATTCAAAAGAGGTACGTCTCTCATTGGTTTTTTCAGTACTATGGAGATTGAGTTTATTTGTTTGGTATCATTTAGGCCTGTTAATTGTTTTGTTTAAGGTCCCAATAACAATTATTTTGAGCTACGAATTGTGATTATAAGATCGTGGAATTGTGATTAAAGTTACCACATTCCTATCACACTGTGGTTAGGTAGAGAGGGCCACGTCCATAATTGCAGATGAAAGGTCAAAATCACCAGTTTTACATATACTGGTTTAGGTAGTGGTTTTGCTGAGTTTTTTATAACCAGAAGAGCATATGCATATTTTGCCTTTCTTTTCTCAAGAATTCATCTGCATAACTTCACAGATTACGAGTTAAATTCAGATGCACCA
Source organism: Fragaria vesca subsp. vesca (assembly GCF_000184155.1). NCBI lineage: Eukaryota > Viridiplantae > Streptophyta > Magnoliopsida > Rosales > Rosaceae > Fragaria > Fragaria vesca. Next base: position 16,616,450 of record NC_020495.1, read on the forward strand.
TAGTAAATCTTGAGTTTAATGGGGCATGGAAACAGATTGCCTCGGCCTCCAAAATCTTCTACCATGGTTTCTACCTTTGCTTTCAGTCTTTGCTCATCTGGGTGTTCCTCATTTTCATTCAATGGATTCGTCCTTTATCAATAGTTACATGTTATTTTTCTAAACCCGACCTTTATCAGAAAATTTTAATATAGCATTCTGGATGATTGATATGGGTTTAATATTTTAATAATAATATTGGTTTAGTTTTGTGATATACGTTCGAGTCATCATGTTTTCATAATCTGCTGTTTGATTTCAGATAGAGCAGTCCCTAATTTGTAGTTTTTGATTGTTTTTGTAGGTTGTGTGCAAAATAGTGGACACATACTGTTTTGCTGCTGTTTCTGTGTCTGTTACCCTGGATCCCTTCTATTTCTTATTGCGGTTAAGGTATGGGCATTTGCTATCATACATCTTTGTTGTCTTATTTTCATGCTCCTTTTCTCCGATTGTTAATTCAGCAACCATGAAATATGGTTAAAGCTATGCTACATGTTAAAATTGCTTTTCCTAAATTATAACCCCTTTGTTACACAAACTGTTTATGCTTTGAAGTGGGGTGTGTTGTGAAATTGTGTAAATAGGATTATCAAATTTTAAAGGTATTCATAATCCAGTTTCTTTTTGGTCTTCCATTCTTTATTTTTTTCATTTTTTTTTTCCAGATTCTGCTTGAAAACAAAGAATTTGATTCAGCTTCTGTAGTCTTCTTGAAGTTTTGACAATCTGAGGTTCACAGGTATGTGTTACTGAAGTTTCATATTATTCATTTACGTGGGATATCTTTATGGATTTGTGACACTTCTGTACCAAAGTTCTTCTGAAACCTTAAGTGAATGAATTTTGCACTTATATGGTAGACAGCCAAGGCTAGAGTTGGTCTATAATCATTCTCTCTTCATTTACTTTTGTGGGTTCTCTACATCTGTATTAATACTGAATTACTGATGGACCATCCATAATTGACCTATTCTTCAATCAGATTTTGACCATCCATAAATTCACGAAAAGATTTTTCTTTCCATCAGATAATATAGTTAGAGATATACACATATATAGCCAGAAATTGATCTCCAGTCGTCTTTTCTTCATTTATACACTATATTGTTGTCCAATTACTGATAATCAGATGCTGCTGATTTAGAGGGGGGCCTGCATAGGTATACCAGAAACCTAAAGCAGTAAATCTTAAATGATTAAGTGAATACACTACAAAAAAAAGAGGGAATTTTGATGTTCAAGATTCAACCCTACAATTACAAAAACAAAGAAATTCCTATATAGTTCATATGAGCAGATATTATACATCTGAAATTAGCACAGGTCAACCAGAGAGTAGAGAGTAGAATCAATCCATTTGCTACTGGGATATTTTTATGTGAGTGGCAAATACTATATAAATCAAGACACTTTCCGTGTAACATTTGAGTTTCAGTTCATTGCTCTATATTATAAAGAATGAAAAATTTCACTAATAACAATAAAGAAGTGATCGTACCCAGTTGTATCCCGCCATATCTGTCCATTTTCGGATACCAGCGCGTAGTCGGAGCCTTGTAGGTTAAGAATCTGTTTTAGAATACGGTTGGAAACGCGTCGGAAAAGTCCGGATACATATCCGTAAATAAATGGATCGTGGGGGCAATACTGACTTTTGCTTAGTGTATCAGTGTTGACGACATCAAAGCCCGCCATGATTTGCAATACGCAATTGGGATTATAGCTACTTGATCGAATTACTGAAATTTTTTTTTTTTTTTTCTGTTGTGGGTTTAAAGGAATCCAAGAATGGCGGAATCATCGGAGGGAGAAGAGGAAGGGAAGCTGACAGTAGGGAACCAAGTGCTGATGGTGGAAGACAACCTCCGAGAAACGGGCAAGAACGCCACCTGGAGCGTCAGCTCCTGGAAGTCCGGCAACGGTGTGTCGTATCTCCGCGATGACAATCTCGATACTTATTGGCAATCAGACGGTGCTCAGCCTCATTTGGTCAACATTCAGTTCCAGAAGAAAGTGAAGCTTCAAGTAAGTGTGAAAAATTCAATGCTTTATATTTAGTTTTTTTTTTTTTTTTTTCTATATTTTGAAAATTTGTGTTTCTGATTTTGATGGGTTTTTGGTACTGTGGGATGTAAATTCAAGCTTGTTGTTCTCTACGTGGATTTCAAACTTGATGAGAGCTATACGCCATCTAAGATATTGATTCGTGCTGGGGATGGCTTCCACAACTTGAAGGTATTCTGTTTATATATTATGTTCTATGATTTTGAGGTAAAATTCCCAATTTATTTAATTTTGACATTGTGTTTTGTATGATGTTAGGATATAAAAACTGTTGAGCTCTATAAGCCGAGGGGTTGGATTTATATATCATTGTCTGGAAATGATGCAAGGTAAGCAGTTAAAGCAGTTAAAGCATTTATTTCTTAAATTGATTAAACTACATAGTTGTGTCCTCATTTGTGCAGGAAGGTTGTGTTACAACAGTAGGATATTACTGATAAGAAATTAGAAACTTGTTAGCTACATTAGTACTCATGAAAAATCAAACCTGTGTGAAACCTTGTTACAGTGTTGGGTTCAATAGCACCTTTCATTTTATGATAAAGTGAAACATTCTTAAACTGTGAGTATGTTTGAGGAATGATAATGAAATGCTGAAAGAAACGATTTGCAAAATATATTCATGTGGGATAGCTCTTTGTTTTCTTATGTTTCACGCTGACTTTTTTGGCAGGGAAACTTTCGTCAACACATTTATGCTGCAAATCTCTGTGTTATCAAATCACCTTAACGGGAGGGACACGCATGTGCGCCAGATCAAACTATATGGCCCTAGACTGTGTGTCCACTTATCTTTTCCTTGCTGTTTCATTGTTCATGATGAAGAACTTTGTCTTATCTTTTTGAATTTGTGCACTGCAGGAACCCTATTCCACATCAGCCATTTCAGTTTACTTCAAGGGAGTTCAGTACCTATGCTTCTATCAGATGAGAAACGTGGCACGGCATGGACACATGGAAAGATTGGACATCGAGTTTCAATCCTATTCCAATCTAAACACCGCATGTTTTACATAGAACTTCTTTATGCTTTGATCATGCTGCTGCAAATAGTAGATATGGGTCCGGTGACTGTTCCATTAACTTTTTATCTCATTGGTACAATTGAAATTGAATCAAGAAGATGAATACTTAATCTTTGAATGACTGTTATGTTGATTTTGTATTGAACACAACTTACAGTTACCCAAATTATACTACTATTGTCTCTAATCCATTTACTCAATTCCAAGACATGGATTTCGTCTACTGCAATTCCATGAATTAACAGCAGAACTTGATGGACAATCAGTCCTTGCAGGCAAGTTTAACAGTTGCACTATAATTCATTTTGTATTGATATAATGTTCCAATAAATCTATGGTACTGATAGTTTTTGTGTATGCAATTTCAAGATATTTTTGGCTGCATCAAAGAAGTCAATACAGATCTTCAAAGGAAAAAAATCATTCGGAATTGATATGTGAATTTACACTTGAAAATTGGAGGTACACTATATCAAAATTCAATGCTGCATAAGAATGACTAATTATGTAGACATATAACAACATGATCTTTCAAATTTGTATTGCAGGAGGGAACAGCTAAAAATTAGCTTTTGGGGTGCTCTTTGAAGAAGCTTCGATGTCCAAGCTCTTCGGAAATTACCAGCACCAGTCTTTGCTCTGTTCACAGCTTGAGAGCAACCCAACTGAAAGGTCAATAAACATTACTAATTTTAATTTAATGTGTTCACTTGCTGTGCAGCCTACCAGCACCTTCTAACTAATTTTCAATCTAATGTATAGGGGAAACCACTGCAACAGGAACAGCACATACATGTGTCATCTACAATCCACCTGTTGAAGAGGAGGAGAAATACAAAGCAGAGTAAGATAAATAACTACAACAAAATTATTAATGGTCTTTTTGAAAAACAACACAACATAAATTCGTAAAGTAAATGCGGGTTTAACAAATTAGGAGACAAGGTGAGGATATCTGGTCAACTGGTCAACTAACAATATCTGAGGTCTCAAAACAAGGAAAACTGGAAACAGTCTTTCAATTGTATGAGCTTAATCCTAAGAAACACATGGTACTATCATCTATCCAATAAAACTTCTGCTTTCAACTTATACTCGTTTACTTGCATCTAATAGTGATATCATTGTCTTTGTATCCAACAGAAGGAATCATTCTTTTGTAAAGCTTCAATTCAGAGAATCTCAACCTTTGATGGATGGTGTTATAGGTGTTGTCCAAACACAGGATGCTACAGGGAGCTAAAACAACAAGAAGACACTGATGCGTTTACTTGCAATGTGGATGGTACACAAACACCTATTCCAAAGTAAGTTCAAGAGCAACATATATCTTATTTCTTTTTTTAATTAAGTGTACATAATAAGAAATGACAATTTTCAATTTCTTCAACAGTTTCAAGGTACATATGACAATCCATGACAACGATGATCAAAAATGTGATTCTTAAGGGAAAATCAGCAGAGCAATTCTTTGGCTGCAGCTGCGAAGAATTAGTGAATGCAAAGTCAATAACTATGATGAATTATTGGTGAAACTCGACCAGAAGTAATTGAGAAAAAGAGGGAGAGACTCGTATCTTTGAACCAAAGTCAATAACTATGATGAATTATTGGTGACAAGCATTCAAGCCAACTCAGGAAGTTCACTGCCAGCAGCACACAAAGAATCGGTTATTGCTACACCAGAAAAAGTATCGGACAGAAAAAGAGGAGCAGATGCAACTACAAATGTAATGTCTCAATCAGATGCAGAGAAGAAATGCAAAAGGTAACACAATTGAAAATTCATTGTTTTTTAGTCTTTTGTTACAAGTTTATAACCTGAATTGAGGAAGTCTTTCATCTAAATTGAACTTATATAGAACTCCAGACCGATACTCATTTAAAAATATAGTTTTCATTAGTTGCTAATAATTTCCTATATGATATCAAAACAACTAAATAATTTCGTTTTCTATATATGCTACTGCATTTCATCTATGACATGCTGACATATGAGATACCAATCTTTTTTCCCATTGCCTGTTCTCATATGGATCGATTTGTTCATACCAACACATTTCACGTATGACTTTACTGTGTAGCCTAATACATCCACGTTTGTGGATTGCTGTATGACAAAACCTCATCTTTGCATGTTTGGTTACCTCATCTAATATTGTTCACTCTTGCTTATTCTTCAATTGCACAACCAGTAAAGCTCCTTTTGTCTATCTAACCTCTGTTTTTGGTTTGGAAATGAAATATTGATGATACAAGGGGACAAGCAAGCAACAGCACAGGGAAATCCAAGGAAGACTAAACTTTTTGTACAGCTGGCATTAATGAAAATTTTTGTATAGATGCTTATATAACCAATAGGCTGTCAGACAATAGCATCCGAATGCCTAAATTGCACGTTTGGTACGAGGGGTTGTCTAGCTCGGGCCTAATTGGAGTCCAACATTACTTAAGCCAAGCTTATTTTACCATTTGCCTAACCCACGTTTGACGGCATGACTAAAAAAATAACACCAACCTGCAAACCCCAGCAAAGCTATGAATTATGTGGTTATCTTGCAAACCCCAGCAAAGGGAATAACCCCAATAATTAGCTAGTAAAAAATACTCATTTGTCAATCATTTTACCAACGAGTTGAGCTGAGTTCGATAATAAGTTTGTGGGTCCCACCTGTCAAGATAAAGTTACGTGGCCGGATCTCAATCGTGTTCAACCTACAACTCTGTAACACTTTCTATTCGTCTATCACGCCCTCTGGTCCCTTTTCCTGATTAGATCAAGCACCTATCGAATAAATTCGTCGTCCACGGCGGCGCGTGATGATGTCCAACCTCCAGTATTGGCTCGTTGACCACCCAACCATCCTCTACTTCACATGGACGGAGGGTGAAACCCCGGCCTCCACACCACTCTTCCTCACCCTCGCCCTCCTCACCTACCTCTCCCTCACTCTCCTCCTCACGCGCCTCCCACTCCCCCCACTCAACCTCAAACCAATCTCCGCCCTCCACAACCTCACCCTCTTCCTCCTCTCCCTCACCATGGCCCTCGGCTGCACCCTCTCCATCCTCTCCTCCCCTTCCTCCACCCTCTGCTTCTCCCCCACCACCACCACCCCAACTGGGCCCCTCTTCTTCTGGGCCTACGTCTTCTACCTCTCCAAGCTCCTCGAGTTCCTCGACACCCTGCTCATCATCCTCACCCGCTCCCTCCACCGCCTCTCCTTCCTCCACGTCTACCACCACGCCACCGTCCTCCTCATGTGCTACCTCTGGCTCCACACCCGCCAGTCACTCTTCCCCGTCGCCCTCGTCACCAACGCCTCCGTCCACGTCCTCATGTACGCCTACTACTTCCTCTGCGCCGTCGGGATACGCCCCAGGTGGAAGCGCGCCGTCACAGACTGCCAGATAGTCCAGTTCGTTTTCAGCTTTGCGGTTTCGGGTCGGATGCTGTACCTGCATTTCTCCGGGTCTGGGTGCTCCGGAATCTGGGGATGGTGCTTCAATGCCGTCTTTAATGCCTCGCTGCTGGCGCTTTTTCTTGATTTTCATGGCAAGAGCTATGCCAGTAGAAACCCAAAGGATAAACGCTCATGAATTCATTGTTGATTCTTTGATCATCTGAATGCAATTTGATTCACTTGTTTTTGGGCCTTGCGTTTAGCTCTAGTGTTTGTTTTCATGGATGGGAATATATAGCATGTTTGTTACACAGGACTGCCTAAGGCAGGACTAATTTGTAAAACAGTCCCGGACTGTCTAACCTTGGCTTATGCTATGATTAAGCCAGATTAAGCCAGTCCCATGTTTGGTACTGCTTCGGACTAAAGAGCAAAACTATAAAAATAGTCTAATCTCATGTTTGGGGCTTGTACAGGACTAAATGATCATTGAAGTAGATTTGTCAATTTCATATAGATTAGTAAGTTTATACAATAAAAATATCAGTCACAATATAGTTTATACACATTGACAAGTTCATCAATAAATACAACAATGAAATTTGAACTCTCATTTAGCACAACCCAACAAAGTATGAAAATGTGAATGCTAATCTAACGATTACAAAATTAGTTCATCTAGCTTTGTGGTGGCTTCTCCAACATGTGTAGTGACTGCAAATCCCCTAAAAAGCATATAAAGTGGGAAGCTAGGTAGATCCCCTAGGAGTAGCAGTAAGAAGATTTTGGACATACACTTTCCTCACATCATCATCTAAGGACATGAACACAGAGATATTTTGGGGCTTTTCGAAAATGATTTTCAATGCCTTAATTGAAAATAGAGAGGAGATCATACATGTCCAGTAGAAGAGAGAGCATAGAGAGTCGGAGCAGAGAGTCGAAGCAGTGGTCGAAATCGTTAAACAACGATGTGGTATGTAGTCCGCCCAATTTTGGGGTGACTATGTAAGAAGGCCAAAAAGGGACGCGAGGACTACCTATACTCATTTAATTCAGTCCCGTGTTCCTCCAAACATGGGTTTCAAACTATTTTCTTACCTAAGCTAATCCAATCCCTGCTAATCCGATGTAACAAACGCCACCATAGTTTACTAGCATCTTGGCACCTAAGATGCTTTGCCTGTGGGATTTTGTTTGTGTCTTCCACACTCTACCAAACTTTTTATTTCTCTGTTTTGGTATAGGTCATATGTGTATATTTGGATGTTCAAGTTTTGATGGAGATCAGGCCCGGATTTGAATAGAGGCACAAGAGGCTTGGGACTCGGGGTCCAAAAATCTATGAGGCCCAAAAATATTTTTTATAGTTGTCCAAATTTTTTTTTTAATAGTTTTTTTGGCTGTGCAATCTGACATGAATTAAAGATAACTATCCTAAAACAAAGACAATTACACGTGATGAGGGGCCAAACCATCAATTACTACTTTAAATTTGTACCCATAAAAAAATTAAAATATTAAATAGAAGCAGCCAAACAGGTAAAATATTTATTGTATAGATAGGATTTATAATACAATTAAGATTACTAAACCATCAAGGATTTGGAATCCTATTTGCATAATAAGTATTTTGCATAAAAATCCTATATATTTTTGGATGTTATATGCTATTTTATATATATTAAAAAAAAAATATGGGCCCAACTCTGAGAGTTCGACTCAAGCCTCAAAATCTCAGGTCTGGGCCTAATGGAGATGCATAGATGTCTCTAACTTAGGTATTTCTTAATTCCTATGTAATATATTTTTACGCCTAAAGCACAAAGCAACGAGTAGCAATTTTTTTTTGGTAATTAATGACAATTTCATTGAAAAAAAGACACTCATTACAGAAAAAGCAATTTATATATGATATGGATCCAAGGGAATTCGAATAAAATTCCCAACATACCAAACACATGGCATGTCTTGAATTTTTTTAGGGTGCGTCTATTGCCACCACACAAACCACTTTATTCACCTCACATATTGTTGATTTATTAAAATACCAAAATACTCTGATGTAAAATTATAGCAAGGGACAATAAGTTGTTACAAATTATAATTTTTATTTTTATCTTTTTGTTTTGGATGAACACAAATTTCATAACTCTAACCCAGATTTATCATATTCGGTCGTGAGTCTGAAGACACTAGCATTTAACCTAAAAATGAGGTAAACTGTTTGTATTTTTTTTTTTTTTTTGTTGATGAATGTCTATCCATTTACTCATTATTTCCTATGTTGATTTTGTATGTAAATATTCATGAACAATTATTGTACCGTATTTATGAATAATAGATAGATCAGTTCAAGAAACTTAGAAGTATGGAAGACATTGCTACTAGAGATACATTTACAGGCATTGTGCATCTTGATATCGACTAATACTATTGAGTTGTTAAATTTGAGAGTTTTTTTCTTGTTCGATCTTTAACTTGGATATATACTTTCATGTGAATTTTTGTTCACTTGGTAATTTTACTTACCTTGAGCAAATCTGAATTTGACAAAATATATGAAGAGAATGTAGGGTGAACAAACTAGACTTACAATTAAAATTATATAAGTGAGGTGTGAAGAGAATATGGGGTGATCAAAGTAGTTTGTGAGGTGGCAATAGGCGCACATTTTTTTTTTTTGACAAAAAGTTAACTTACCATATCAACAATTGAAAATAGGGTATGATAGTATATGCCATACTTCGTGGCCGCTTCAATAGTAACTGTATATGCCATACTAACTTTTTAACGTAGCAAGTTGACCCGACCTAGACGTGAGGTTAGCCTAAACAGGCAACAACCCTAGCCCGAAATATTGGGGGCCCCAGTATGTTTTGCTCAATTACATACCACAAGATACTAATAAAGATATAAGGATTGAGATTTTTAAGATACTAATCCGGTCTCATCCCGTCAAATTTCAAGACGGGATCAAAATGTGATTGAGATTTTGATTTTTTATGCTCAGCCCTAACGCTACTTATGATAGAAGGAAACAAAGACAAATCTGCTTACTGGAGCCTTGATATCCTGAACGATAAACTTAATTCTCTATAGAATGGTACTACATTGATTTTTTTTTTTTTTCCTAAATAATAGACAATTTCATTAACTTATCCACAGTCAAAAAGCATATACATCAACTGTCGTAATGCGACATGAACCTTATGGACACAAGCTCCCTTACAACCTGCTAGTAACCCTATCATTGCAAACAAATACGCACACTTGGTAATCCTACACAACTAAATTTCAATTTATTACATAATTCCATTTGAAAGTATACATAGTCGCCCAAAGACGTGTTGGTGGCACACCAAGATTCTTGCTAGGCTTCTTGTTTTTGTTTTCAAGCGAACATCCAAACATCCTCTTATAGGTCATTGGAAACTCCAAAAGTCCGCCAAGGTGAAGAGAAGAAGACTTAAGGGTACGCACTACCTTCTCACACAGGAGCCCATAAGAATCAGCTCCACTGAGGTCCGCATGCATAGCTTTATTCGCAGCTGATCCTCTTGGACCCTCAGCAGCTAGGCGCACGGCCAATTTCAAATTTGGGTTTCCTGTCGAGATACCACTGATCAACATACCCTTTTCAGATCTTTTTTGTAGCCACTAACGCTGCCTCCAAGGCTAGAGTAGAGCACCCTGCTTCCAAAATTTGCACAGCTCACCGTCATAGCCTCCCACTCAGTGCTCATAGAAGCCACAATCACGACAGATACTGTGACACTTCTCAAACCTCAATTCCAACCCCACAATCACAACCGATGAGAAGAAGAAATTGGAAACCAAGATGCGATGACAAACATCATGCACAATCCAAATCGTTGCACAAACTCTTTCCTCTATAGCTATTTTCAATGAAATCTCACAAAATGCCCCAAAGTACTCTCGAGCATAGTTAGAGCACGATTATTGCGCATCGCAATACTATTTCACATCAACCTAGCTAAATCTCCATGAAATTCAGTGAAACCTTTGCAAGATCTCGACCTCTATCATACTCCGCCAAGGGAAGCAACAAACTGCTGAAGAACCATAGCCTACCATTAGGGATGTGCTCCCTCGATATTTGCTCCTTAAATTAGAAGACGAAGATCCCCTCACTCTGTTCTTGCATCTATACACAATTGCGATAATAATATGACTGATAAAAAGATATACACTTAAATTATTAAAGAATTTATAAATGACCTTAATATTTTTAGTTGACTCATTTTTATGAGATTTGTGTAATTCTATAGAAATGAAATCTAATATTTGATCCTAGTTGGCATGCAATACAATAAAACCTCGATAAATGAATGTTCAATAAATGAATAACCTCGATTAAATAATAAATTTATCCGGTCCCGACTAGGAACTAGTGTATATTACTAGGAACCTCGCTAAATGCATAATATAATAATTTTTCTAGACTCCCGGCTTTAGGTCCCAACGAATATATAAAGTAATAATTTATTAAATAAGTATTTAAAATATCATTAAAAATAATAATAATTGATAAATACATAAAAGTAAGAATAAATAATGTTCAAAATACAAATTAAGGAAACTTTTATCAGTATTAATTTCTCAATTTAGTTATTCCCAAAGTATCCATAATTTTAGTTTACCCCCGAGGTTTGGGTTAACATCGTTTCACTCCTCATACTTTTAATTTTGAAAATTTATCCCTTAAAGTCTCCAATTTTCATAAATCAGACACAATTGTTAAAATTCCGTCCACTTTGGAGGTTAAATGATAGCATGAAATCTTAGAAAAAAAAAAGGGTCCTAAAAAGTGATTTATGTTGTTATAAGATTCTTTTAGCCCTTTTAGTGAGTTATGAAGTCAAAATTAACGTCCGAATTAGATATAATTTCAGCAATTAGACATGATTTATGAAAATTGAAAACCTTAGGAGGTAAATTTTTAAAATTAAAAGTATGGGGAGTGAAATGATATTAACCATAAACCTCAGGGGTGTAAACTGAAATTAATCTATTAAAGAAACTCTTAACAACAAAAGCCTCTATAAAATATTAAATATTCATTTATCGCTGAACGAATAAATTATTTATTTATCAATAATATAATAACACCTTTGTAAAATAATAATTTCCGTGGTCCCAACATTATTCATTTATAGAGGTTTTACTATAATTGGGTGTAGTTTTAAAACAATAAATTGGATTTTAGAACAATTAGTTTCAAGGTTTAGGGCACAAATTTATATATGAATTATGATCCAACAAACACTCCCAATTTGAACTTTGCTTGTCCTCAAGCAAACCAACCTAAACTCCGACATAACAACAAAAATAACTTTCTAATCCTTCCAACAATTTTCTCAAATAACACGATTAACATAGGGCAAAAAAATCATGCTATGTCTCAAGAGAAAATTAGAGTAACACCACTTTAGAGTAACATTCAAGCCAATTTTCAATATAGAGAATGTTTTGTTCGATTCATCATGCTTAATTTTTATATAACACCACTCGTGGCTAAATCCGATCAAAATCACACACATTAGAGTAACCACTCTATAAGGAATTAATGTTGTCTACGTGGATTGGGTGTAGATTGAAAAAGAAAATTATGTATGGATTTTTCTCAAAACCACTTTAGAGGCTTGATCTTGATTGGATTTAGTCACGAGTGGTGTCATGTGGTGAAGGTTCTTCGGCTTTGATGGCAGATGAATCGGCACTTGTGTTCAGTGCTTGTTGATTCTCCATGAGCTTGTTGGAAGAACTTGGTAGAAGTTTTCATTTGTTGATGACTTGAAGATGAAGGTTGATCAACTGTCGTGGAGGCTTGATGTTGATCGGTTTTAGGCCATAAGCGATGTCACGTGGTGGTTGTTCTTCGTTTTGTAGTTAGTGAAGATGTCGTCTATTTGACAGCTTGGTGACTCTTCGGGATTTGACAACTTTTAGGCTTGAGGTTGATGAAGAATCAGTTAGCTATTTGGCAGCTTGATGATTCTTCAAGGTTTGGGAGACTTCTGAGCTTTCGGGAGTAATTTGTTCTCTCTCGCCGAAAATCTTCATCTTGATATGAGAAAAGGTATTTATAGTGTCAATGTTTCTCATCAAATAAATCAGTAAGACAGTTTTTAGCTCTTTTGTTAGAGACGTCCTACCGATGAAAGAATTTTGTGTTTTTGTCACCCTCCGTGAGCCAGGTAATCTTCGAACGCTGCTTCCAGTATAACCTTTCCTCCCCCAAGCACCCCCCTCAAGTTTCATTGAGATTGATCGAGGCATGTTCTTCCCAATTATTAGAACATATATCTGTATTAAAAATGTGAACTAGAATTACAATTGTTATATTAAATTCTTTGAATAATTTCCCGGGCATTTGCCGTCTTACATCACAGAAATAAAAACCAGGATAAAATAAAAAATAAAAAAAATTCAATAACCACAAAGTGAACTACAATTAATCTCGCATAAAATGTGGTTTACTCAAAATAAGCAAAACGTGTAGCGTG
>NC_020495.1:16629726-16631363 GCF_000184155.1 Fragaria vesca subsp. vesca
GNGNGNGGNGGGGGGGGGGGAATATAAAACGAAGGAAGAACAGAAGAACGAAGATCATTTTAAATGAATTTTCCTTATAGGAAGTGAGAAGTGTTGCTGTTGATCCTCACATGTAAGCCAACTGCCAACAACCTTATGTAAAACTCTTAACTGAAACACAGACTAGGCAGCTCAACCTCATTAAAGCCCAGCTCGTACTTCCTTAATTTCTCGGTGAAAACACAACCGTGTTCTGGGAGCATGGTAGCTAGGGTTCTCATAATGTACTCCAGCTGAAACTTAAATGGAACAGATCAAAGCAGTAATGGGAACGACATGAGGTAGCTAGGCGATCCATGATTCAGTGTTCATTACTTCCCCAGCTTCAGACTTCAGAATTGTGCCTTTCGCCGTGGGGACCCGCCTCGAGTACTGGGATCTTCCATCTCCTTCTCTCTTTAGATAAAGGAAACACCCCCTTCCCCATTCTTCCCACTTCCCAATACTACTCCTGCTAGCTGCTCCTGATCCATTATCCTAACCTAAGCTACTGCTATTGCTTCTACCACGGCGGCGCGTGAGTTAATGGACGGCAACGTGACCATCAAGGGTACCTTCCAGTACTGGCTGGTTAAGCACCCAACAATCCTCAACTTCAAGTGGAGCCCTGGGGAGACTCCATGCTCCACTCCACTCTTCCTTGCCATCACCGTCTTCTCCTACCTCGCTCTCACTCTCTTCCTCTCCAACATCCCTCTCCCGCTCATCAAGCCCCGCCGTCTCAAGCCCGTCACGATCGTCCACAACCTCATTCTCCTGGTGTCGTCACTCGTCATGTCCGTGGGTTCCTTGGTCACCATCTTCTCCCACGCGCCTTACCCCTTCTGGATCATCTGCCTCCCACCAAAAACACCGCCGACCGGTCCGCTCTTCTTCTGGGCATACGTCTTCTACCTCTCGAAAATCTATGAGTTCGTCGACACCCTCCTCATCATCGTCAGCGGCTCCTTCCACCGCCTCACCTTCCTCCACGTCTACCACCACACCATGGTGCTGCTCATGTGCTACCTCTGGCTCCACACCTCTCAGTCTCTCTTCCCGGCCGTCATCGTCGCCAACGCCACCGTCCATGTGGTCATGTACACTTACTACCTGCTATCGACTCTGGGAGCGAGGCCTAAGTGGAAGAGGAGAGTGACCGAGTTTCAGATATTTCAGTTCATGTCAAGCTTCGTTGGGTTGGTGTGGATGCTCTACTATCATTTCAACAGGGACTGTGGTTGCTCTGGCATCTGGGGTTGGTGCTTCAACATTTTCTTCTATGTTTCTCTTCTGGTTTTGTTCATGGACTTCCATTCCAAGAGTTATGGTACCTCCAAGAAAGATTTCTAGCTTATCTCTCACAATAATCAGTACCTGCATGCGGAAGTTTACCTTTCATGATTGATCGTGGACTAGTACTTAGTATTCTCTTGATCGAGTTTTATGTTATAGATTCACTTCTGTAACATGATCATATCTTGTTTTCTATTTACAATGGCGTAACTTATTATATTTATTCTAGATTATTATAAATATCCCTAATTATAATGGACTGCCTAGCTAGGTTGAGTTGTACGTCCAAATATATATATATATATATATATATATATATATAT
>NC_020495.1:16631383-16647424 GCF_000184155.1 Fragaria vesca subsp. vesca
TAAATTGAACTTTTTGAAAGCCTTAACGATCACCAAATCATATGAAATTTTGTAGAGATAATCTACTCATATAGACCTAAGATATGAACGGTGGAGATGTAAAATTATAATCGGGAAGTTGGTGTAATGCCCTATCCCTATAAATGACTTAAAATAGGGATCCCTCATTGGAAGGGTCCTGATATATATATATATATATATAGCTGGTCTCGTATAGCAGAATTTTCCTATGTGTAGGAGCAGTTAGTGTTACTGATCGAAGTAGACATTTATCAAGGGGCTATGATCTTATCGTTTAGTTTCTATATCTATCTAGAATTGAGATGTTTGTTTCAATTTAAGGTATTAGATTTTGCTGAAAATTGATGTCGTATACTACTAATTATATACACAAATGTTGATAACACTAACTTAAATCTTTGGCCTGGCTAGGTATGTAGTTCCATATAACTAGAATCAAGTGTATATAGTTAACTTCTCGACCAAATTCAAAACTGGTTGTAAGACGTTATAACAACTGTTCAAGAAAAAGATAATTACTAATATATGCACGGGTGCTGGAGATCATAGTACTGATGATCAGACTGCTGGGTTCGTTCCTTTTATATATGGAAATAAATTTCGTCCTATTAAGTACCACATTTGGTTCTGGGGTGAAATTATTCATCTTACCTACTATTGGCCGGAGAATATGAAACTGGCTACATTTTCTACAGTCTTTGTTAAAACTTGAAAAACAACTTGTATTATCAGTCGTGTTTCATTCTCTGTTCTTTATTGCCAAACTCCAACTTGGTCCGATCGAGTTGTTCTTGTTGGTTACATACATAACAAAGGTGGACACCTCCTACTCTTGTTGTGTGTTCAGTTTGATGAACAACCGTTAATTGTACAGTTGAGTGCATCGCCTCCTTTCACTTCCTACTATTGTCGACACAACCTGCTTGCTTCCATTTCCCTCTACTACATAATCGATCAGGAGCTATTGGAATTCACTTGAGGTACTTATGCCTTGAGCCAAATATCATATATGATATGATCATGCTATTAGGGTTGAAATGGCGAATCCAGAAGCTGCTAGCTCCTACCGAAATAAGATGCATGCATGTATTAAATTTAGAGTACATTTAGTTGTTTACAGTAATTGCGAAATTCTTGTTTTGGATGGACTGTTGCTGCATGAACTGTACGTATGTGTGGCATCGAAGACTCATTTTTCATTACTCCAATACTACTGACAGACTACTCAATCTCATGTAGCTAGCAAGCTACCACATCAAACTCCGACCACCTCTCTTTAATTTCTCTGACCTAATATTGATTTAATTAATTGAACGTACAGGGCATCGGAGAAAAATGAGAAAAGGAAAGTAGAAGTTAGTTACAGGTGGTTGCTGGTGAGGAGTAATTGATTTTCTGGGTTAAGATCTGAAATATATGTACTCTTTTTGAATTTTATTCAGTGATGTATATACCTACCGCACTTTGCGTCCTTAAATAGGTTATATGGTCGGTACAAGTACACAGACCCTCCATTTTTGGTCCTTATCAAGTTATCAATGTACGTACGTGCATTAATTTTAAGTCAAACTATCATGCAGTGTAGCATTAGAGAGTGAGATTAACCATGCTTCATTTCTGTACACGTAATGGTTATTCTTGTTTTCTACATACCTGAGGTGGTTTTAAAAATTTAAAGTTGAATTATGAGGCTATCACATAGCTATACATATGAATCTATACAGAATTACTGCTTCTATCACTTCTTTCGGCCTTTTCTACGTCCTTGTTTCCCTTTCGATCATGTTCTGCTAGAGACTCATTACTTCCATATGGTAATACAACTACAGGGGCAGCAGGCACCGTGTCCCAGCGCGCCTTCAAGAAATCTATGAATCTTTTAACCATCTCTCGCCTGAACTCAAGCTCCCGCGTGAAGAGATCAAAGATAAGGAAGCCAAGAACATATTTAAAAGGCACCGTGAGGAGAACTGTTGCAGAAGATAACAGCACTAGTGCAACCTCAGTAGTAATCTGATAGAAATTCAAAACAATATGATTAATTACAGGCAGCCAAACTCAAAACCAAAACTAAACCAACTTTTACACTTTCAGAATTAAAACAAACCAATTTCACAGGAAACATAAATTTACTAAAGGAAAATCATCCATGGCATTATATAAAACAAACATTCTGAAAAAGAAAAGAAACAAGTTATATGACTTGTATCTTTCATTATGTAACAAGTCAAGGAGGCCACCAAGAGTATCTGTGAAATTAAACTTCCTTAGTCTATCACCACAGATTTTACCAAGCCATTTTTCCTGCAGCACCTAGAGAATGGTAGAAACTACAGTTCATCTCCAAAACTGTTAACCAATAGTTTCGTATTTTGATCTTAGATATCTTTTGTTTTGGTTTCAGCACTGTTGATTTATTTAGAGTGGATAATCACCACTTTAACTACAGTTCATCTCCAAAACTGTCTCTCTCTCTCAAGGCATTTCAACAAAGCATTTCAAGTTACCAAATTAAATGATGAATTCATACCTGAGGCTGACCAGAAAAGATAATTGTATGTATTTTCAGAAGTGTAACATTCAGATTCTGCAAATAATTTTCCACATCACGCATGCCATCTTTTACAGCCATGATTTTTTCGATAGTATTTGAAGGAGGCTGGTCACGGAGAGTAATCATTCCAAATGTTCTCCCAAGACGGCCTTGCTCCTTTAGGCCCTTCAATGTTAGCATACTAGTTGCCAATATTATCAATGCTGTTGGGAATATATATGATAGCAAATTCCTGACAAGTATCTCAAACAATTAGCTGAAATCACTTACTATGTGGAAAATTCAGAGAAACAATAGGAAATTATACACCAAAATAAAAAAACCAAAGTACTCTGACAATAGATTATGGTAAAAGAAAAATGATAGGAAAGAGGTTTTAGAATATTCACTTTGGGATTATATGAAGAACATCCCCTTCATCTGGAATTCAAATGACAGATACTACACGATACTACACCTTAGCATCCGATTCAGAAGCAATTTACAATACAGGATAGGTTCTTGAGTAATCTGGAATTTATATTTTCTCAATATGGCTCCACATGTTGACTGGACCAAGCCAATAGATGCACTTTGAACACTAACCTAAACAATTTACAAGAAACCTATATTTGGTGCTCTATTTTCTCACTTATTTCAGCATGACCCTAAATACTCACAAGAAAGCTTTGAGACAAAAACTCTACGAAAGATATTCAACAGCAGATATATGTGTTTCGATCACACCTTTAAGAATCATGTGGATTTTTCAAAACTTCTAAAGTTATTGTAGAAACTACGAAAAAGAGTTTATTAAGATGTAGCTTCCATTACAAAAAGGTAATGAGGCACCGGCACATTGTGTTTAAGTTCCTATGAGAAGGAATATATGAATATAATAGTGACTACATTTAGAAATTCAATAAATTCATTCGTTAAATGAAATTGGAATTAAGCAATGGATCAATTACGAGATTTGTGAGATATCAAATTCAATGTTTGGACACTACAGAGAGCAGTGGGGCTACCATTTAAGCCGTAGACACAAACTTAAGAGATCACAACAAGAAAAATATTATAGACAGGAGGAAGGAATTGGTCCCTAGAATTTCTGGGAGTAGCGTAGCCATTTTTTTTTTTTTTAAAAATTAAATAGACCTACCTGAAAATGATTGTATAGGAAAATGCAAGAAAAGAAACAGTCAAGTGTGGCTCCTCCCACCGCCTAAGTTTTTCAAATTTTGTGGCAGTTATGGTCAGAGGAAATAGAAGTTCCTGCAAAAAGGAAACAACATATACATTGTTATTTTTACTCTTAAATAATAGTTGAAGCGTTAGAATTTCGCAGCTATGTCAACTGAAACCTAGCTTACAACCAGAAAATAAAAGAATGAAGATATAAACAGTAAACAAAATGCTAAGATCAAGTACGTTAAACCAATAATGCTTATTGTGTGGAGAAAGAACCTCAAGTACCAACCTTGAATAGATCAATGTTACTGGGTATCCCTTTAATCATTGCAGCATCAATTGTAGCTTGAGTTTTTTCAGCTGCCTGTGATTTTTGTCTGCATGTTCCTGTGGCCCTTTCCACTAGAGCTGAATCAGCAACAACTAGATTTTTACTTAATACCACCCCCTGCCTTACTGACGCATTCTTCCAAAAGCTCACAGATGCACTTGAAGCCCAAGATGGAGAGGTCTTCCACTTGTGTAAGTAGACACTGCCATCAATGTCGAACACATGATTACTGCTTTCGATCAATTCACTAGAAGGCCTTACTCCTTGAGCTGGTGGGTTGTGTTCCTCTATAAACTTAGATATCAGTGGTCCACCCCAATAGTTTACTGCTAGAGCCTGAGAAACAATATCACCATATGGTGCATACTGAAGATATGTGAACTGAACTAGTTTTGTCGGATCATCTAGCAACTTCCTCATAAATTGAAGAGCCTGTAGTCTAGCTATACTATTAATGGCACTGGTGATAGCCCTTTCCTTTCCTTTGTGAGCACCATAAACATGAAATAACGATTCATCAACTTCCTTTGGACCATACTCCCCGATAAACTTGTGTAACGCAATAATCTCACTAATAAACGCATGCCAGACATCTCGCCTCATTTCTCCACCCAAGTCAACAAATTCCAGCACCCACTTGTCTTTTGACCTGTATCAAATTGTTCAGAAAACATCCCTTCATGCATATTTAGAGTGAAGAAAATAGCATCAGTTGAAAGATATGAGAGACAATTTACTGCATACATAGTTACTTGAATCCTGAAGGTGTCCAACTGAGTCGGGGAAAATTATTTACGATATCTCACTCACAGCCTAACCATATAAGTGAATTACATTAAGATCCCTAGATTTCTCTTTTTTGTTGTTGGTGCTTTTTTCGTTTTTTTTTTTAGGGGGGGGGGGGGGGGGGGGACCAAGTAAGATCCTTTCAATTTATTTTGCAACTTAATGATTAGCTTTTATCCCATCCTAACTAGTCATACCATAGAATAATCAGATACAGAAATGAATAAGAGAGGTATACATGATTATACAAGTCGGAAGAAGCTTACTCACTCGGGACCATATGTTATAGAGACCGCAGAATCAAAGAGAACAGAACCAAAAGGTCCAACTTTTGCTTTTTCAACTCGCAATCCATCTTTTGTCAGATCCAACTTCATAGAATCATTCTGTCCAAATAAGCCAGCTGCCTGCATTGAGAAACATGAATGATTTGAGATGAGAAATGCTCCAATTGTACATATACAACAAAATAGGGAAACACCCATAGAAAAATGCAAAGGTTGACAATCACCAATCAAGACAAGTTATCAAATAAATCAGATATTTGATTCCAAGAATGTTTCGATAATGTCTACTCCTAATAAATGTCCCTGTTAATTTATAAACACACTTTAAATAGATAAATAGAACTTGACTAAACTGTATGATATTCGTTCTATTTGAGGTATGCTAAGCGATTCAGGAGAGTGAAAGACAAATGGATTTGGTGATGGCTTGTATTGCTTAGAGAAACCTTCTTTTCTTTTGGCTAAATAGAGAAACTTAACTACCTCAAAATAAATAGCTTTATCAGTTAGAGTAACTTTTCCAGGCCAGGCCATATTGTTCTCCCATTTTAGGACAGGCCGTTTCCTGCTGGAACCAATGCATAAGATTCTCTCCTCAGAAAGGTTTGGGGATTCTCGTATCTGGTACGATTTCCTTCCTTCATGAACCCTACATGACACCAGTACAATATGAGCTTCCTAGAACGTATAAAAACAACTAAAGAATTTAAAACTTTATCCATGCAATTGAACCTATTTTAATAATTGCTTTCCCTACAATTTTTATTTTCTACAGGAGAAACTTTTCTGGATTCACAACCACAAGCACGCAAATTGCAAAAAAAAAAAACTATAACATAATATTTATTGAAAGCATCCAGATATCCTATAATAGTATCCATAACGTACCTAATCATCAAATTCTGCTTCTATCTTAGAGAGGCAAGCAAATACAGTCTGAAACCAAACTTCCTTTAGCTCTCGGTAGTTTCATTCAATATTTGAACTACTTCACAACTAACTGGTTCCATTTAACATACCTAAGAAAGTTCATAATATCACCAACTAATACATCCTCTGGTATAGAAAAAGAAAAAGAAAAAGAAAAAGATAAGACCTCATGAAGTGCCATAATAGCAAACATGGAGAACAGAACTATAAACTTACACACCACTACAACAATCTCTAAACTACTGTGTGCAGCAAAAACATATTGAATGATTAGCATATAATCACTTCATGTACTAAAACTGTAGAAAAAAACAAGGTTCCTAATAGCAAACAAATAACTTACTTGAGAAGTTCATCAACATAAGTCAACCACAAGCTCAAAGGGATGCCTTGTGCATCACCAGCGAGAGCCTTAAATAGATTATGTACAGTGGACCTATCAGCCACACCAGAAACAGCAGGAGCCAAACGTACAAAAGCCTCTTCTCTGACAAGTTTTCTCTGCAATGCCAGGAACGAATAGATATTTATAAAATTACAATATAACGTGTACGAAAAAGAACAAAATGTTTCCCTACAAGTTCAGCAAAGTCAGTAAGTACACAATGACATGAGAAAATATAAAGGTACTCCGAGTCTAAGATGGAACACAGATAGGTGGGTGCCATACCATCACGTGATGGAAAATTTTCTCCATGTATATTTCCTGCTTTCTTAAGTAACTAGCCCCTACATTTTCGCCTTTTTTTTCAATAATCGTTACTGTACAAAAACCATGCAGATGCAATCTATTAGGATGGGAATAGACGATTTATATGGGATAAAAGATGAATAAACTCTGCCGTTTTTGGTTATTCAAGCTACATATGTCTGCCAATTAGATGGGACTCAAAAAGAAACAAAAGAGATCATGGTAAACTGGTTTGTGGACACCAGATATAAATGAGGGGATAAAGATTCTAAGGAACTCTTTCGGCCAAAAATCTTCCAAAATCTAATTATACTTTGACACTTGGATGAGAGAAGGATTCAATTCCCAGGATTACAACACCAAGGACATTTTGAATACTGAAATCCACCACTAATATTCAAACCAAGAACTTCGAATAACAGAACACAGTGTGAATCCTACTAGAGGAAACCTCAACACTCATTCAAACAAAGGGCATGCTTTCTTAAGCAGTAAGTAGACAGCTGTTAATTCTCTTTTTGTTTCTCTCTTCACCCCCAATCCCTCCCCCTCATCCCTAGTCAGCTTCTCCAGGATTTTGTCACTGTAGTTGATAGTCTAAACATAGACGGTATATACACACGACTACCTAAGACTGACTAAATGAAGCCTTTACCACCTCCAGAAACACAACTCTTGCTCCAGCCATCCAGATGTTTCATGAATATATACATATGCCTCCTACTAGTGAAAACAGAAAAATTGGTTGAGCTCAAAACCTCCTAACACTGTTCCAGATGATAATGATTAACCAAAATAAAAATTATGTGGTAGATTAATAAACATTGGTAACTCTCAGTATTTTACTCAGCGCAAATGCAGCATGAACCATTGCTATTTTCATGTCCGTCTCTGAATAGGAGATCTCATAGATTCAGTGAGCCTTATACTTAATATTTGTGGACTTCTGGTTCAAAACCCAAAATTTCTAAATAACATATCAATTATCAAGAATGTTCACCATTGATGAGTTCAATGTAAATTTGTGATCTAAAGTGACTATCTCATTCATATCATATGTATTCTAAATAAGATATGCTAACCATTCATATATGCAGCAAAATATTGATGCTAAAGGCATGTGGCCCCCAGGTAACTATGTTAATAATTGAATTACTATGCATTTATAAACAATGTAGAATACAACTAATTATAAGAGAGCTACTATAAGATTTGCTAGCTTTTGAAGTTGATAGAAATAATTAAAATTTTTGAAGAAATTAACCTGGAAAGAAGCTTTCTCTGAACCACTGGCAAGAGGTTCTTGATAAGGATTCTCCCATGCAAGCATTGTTATGAATATCAGTCTTTGGAATGCAGGTTCCTGTTAATGGTCCAACATTGACCAAAAACAACAGTAAATTATCAGTTGTACTAAGTGTTAACCAAAATATAAGTAAAGAGAATAAAATAACATGATAAATATTGCTGTTCAGTTACAACATTATCTCGCTGAGAATTTTTAGAAACACTCAAAGACAACATCAGGTTTATTGGTCGAAGACACAAAAAAAAAAAAAAAAAAAAAAACAAGACTCAGGGATGAAAGATTTTAGAGACTTCACTTAGAGAGCAGGATATTACTTACAGGGTAGCTAAAGACAAGGAAACAGCATAAAGCAACGGAAAGCAAGTAATATTCACACATATTATACAATTCCAAGAATATCACTTCATAAAACACCAATCATCAACTTCACTGTGAAACTGAATGAATCAAAATAAAGACGGTGAACATGTTATCATGTTTGCTCAAATATAGAAAAATCCACATCTCAACATGTTCAACAACGGCACATGGATAAATCAATTCATATTTAGTGCACCAATCAGATATAAGTTGAACTTGGATTAAGTGCTTCTAACCTTCAGGGAAGGATGAATATCAGAAGCATCCCTTGACAAAAACCTAAAGCAGCAATATTCAACCAAATTACGAGCATCATTGTATGTAGATTCGGCAACAAGTGCTTTGAATATTTTCTGCATTTTCTGCCCCGTCAATCCATTCATCCTGCATAAAGCGATAATGCTATAATATCTACTAGGTATATGAAACAACAGAAACTCTTGTATAATAATAGATGCTCCAAAGGAAGCAACAGCCTTGCATATTAAAATATTAACATTTATGGCATCCCTGTTAGGTTTGTCATTATATTTAGTAAGAGTCTCTATTCTTCTGATTTTAGTTGAGAAATATTTCTTCTTTTATTTTCGAAGTTTCTTTCAAACCACAAGAAACAGATAAACAGAATTATAAAACAGTCCAATCAACAGAATGAAATTTATATTGTAGTTGAAGAACACCCAATTCACACAGGAGAATCAGATGCAAAATTTGCAAGTCAAAATACTGTGACTGGAAAATAATCTCACCTGCTAAACTGCTCTATAGATACAATAGCAGCCAAAGACAGAGTTCCATTTGGTGTTCTGCTATTAATAGTCTGTTCAGCCATAAATATATCATCCATATCTTGTGTCTCAAAAGCATCTTCGGTGACAGGTTTTCCAGTCTGACTAGTTTTTACTAGTGGAGAAGTAACTTCAGTTAAAAAGCTTTGGGTCTTCAGTAGCCATGAATTCAACTTTTCTTGCACCACATCTATCCAAAAACAAGAGTTTAAGGGAGGGAAAGAAGTGTAAGTATAAAGAGAAAGTTATCGGCATTTGATTCATGATACTTTAGAGCTTATGAGCAAATCAGAAGTGCATTCTGGCTAGACAAAAATAATGGGAGACAGAAGCAGTGCACCCTGTTCTTATACTTGCATTTTCCTCAATCCAGACATATAGCGATTGTTTTGGTTTCATTATTACCGTTGCATTTCCTACATTTAACAGCAATCAACAGTCTTATGTAGTTTGCCTTATGTTTTCCAAAATAGAACAATGAACAAAAGTTCGAGCCTATGCCTAAAAAATAAGTATACAACAATGGCCGAGGAATCACTATTCAAACTGCCCTGAAAATCATGTCCCCAAAGAGACATGCTCAATGTGGGGTGAAAACACCAAAGAGAACCACTTTAAAGGAACTCGGAAAGCATCAAGTTCTCTTCTAATGCATGAAAATGAAAGGTGAAGTTAACTGACCACAGACACTCAGCAGATTCACCAAAATTCAAGGATAAATGGTTAGCGCAATCCTACTCATAAACTTGCCTGTTTTCCTTCATTCTTTTGATTGCCAGAAATAAAAAAAGATTCTAACTTTTTGTCAAAACAATTAACACTACCAGACTATCAAGAAACTTAAGTGAAGTTCACAATCTGGGTTCATCTGGGAATACAAATATAACAAAACAAGACAGAAAATAAACAAAAACGCCAGCTTCACTAGGTACAAAGTAAAGGAACGAAAACTGACTGGGATCAATGTCATTGAGCTTCCACTTATCCCCCAAAGATTGCCCCACAATCCTGAGCCGAGGCTTATTATACACTGAAGAATACCTTGAAGGATACCCAAAACGAAGCCAGCAAAACCCAGAACTGGGTGGTGATGCACAGAACTTGGAGAGCATTTTCTGAACTGGGTCCTTGGAACTTGGTTGTTGAGGATTCAAAAGCTTTATGAGCTTTCAAGTTCAGAAAGTAGCACACTTTGTTGGGTTGGCCGACTTGTTGGATGAGTGGGACAGAGACAAAACAGAAGAAGAGAGAAGAGTAATCTGTTGTTGAACTGCGTACATGGCATGTGCATCACATTTTGTGTGGCTGAATATAGGAGGTGCACATAGCTCCAATTAAGTTTGTCCATTTTGTTAGGCAACTCAATTGCCCATTTGCTTTTTGGTCTCGATAAGTCGATGACTACTAATTATTTGCCTCCCGAATTATGTGAGCCGAATTCACAACTTATGACACGTAAAAGTTTTTGAATATTTTTTTCAAAAAAAAAAAGGTTTTTTGAATACAAAAATAATGAGACAATAACCGCGGTGGGAAATTGACAAATTGTTCATCCCTTGACGCTTAGCAGCAACTGTAACTAGCTCGTGTGGAGCATTATTGTAGTAATAAGGTACATAACTATAAGCAAAAGCCTTCCTCAAAAAAAAAAAAAAAACAAAACAAAACAAAAGCCAAAATTGAGTACTAGACCTTTGATCAATCCAAATTCCAAATTCCAGATGGTGCCGCACCCTGTTGGGTTGTGACAATGTTATCGAATCAGATACATAAGCAAAAGTCTTTGCCTCACTCATGGAACAAAAATTTTTTCTTATTTAAACCCAAATTAAGCCATTGGAAAAAGTTGCTCTTCTAATTTTTTGATTTATCTAAACCGATAAAAAGAAGTCGGTTAAGCTTATATCATGAGTGTTCTTTTACTTGCTACATCACTCCAACCTAAGATTTACTTCAGGATCAAGTGAGAAATTCAACAATCAACTTCATTTGTTAAGCTGCCCAAGCAAGCAAATGATATAGACCAAGGCTATATTGTACACACGTCAGAATAGTAACTTTGAAATACAGAAGATCAGTAAATGAAACCTGCAAAATCCATTTATAAATTTCAGCTACGAGTGCACAAATAATGTCCTCATCACGGTAGCTGTTAAATGTAACCTGCAATGAAAATAATTGCATCTTAATTTCTAAACTGGAAATGGCTATATAGTTGCTCATTGTCCAAGCACACAATGCTTCAAAAACCTTACTGTTCATAACAACCAACTAATGGAACTAATTGAAGCATGTAGATTTAGTTATTACTGAATTGTATCTAGAAAAATGCTAGAATATTTGAACTATTACTTTATATATACATGTTTGCACTTTGCAGACACTTCACTTACGTGTTAAATACAATTTGGAAATTTTTTCCAGCAGGTTTGGTAATCTTCTATTGTACAATCAAACTATGCAGTTCCATTTTTAGCCCCTAACGCTAAACAGGAAGTAGAGGGGTTTGATATGATTGATCTTGAATTTGTTGTTCTGTCAATATACAACTGATAACATAAACCAAACTAAGTGGTTTCATTTTTAGCTTCCAATGCTACGGGGAAAGCAATATTCTGTGGGTGAGTTATGTTCCACGGCTCACGGATGCAACAAGAAGAATATCCAAACGTGCTTTCCTGCTCCACAACCGAGCCAGAAGCTTATCCTTAAAGTCGTACAGAAGTTAACTAAAAACCAACAATATATGTGATTTCTGGAAATATACATGATTGTTGCTCGTGTAAATATTTAACACAATACAGTACACGTATGCATATTCTTATTTAGTAGAAAAATGATATGCAGGCTTCTAAATTTAATATGTCTTTGCTGATGCATCCTGCTAATGATAAAAACTATGCTCTTATGTCAGTAAACAGCAATTCCATTAGATGTAGTTATTGTTTTTATTTCCATGTTATTGTTTTTATTTCCATGCGTATGTCTTAGTCTGCCTCTGTATGTCTTTATATTCAGCAACTGCTCAGAAACTTAATGTACATATATATAAGATATAAAGCCTTAAGCTAACTGAAATGTACAGCTAGATCAGCATAAAACATTCTTTTTAGCTGTCTAAGATGAACCAACAAATAGGATGAAAAGGAGATCAATTCTGAACTTTACCTATTTAGGTTCCCATACCAAGGCTCAATCCAATTAAGTCCGTAGCGTCTACCAATTTCGCCATATCCCCTATCTTCAGCTATTACATCTTCACTGAGATTATTCTCCTCTTGATCCGTAATATATAACACTGCAAAGACAGTAACCAAGAAACTCGGTCACAAAAGACAGTGGCAACTATTTGTTAAAAATCTGAATTTGGCTAAGCAGAACCAACAAATCTGAAAATTAAGTGATTGAACAAAAAACAGACTCACGCTATCAGTGCATTCCATTAAAAGCCATAGGTGGCAGGCTAACTGAATTGACCATTTGATTATAAGCATTTCAATTCTCGACTTTCCATTTAGCTTCAGTAAGTCTAAGAAATATCTATGTAATAGATACGTTCTGAATACACCATATATGAGGTTGAGATATTTGTACACCATTTCCTCCTTCACCATACCATAAATCTACACACAATTATTTAAAATGCATGAATTCAGAACAACAACTCAATAGCAAGAGTATCAATCCATCGCTGCGAGTAAAAATGAACTACCTTGTAGCCTACTAAATAAACTCTCACGAAATATCTATGTTTCATTAAGATCAAACACTCATCCCTGACCAATTAGACAACATGCCAAAATTGATTGCCGCTAAATTCACAGAAAACATAGGTTCCAAATACCCACTAAACATTACAATCAAAAAATCCCAAAGCTTGCCTAAAATCCAATCTTTGGCAATTCCTTTTTCACATTCAAACATAGCGTATGTACAAAGCTAAAGCAATGAAGAAAAGGGTATGTACCTGTTCCTTGTTCACCCCCACTGGAACACTGTTACCAGCCATTGGACCCTGAAAACTCCAAAATTAAAAGAGGGAAACATTCAGAAAGCTAGGAGATGAGTGCAACTATTTTCGGTAAACGCTGGAACTATCACAATTGTGTATGAAGTATACCTGACAATCTATCCATCATGTATTTTGTTCTGCCTCAACCAGCAGAAAACTCAGCTGAGTGTTCCAGAGAGCCAACCGGATTTCTCCCAATCCCAACCAACAAATCAAACTGGCAGGCACAAATTCCCCTTGAAATATTTCAAAAGCATTGAAAATAGGAGTATCACCAACAAAAAATAAAAAAGTGTTCTTTCATCTCCACTTCCAATCACCATCAGCATAAATGATTTCAGAAATACCATGAAAATGCTTGGTGTTTTGAGGGGAAAAATATACTCCGCTTAGATAAATCCCTGATGCCTGTAACCTCTTTCTTTGGACAGGTTGCTGACCAATATATACCACGTCACATGATTTGGTATGAATCCATTAGTCACACCTCTATGTAGAAGCAAACAAGCATCACTAATCCTGCCCTCTTTGCAATGCCAACTGATCAAAGTGTTATAAGTAATAGCATCAGGATATACCCCTTCAGCTTGTAATCTGTCAAAGAGATTCAAAGCTTCCCAAATGTGTCCCATCTTGCATAGACCATTTATCAGGCTATTATAAGTGACTATGTCGGGCATTAAACCGCGATGAATCATATCCCTTAGAAACTCAAGGGCTTCATTTACTTTGCCACTTCTGCAGAGGCCATTAATCAAAATATTGCATGAGATACTATCTGGATGAAGTCCTGTCCTCATCATTTCTTCAAACAATCCCCGTGCTTTTTCAACTAGCCCAGCTCTGCAGAGTGCCTTTACTAACCCATTATAGGTTATTTTGTCAAGAGGGCATCCTCTGGATAACATTTCATTTACAAGCTTCAGTGCTTCTTTGATAGCACCTCCAGTGAGATAACCATGAATTAATGTGTTATAAGTTACAGTGTTGGCAATCACACCCTCCAATAACATATCATGGTACAATCCCAATGCCTCTTCCATCCTATCAACCTTGCACAATCCAAATATCAAAGAATTAAAGGTATATATGTCTGCCTTACATCCTTTGCTTGATATTTCACGAAATAACTTCAAAGCTTCATGAACTTTCCCGTCCTTGCAAAGAGCAGATATTAGAGAATTGTATCCCACGATGTTCAGACCGAGTCCCTTGTATGACATCTCATTTAAAACATCACTAGCTTCCTGAAGTTGACCTTCCTTGCATAACCCATCAACCAATATTGTGTAGGTTATCACATTGGGCTTGCAGCCTTTAGTTTCCATCTCACTGACCAATTCACGAGCAGAAGCCAAACTGCCCTTCTTGCAAAGTCCACGAATCAGAATATTGAATGTATAAACATCAAGGTCACAGCCGTTACCTAGCATGCTATCACGATAGACAGCTTTGGCTTCATCAAAGCGTCCACTGGTAACATAACCATTGATCAAGGTATTAAAAAGCACAGCATTCGGGCTAGGCACTTTGTCTAGCAATGCCCTTGCTTCATCAACTTGCCCTGCTCTACATAATCCGTTCATTAAAACTCCATAAGTTATCTCATCAGGAGAAAAACCCCGCAAAAGCATCCGATCAACCAACTTTGCAGCCTCTGGCATTCGCTTGGCCTTGCAGAGACCATGGATAACATCATTAAAAGTCTGAACATCAGGAGTGCAACCCATCAAGAACATTTCCTCCAAAAGCCTCAATGCTTCATTCACCCGCTCATTTCTGCAGAGGGCATGTATAAGAGTCTGGTAAACCACAGAATTGGGCACACACCCGTGCTTCGTCATGTCTCTAAGAAGCGAGCATGCAGAATCCACTTCATTAACCATACAAAACGCCTTCAGAACCAACCCAAATGTATAGACATTGGGAGAGACACCCCTACTCAACATGTCATAAAACACATTAGGTGCCACCTTGGGGCAATTCCCAGCCACCAGCACATCCAAAACAGCATTATAAGACTTAAAAGTAGGCTCAAAAGAATAAAACCCTCTCATATCGAGAAGCAGCCGAGTGGCTTGACCCGGCAAGCCTGCTCTGCCGTAATGTTTCATAATCATAATGAAAAGGGACTCCCTAAAAACCATCCCTTCAGCTTTAATCTGCATCAACAACCTATCTATGGCCTTAAACTCCCCCGCCGCGCCGAGCTTATCAATCAACACACAATACACATCAAATGAATGTCTATACCCCCTCTGGGCACCCACCATTTCGAATACTTCCAATGAGGTGGGCACATCCAGTGGGAGTTCAAGTAACTTAGAAAGCTGAATTGGGGTGATTTGAATGAGGGATTTCCGGAGCTCATTGAGGTCAAATGGCTTAAGCAACCTCTCCCACTCGTTCTCCTCGGAACCACTGTCATCACTACCCTTAACATACCCAGCTGAGAGGTGAGGATTTTTTATCAAAGATTGAAACTTTCTGGTGCGAGGATGCAAAAGTTTTGGTATTTTTAACATGACTCTAAATGGGTATATAGCAGAAGTCTCAGAAACTACGCAAGAAATGGGGTTCCCGAGGATTTAGATGTTACCTGAGTGAGGATTGTTCAACTGAGAAATTCCGGCACCCAATTCGATGCAGGTGAAATTGAATAATCCGGTGAGCTTCGAGAGAGTAGCAAAACCTTGCCATTTCTGTGGGTTTAACTAGCCGATGCATTTTATGGGTGTGATAGCCATATCCCGGTTAGAGAGAGAGAGAGAGAGAGAGAGAGAGAGAGAGAGAGAGAGAGAT